>NW_022437036.1:1947424-2006948 GCF_009761245.1 Sapajus apella
GAGCACTGGGTTACAAGCACTCCTCCTCCGTCAGCTTCCCGAGCACTGGGTTACAAGCACTCCTCCTCCGTCAGCTTCCCGAGCACTGGGTTACAAGCACTCCTCCTCCGTCAGCTTCCCGAGCACTGGGTTACAGGCACGCGCTACTATCACACTTGGCCTCTCTCAGAATTTAGAAGAGTCAAAATTAGGTGGTTTGTCAAGTTCACAAAAAGACATTCAACATCTACACCAAGACAGATACTTTCGTCGAGACCTGAATTATCCATGTCGTCAAAAATGTACAAAAAACACTGCTGAAAGAAAAAAAAATCTCAAATGGTTTATTTTAAAAGAAACATAGAGATATACACAGAAGTACCGAGGCGTGTGCATCAGCATGACACACACTCGTATTTTCCAGCGCCATCTGCAGGCAATGACTCCTCAGCAGCAGCGACGCACCCAGCACCTGGCCGGGGCCTAAACACCATTACCCAGTGAATGGGCTCCCTGGAGAAGCAGCTGATTCCAGGGTTAAGGCAAGGAGAATATAAGCTGAACTAGAGCATCCTTTAGTGCCTGAAGTAAGTGTTCAGAAAAGGATGGGGGTTCAGCAGAAGGGGAAAGGGGGTCCCACAGAACGGGGAGAGCCAACCTGGAAGAACTCCCAAAGCCAAAGGCGGAACACTGTGAGCAACTGTGCAAATAAGGACTACACTGGAATTCAACTCACAGAATAACACACGTGCTCACGAGTCCACACTAATACAAATATTAACTGAATAAACATATAACTAGGGAAAAGGCACAGTTCTCTTTCACAGAAGAATTCCAATTAATAAAGGTAGAAGGAAGAACAAAATAGAAAATCCCCATTAGAATGAGTTCAGTAAAACCCACCAATAGATGCTAAAATTAGCAAGCAGAATCCAAGTGTCTTCCCCAAAACACTGATTACAAAGAGAAACGCAGCAACTCTGCAGTGGAGACACTTGACCAGGTTAACAGCCCCATTAACTAACATGTGGATGTCAGAGAGCCCCTCAGACAAGGCCCTGGCAAAGGTACCTCACTTCTGTGAGTGCCAAAAATATAGAACCTCAATCTAAGAAGAAAACATCAGACAAACCCAAATTAAGGAGAAGTCTTCTAAGCAACAGACCAGTAGCCGCTGCCACCAAGTGAGGGGCCCAAATGCCACGAGGGTCCTGGGACAGGAAAGGACGTCGGGGACACTGAGGACTCACAAGTGACACGCGGAGGTAGCCACGAGGGTCCTGGGACAGGAAAGGATGTCGGGGACACTGAGGACTCGCAAGTGACACGCGGAGGTAGCCACGAGGGTCCTGGGACAGGAAAGGACGTCGGGGACACTGAGGACTCGCAAGTGACACGCGGAGGTAGCCACGAGGGTCCTGGGACAGGAAAGGACGTCAGGGACACTGAGGACTCACAAGTGACTTGCGGAGGTAAGACGCATTCCCTCGCTTTGGTCACTGAGCTACAGTTATTTCAAGAGATGCCGGCATTGGGCGAGCTGGCCGGGGGCTTTATGGAAATGCTCTGTGCTATTCTGTGATTTTCCATAAGCCTAAAATTATTTCAAAATAAAAAGTTGAGAGAAAGTGAAGTACCCTCTGGGGAAAAAGGACTAAAACGGGTAAGGGCAAAAAATCACCAGCACTAGGAAACGTGAGCTGAGCAACAGCGACGCGAATTCGCAGGCCATTTAACTTGAGTTTTCAGTCATGAGCACTGAACGGTCAACAGGACGGTGCTGGTGGCGCAGGACACCCCCTCCCTTGCAAGGCACAGCTTGGGTTCTCAGTCAGGAAAGATCTTGAAAGGGAAGGCCCATAAATTCTGGGCCCTCATTACCCAGCTGGATTTTCTGTCCCAAACCCTGAGCAACTGACAACGGCTGACGCCCCCCACCTGCAGCTCAGCATGTGGCCACAGAGGGCACCAGGGAAACCCCACCCACCTCGCTACACAGGACACCGGGCTAGACGGGTGCCCCCAGGACGGCTCTTACGACCCGTGTTTCACACAGCACCTCGCCCCCGGACGTGTTTGTTCTTTCCGTTTTGCTGTCTTAATCTCATGCTGTTTGTACACATGAGAGCACTTTCTTAAACCACCAGCACTGCAAGACATTCCCAAGCGTCAGAGGTGCAGCCCCACGCATGAGCACGGGCCCCGGACTCACCAGGCCGACACACTTCTTCAAGATGGTCCACACGCTGAAGTCGCTTCTGCTGAACATGGGGGCCGGCAGTGACGTCCTGTGGGAGCACCAAAGGGGTGCATGTGGGTGAATTCAGCACGGGATTCGGACCACTCAAGGTGGCTTTGCTCAATGACCACTTCCCTTAAATTTTAATGGCTAAACAGCAGCATTTCTGCAATCCAGCATGCCTAGGGCCATGGGGGCCCGACTGCTGCCTGGGCCTAGCAGGCTTCCACACCAGCGCTCCGGAGGGCCTCCTGGGAACGGCCGTGACAACGAAGACGACTCTGCGGTCTTGGCCCTCAGTGGCTGCACTTTGGTTTCCTCCCAGAGCTGGCGGACAGGGCGGCCCAGGACGGAGTCCTCTGCCTGCACAGCCCACAAGCCTTCTGGAGTCTCCTGCTGGGTCCCAGGGCAGCTGCCAGACCTCAGGCAGAGGTCAGCCTATGAGGGCACCAAGAGTGACCCAAATTAAAAGCTTTTCAGACCTTTAAACATGGGTTTGCTTTCCTGAGAAGTGTTCTTTTCAGGCAATGTTCCAGTCAGCTGCAATGCAGAACCCACACCACCACGCTTGTACCTGGAGACCCTAACCCCCACCACTGCTCACCACTATCAACCGGGGTGCCACTGACCCGGGGCCCTGGTCTTGGGAGCACCTGGAGACACAAACTTGGATTTGGGGAGAGGCGTGCCAGAACTGCAGAGGACACCACAGAGTGGGGCACAGCGAAGGTGCTGCAGAGGGTGGGCCCGGGGCTCCCTGCTGCTCATAGCCCTCCAGGGACACCCCAGGGCTTTCCTGCTGAACTCCCATTTCACGGAAGCTGCCTTGAGGGGCGTTTTTGCCTTGCTCCCAGCAGACCTCCAGAGCGAGGAAAGCAGGTGCTCTTGCCTGCTCTGGTCCTCAGCTACGCCCTGGGAACGCCACATCAGGGCAGCTGGGGCAAGGCACACCACTGGTGTCAGGGGGCAGGAGGGAGAGGACACAGCAGCTGTGAGGCAAGGCAGAAAAGAAAACGAACATCTGCTGAGCGTCAAGCCCGGCGGTGGGGGCCAGCACTCTGCTCGGCTCCGCTGCTGTTCACGCACGCATCCAGTGCACCTTGTGATTCGGGGGGTGCCACCGGGAGGGGAACGTGGCTCTGCAGGGGGTCAGGTCACACCGCCCCGAGGACACGACCCTGCAGGGAGACGGGATGCACAGGACTGCAGACATGGAGGAGGAGGACGGAGGCCCCGGAGCGAGGGAGCAGGGGGAGTGGCTGCACCTGACGACCTGAGATAGGCCCCTGCGGCCAGGACTGGAGGCAAGAGGGCTTGGGGGGCCGGAGCCACAGGAGCGTTCGGGGCTGGGCCCAGGGCACAAGGTAAGGGTGCTGGCCTTCAACCTAAGAGGACATTAACCACATAATGCAGTGTCCAAGGCATGTCATTTCTCCCAGTAAAACAGAGTGCTACTCACAGTTCTGTAGGACTAGGAGTATGAGGCCGCCATGTGGCCATCCTGTCTGAGTTTTAGGCAGACAGTGACAGGGCGGGGAGGTCCAGATCTGTCTTTTGAAAAGTGCCTCTGGCCTGGGCATGGTGGCTCCCCCCTGTAACCTCCATACTTCAGGAGGCCGAGGCAGGTGGATCACTTGAGGAGTTTGAGACCAGCCTGGCCAACATGGTGAAACCCTGTCTCTACTAAAAATACAAAAATTAGCCAGGCGTGGTGGGACATGTCCAGCAACTCAGGAGGGTGAGGCAAAATCACCTGAACCTGGGAGGCAGAGGTTGCAGTGAGCCGAGATTGCGCCACTGCACTTTAGCCTGGGTGACTGGGCGACAGTGTGACTCCATCTCAAAAACGATACATACATGCATACACAAATGTCTCTGTACACAGCAGGAATAAAAGGCAGAGCTGCAGAGGCCACTCTGGAAACACGGATGGTGGGGTGCACAGGCATGGGACAGAGGAGATAGAAGAATTGAAGGACCCAAAGGCATTTAAAATGACCAGCGTCAGGGCTGGAGAACGGGGAGCGGGGGTGAGACATGAACAAATAACAGGTAAGATGCAGACGTGGGCACCACAGGGACGCACCAAGCAGGCGTGTGAGCCTAGCCTGAGGCCAGGCTGGGGCAGCTCCCTGCAGCCGAGACACACATGGGCAGCTGTGCCTGGAGTCTGCACCACAGTGCCACCAGCTCCAGGGCCACTGCCTGCCCCACCAAGAGCTTGTCCTGCCTTCCTGCTTCTACCAACAAAGACTGACGACTTCTTCCCTTTTATTTTTGAGACAGCATCTTGCTTTGCTGCCTACACTAGAGTCCAGCAGCACCACCATAGCTCACCATAGCCTCGAACTGCTGGGCTCAAGGGATCTTCCTGACTCAGCCTCCCAAGTAGCCAGGACCATAGGCATGCACCACCATGCCCAGCTAATTATTCTAATTTTTTTTTTTTTTTTTTTTTTTTTGAGACGTGAGTTTCGCTCGTTACCCAGGCTGGAGTGCAATGGCGTGATCTCGGCTCACCGCAACCTCCACCTCCCGGGTTCAGGCAATTCTCCTGCCCCAGCCTCCTGTATTCTAATTCTTTTGTAGAGGTGGGGTCTTGCCATGTTGTCCAGGCTGGTCTCCAACTCCTGGGCTCAAGTGAGCCACCTGACTCGGCCTCCCAAAGTGCTGGCATTACAGTCGTGAGCCACCGTGCCCAGCCACAGACCAAAGGCTTCTCATCATGGCCACTGTCCTCGGACTCTACCTACACGAAAATGAACAAGGTGGTGGAGGAAAGGGAGCTCGGCCATGCTACATCAAGCAGCTTAAACCTTTCTTGTTCTATAGGGTCAGAGACCAACACACTGCAATAGAACTCTGGTGAGAAGAGGGTGAGCTTCTTGTCGACAGCAGAACAGGCAGGTCTGCAGGGAATCAGCAAGGGGCCTGCCAATCAAAACACCAGGTACTGTTTTCCAGGCCCTGTTGAAGCTGGGGTCCCCCTGAATCCTCCCACAGCAAGTCCTGAAGGCAGTGAGGGGAGCGGAGGCATTTCTTAGATGGGGAAAGGCACTGCCCAAAAAACTGCCATCTGCTGATTCCAGGAGCCAAGCAGAGAGGCACCAAGTCTCTCAGAGCCCTTGCTGGCCGGACATAGGAGCTATGGGGGTGCCGCTCCAGCTCAACGTTGGCTCGTGGGGGCTGAGGGGTACTGCAGAGCACTGTGGGGTAGAAGCAGCAGATGGGAGAGAACATACCTGTGCTTCTGAATTCCATTCTCTTGAGAGGGCCTCTCCCCAGTTTTCCCAATCCTGTTATTTTTGCTGGTGTCCAAGTCAATCATTCCTGTGACCTTCTGACTTGCCTCTGAAAATTCCCCGGAAGAGTTATCAGAATCAAAGCCTGTGAGACAAGAAAACGGTAATTTTCGCCGGACCTGGAAGATATAAAACCCTACCTCCAGAACTCTGATTATGCACGCAGATTACTAAAGCTCGACCTCTCAGTGGATACATTTGGAAGAGTTCACTCTGCTTCCCCAAAAGGAGAGGAGGGGCAGAGAGCACAGGAGCACGCCAGGGCGCTCCCTCCTAAGAACGCCGCCCCCAGCGGAGCTCCAGCACCTCAGGCTCCTTCCACGCTTGTGACGTGAGGTCCAGTCCCAGGCCACGAGTTTCACCTTCCGGAAGGAACCCTTTCAGCATTTTAGACTGCAACTCACACGCTCTGGGTGGGCCACTTCTACGAGATTCCACCCACCCCGAGGCTACGGAGCGCCTGCTGTGGCTCAGGGCCTGTGACCAGGCTCTGCATCTTGGTCTGAAACGCGCCTCCTGACGATGTTTCAAGGGAGAGCATCCTAGCACGCAGAGGCAACACTCAACTGCACCAGCCAGGGAGCAATCATGGAAACGCCACACATGTGGCTGGACTTGCAGTGGACTCCGGGTGAAGGGGGACTCCGGAGAAGGAGCTCTTTAGAATCCGAGTGAAATGCAGCCGTGCGCGTGCTCCTGGACCAGAAGTCCCAGAAAGAAACAGCTGCTGCCCGGCGCTGCTCCAGGGCCCTTACCCATCACAGAACGGGCGACTGGGGAACAGGAACATGTGTCTCCCTTCAACTCTTGTCAGTCTAAGTCACCGGAATGGCCAAGTCCTGCTCCACATCTGGCTGGAGTGGGGGTTGGGGCCCCATGATGAGTCAATTCTGTGAGGGGCTCTGGGCCTGCGGGAGCCAGTGGCCACCTCAGCTTCCAGGGGCTGAGGGCTTCATGCGGGGGACACAGGCCCAGGAGGGCCAGGTGGATGACTACAGTCGGACCTCACACGCAGGCGGGTGTTACAGGCTCCATGAGAGCAAACCAGGCTGCTGTGTCCTATCCCTCCACACCTGCAGAGTTCATCCATAAAGGCAGTGCCGGGGTGGATGGCGTCGTGTTTCTGAGAGGATGGGTTAAAAAGGAATCCTTAAATGGCCCACGGTTTCTGAAATAGCCCGCCACCTCTTGTGTTTTGCTATCTGTCCCAAAAGCAACATCTGTAACTCCTCACTCTGAAGTTATCTTGAAAGCATTCCCCACTTAAGGGAATCCCGTGGGGCAGGAGCTGCCCCTGGCCAGAAGAATAAAGCAGCACCTCCCTGGCAGCCGCTGCAGTCTCTGATTCAGCCAATGCTACATGGATGGCTTAACACTCTTAAGACACAACAAGCAGTTATTATAGAAAAACAGAAAACACAGATGAGCAGAGGAGGAGGCTGCCTCACCTACCATCGGCTCCCCTCGGAAACACCTGCTTTAACAGACCCCTCTGCGCTCACAGCCCTCAATCCCATACACACTGCGCATGTCTGCCAAACCTTTCCTTTGAAAGGCACTGAGTCTTCGACAAATTAAATGCCTAATGAAGTCATTCATCTAAGAACTGCTTAGTTCACAAAGTTTTCAGATGAGACTCAGATGAATCACAGGCGGTGAAGGAGTCAAGAGCCTGCCTCTTACATGGGTATTTCATTGCAGTAAGAGACTCAGTGGTTTTCTCCTTCCATTATTTGTTCCGAAGCCCAAGAAGTGAGGGGAGAAATTACTGTCACCTAGACGTCTGTCCCTTCCACCTTACCCTCAGGGACACACGCAGCGGCCCTCTGTGCAGCAGAGCCCCACGGCCCCACACCCGTACAGCTCCTAGGATGGCAGAGTCCAGGCGGGCTCCACATTACACAGCTGGGGCCTCTGGGAAGTCTCAGCAAACTGACTCAAAATGCTCAGAGGTGTTTGGAGAAGTATCAGTCACACCAAGACCCCAGGCAAAAAGGACATCCTATGAGACTCCTGGGAGAGAAGGAACCTCAAGGCTGCAGTCTCTGTGACAGACGTGGAGTTCCACTCGTAGGCGAGGCAGCCCAAGGGTGTGAGTGCCTGACCACCCCTCCACTGCTTGGGATTTAGCAGAGAACACAGAACGATCGCTGATGAGGGGCCCACTCCACAGACTCTCCTCTGGGAGCACATCCGAGGAACACACACTGCAGAGAATCCAGCCACGAAATCATGGAACGTGACTTAGTAACTGAGCCTTTGAAGGCGTAAGGCGCGCAGCAGTGCAGCATTTCCTTCTCCTGGGATTCTGGATGAGAGGAAGTCAATCACCTTGGGCTGCCAGCACAAGTACAGGAGCAGCACAGCCTCGAACACACAGCTCGCTCCGGCAGGGCCACAGACCGGAGGCGCCACCAGAGCCATCGATGTGTCCTCAGGGCATGGCCAGAGACCCTCCTGACACAACTGCTCTGGCAAGGCCACAGACCGGAGGCCATATGGCACAGAACCACAGGGCACGGAGCCATCAACGTGTCCTCAGGGTGTGGCCACAGAGACCTTTACAGGTCCTTGGGCCGCAGCAACTGCAGAAGCACCTCTAAAGATTGTCATGAATTCCCGGCCTGCGGCCACATTTCCAAAGCTGCTCCTTTCTGATCCCAACACCTAAGGACAAGGGAATGCCAGGAGAATCTCCGGATGCCCCTGCCCACCAGCTATGGTCCTTCCCCAAAACACCAAGTGAAATTCCAGATGCTGACTCTGAGTGCAGAGAGTGGAAACCGAGTGTGAGGACCTGACAGACACAAGCTCAAAGGGGGTCAGGGCTCTTCCCAGTGCCAGGAAGAAGGGGCGGCTCTGGGAGGTCCATCTGCCAGCCCTGCCTGCCCTTCCCTACCCATGAGCCCGGCAACATACTCTTCATTTTTGTCTTTTATTCAGTGTGACTGGACTCCAAAACACATTCTTTTCAATGAGGCCACAGGATTTCACTCCGACTACAGTCTGTGCCCTGCTTTAAATCGCCATGCGAAGGCGGAAAACAGAGGAACACAGCTGCACACTGCGGCTGTGCGGGCTGCTGTGGGGCCAGTGGGGTTGCTGCCTGAGGGGACGCCTTAAGCAGGGCCAAGCAAGACAGAGCCATCAGATCCTTAACATTCCCATCACGAAGCAGGAATAACAGAAGACAGCCATCTCAGGAGCCAAATGACACATCCACACCCCAGGAAACTCTTCTGAAGGCTTAAACCCTGTCAGCCAAAGTCAAGGTTTCCCCCTATCTGAGATGCATGTCAGGCTGTGTTGAACAGTCTGAGTTTGGGATTGTGAACACTCGCCCGTGCACGGCTCTGCTAAGCCATCTTCACGCCCCAAACGCCAAGGCCAGCATCTGAGTCCAGGGACGTTCACTCTTCCATTACGACCCCAGTTGGTTCCCTTTCAACTCACCTGTGACGGCATCAAAGAATTCTTCCTCTCCGTTCATCCTTCAGCAGCCGGCCTCCAGTGCCCCTGACGTGCGGTCTTCTACTGAACCATCGTATCTGACCCACATCTACAGTGTAAGGAACTTTATGGACTTTCTGTTGGAAAAATCCAATAGACACTGAAGATCTAAAGGGAAAAAAAATGTTTGCATACTTAGCTTCCAGAAGTTTCATGGTTTAGAAACATTTTAAATACCCACTCACCATCCTAAAATCAATCTAAATTACATGTAAGCAAATCAGTAAAATTAATTATCACATCACAAACATGATTTCAAAAAGTAAATTAGAGGACACGTTTATAATGTAAGATCAATCAATGAATAACAGACCAATAAGCGCTCCTATGAGAACAGCTGTTTCTAAAAAGCATTATCGGCCATTCCTGGGGGCTCACGCCTAGTAGTCCCAGTACTTTGACAGGCCAAGGTGGGGGGATCACTTGAAGCCAGAAGTTCGAGACCAGCCTAGCCAACATGGTGAAACCCTGTATCTACTAAAAATACAAAAATTATCCAGGCATGGTGGTGCATGCCTGTAGTCCCAGCTACTTGGGAGGCTGAGGTGTAAGAATCTCTTGAACCTGGGAGACAGAGATTGCAGTGAGCTGAGATGGCGCCACTGCACTCCAGCCTGGGTGACGACGTGAGGCTCTGTCTCGAAGTAAATAATATATAAAATAAAAAGCATTATCTATAGTTATGTAAGAAGACAATAAAACATTAATTTGGGAAGTCATGGGGAGAGGTCAGGTGCGGCGGCTCACCCCTGTAATCCCAGCACTCTGAGAGGCCGAGGGAGGTGGATCACCTGAGGTCAGGGGTTCAGAGACCAGCCTGGTCGACATGGTGAAACCCCATCTCTACTAAAAATACAAAAATTAGCCAGGTGTGGTGTTGGGCACCTGTAATCCCAGCTACTCAGGAGGCTGAGGTGGGAGACTCACTTGAATCCGGGAGGCAGAGGTTGCAGTGAGCTGAGATCACGCCACTGCACTCCAGCCTGGGCAACACAGCAAGACTCCATCTCAAAAAGAAAAGAAAAGAAAAGAAAGCCATGGGGGCAGTTGAAACGAGCCGACTAGCTTCAGTGAGGTTCAAACACAGCTCAGGAAGTTTTGCTGAAAATCACCGCAAACATTCACCAGAGGCTGAAGTAGCTGTGGGTAACGGAAAATTACGTCTAGAATGTGACACCTCCCTGAAACCAACGTTCTAGAGAACTGAGGCTCCCGTGTGAGTTAGCTGCTGCCAGGATAAACTGAAGCACACCTACGTTTTCTCACAACTACCTCGGCTCAACATTCTAGAACTCGTGCACACCAGCGCCTCCCATCGGGAAGTGCAGCGTTGGATGAATGACAAGAGAATTAAGCCAAAATCAGCATCCTTACGTGTTTCAGAAATACAAACACCAGCCCAGAGCTCTCTGCACAGTTCTGAGGGTGAGGCCGCCAGGGGTGAGAACAGCCTCAGTGCCAGGCGACCCCCCAAGCGGCTCAGCCTGCAGCCCTGCCACAGCCACACGGGGCAGCAGCAGCTTCTCTCCAGACAACAGGACAGCCCCTGCCTCCCGAGAGACTCTCCAGTGTCTCCTGGTTTGTCCCTCCTGCCCAGCGGGCCTGAGGTCCCCCTGAAAACCAGCGCAGACAGCCCTGCTCTTGGCCAGGGTGTGCTCATCCTGCAGACTGGAGAGGTCGCTGTCGCTCACTTGGGTCCTCTCTAGCCACACCCCTCCACAGCTGCAACGAGCTCCCCCTTCAGAGCCACTAAGCAGCCAGGGCTCCCAGTGGAGACCCAGTGAATCCAGGACTGTAGAGCAGGAATATGCGTTCCTCACACACATGCTGAGATCTCACTGCCACGTGACAGCCTTAGGGAAGTGAGGCATCTGAGAGGTGGTGGGCCATGAGGGCTCTGTCCTCATGAACGGCTTAATGCTGTCTTATAAAAGGGTCTGTCATAAAAGGGTGAGTGTGCCAGGCACGGTGGCTCATGCCGGTAATCCCAGCACTTCAGCAGGCCTAGGCAGATGGATCACCTGAGGTCCGGAGTTCAAGACCAGCCTGACCAACATGGTGAAACACTGTTTCTACTAAAACTATACAAAAAAGTAGCCGGGCATGGTGGTGGGCACCTATAATCCCAGCTACTCGGGAGGCTGAGGCAGGAGAATCGCTGGTACCTGGGAGGCAGAGGTTGCAGTGAGCCAAGATCATACCACTGTACTCCAGCCTCGGTAACAAGAGCAAAACTCCATCTCAAAAAATAAAAAGGCCGGGCAGAGTGGCTCACACCTGTAATCCCAGCACTCTGGGAGGCTGAGGCGGATGGATCACCTGAGGTCAGAAGTTTGAGAACAGCCTGACCAACATGGTGAAACCCCATCTCTGCTAGAAATACAAATTTAGCTGGGTGTGGTGGTGTGCACCTGTAAGCCCAGCTACTCAGGAGGATGAGGCACATGAATCCAGGAGTCAGAGGTTGCAAAGATCGCACCGTTATACCCCAGCCCGGGCAACAAGAGTAAAACTCTGTCTCAACAAATAAATAAATAAATACATTTTAAAAAGGGTCAGTTTTGCCCCCTTATGTGTGTCCTCTCCCCTCTCCCTCTGCCTCCCCCCATTCTCCCTCCCTTCCCCTCTCTTCCCTCTCCCCTTTTTTCCCTCCCTCTCTCTCCCTCCTCCTCCTTCCCTTTCCTTCTCTCTCCTGTCCCTCTGTCCCCGCTCTGCCCCTCTTCCCTCCTCTCTTGCCCTTCCACTTTCTGCCACAGGATGACAGCAAGAAAGCCCTCAGCAGACACCAGCACCTTGAACTGGACTTCCAGCCTCCAGAACCAGGAGCCAGCACACTGCTGCTCATTCTAAACTGCCCCGCCTGGGGTGCTGTAGCAGCACAACACAGACTACTCCAGGGGTTCTGGTCCAGTGACTCGAGATGAACCTACAGAAGCTCCCACAAGAAAGAGGAGACAATCTGAGCACAAGGACACGGGAAGAGGCTGAAACACAGCGAATACATTCAAGTCCAGAGTTCCTAAGACACTAGGAAGGAGATGAACTGGTCAGGATGGATGGTGCCAGTAAGCCCACAAGTTATTCTGAAACTGGTTAACAAGGGGACAGCATCCTACCTTCCCTGTACACACTGCTGTAACACTGTCACCAGGTAACAGGTGAGGACACTGTGCTTTATGGAAGCATCCCAGCAAACGGACAATGAGACACACAGGCGTGTGACCGTCACCATTAGACAACACTGGTGAACTCACGCATCCAGGCACTGACCCCCGAGAGACTGCCCTAGGTGCCTCCCGGGGAGAGATGCCATTGCCACCACTGAAGCAGTCTTGCCAGGAACACTAAAACCACGTCTGTCCAGGCTCTAGCTTCATCTACTGACACAGTCAGGATGTGTCCCTACCAAATCTCCTGTGGAGATGTGCTCCTGGGTGTCGGATGGGCCTGGTGGGAGGTGTTGAGTCATGGGGGCCGATCCCTCACAGCTTGGTGCTGTCCTCCTGGTACTGGGCAAGGATGAGTTCCCAGGAGATCTGCTTGCGTGATGGCGTCTGGTGGCTCCCACACCCTCTCTCACTCCTCCTCACGCCATGTGAGGCGCCTGCACCCGCTTTGTCTTCCACCATGAGTAGAAGCTCCCTGAGGCCTCCCCAGAAGCTGAGCAGATGCCAGCGCCACGCTCCCTGTGCAGCAGAACCGTGAACTATAATGAAACTTCTTTTCCTTATCAATTACCCAGTCTCAGGTATTTCTTTATAGCAATGTGGGGAAGCACAGAGACCAGAGGCCACATCACAGGGGCACAGCGGCCGCACATGGACCCCAGGAGCCTCGCCTGGGAGGCCTGGTCTCTGCCGAAAAATCAACCACATGGGAAAAGGAGAAAGGAAACCTCGTGATCTTGACTGAGAGGCCACTTGGTAGGCGTGGGCACAATGTTAAACTGCATGTCAATGTGGGGGCGCAATCAGCAAAACCCAGGCAGGACAGAGCCAGGGCTCTTCAACAAGCAAATTACAAAGACAGAGAGAGAGAGGGGGAGAGGGAAGGACTTTCTCACCATCTTGATTATGGTGATGCTTTCACGGGTGCACATGCGTGTCAAAACCTATCGTACACATTACGTGTGTGCAATGTATTACAAGCCAATTATACCTCAAAAAAGCTATCTTTAAAAAAAAAAGACATACCGGCCAGGCGCGGTGGTTCACACCTATAATCTCAGCACTTTGGGAGGCTGAGGCAGGTGGATCGCTTGAGCCCAGGGGTTGGACATCAGCCTGGGCAACATGGCGAAACCCCATCTCTACAAAATATACAAAAATTAGTAGGGTATGGTGGTGCGCCCACCTGTAGTCCCAGCTACGTGGGAGGCTGAAGTGGGAGGATCACTTGAGCCTGGGACATCATGGCTGCAGTGAGCCGTGACTGCACCACTTGCTTAAAGCAGGGTTCACACAAGGCCTACACACAGCCAGACAGGACTTGATGGAGACATTTACAAGATGGTGGAAATGTGAAAAGAGTGAATATCTGATGCTGGGAAGATTCTTGCTCATTTTTAAGATGTCACGATAGTATGAGTATCTTTTTTAGGGAAACCCTGTCCACTGCTCTGCACTCTGTAAAAGCCTCCCAGAATAGAAAGCAGCTTAGAAGCCATTTCATTCTCTCTTTTGTTTGGTTTGGTTTTTTTTGAGACGGATCTTGCTGTGTCATCTAGGCTGGAGTGCAGTGGCGCAATCACGGCTCATTGCAGCCTTGACCTCCAGGGCCCAAGCCACCTTCCCACCCCAGCCTCCCGAGTAGCCAGGACCACAGGCGTGCACCATCACACCCAGCTAATTGTTTAGAAAACTGCTTGTAGGGACAAGGTCTCTCTATTTTGCCCAGACTGGTGCTGAACTCCTGGGCTCAAGCGATCCTCCCGAATCAGCCTCCCAAAGTGCTGATTCCAGGTGTGAGCCACTGCACCCAGCCTACTTTGCTTTTTTTAAATGCATCCCTACTATAACGAAAGTCCTAATGTCAAAGGTAAATCAATCATAGCTTATGGAAAACCTTTAAAACAAGGATTTAAGATGTCAGACACAAGCTTGGCTGGACAACTGAGACGCCAACGCCACCTGCCACCGTGTGTTCACGCTGCATGACCCAATCGTGACCAAAGGCCAACAAAGACCCACTTGGGAGGCCTGTCCCGCCGACCAGCACAGGAGTACCCTCGAGGTCATAGTGCCCTCAGACCCCCACATCTGCACCAGCGACAGTGAATTCCAACACAGCCTCAAGGACACTCCTGAAAAAGTTGCCACGACAGCTAACATGCACTGCATCTCCTACATTTTACCAAGGCCCAGAAAAATGAAGTGCCCTCATCCGGAACCCATAAAACTACCCAACTGCTACAGACGATCAAGGCAAGACAACTAGGATCTCATTCATTCATTCAACAAACACTCACAGAGAGCCTCCCCGGTGCCAGGCCTTGAGGTGGAAACTGGCAGTCCTGCCCTGGTGAAGCCAGTCACGAAGGTGCTCCCAGGAGAGCCCTTCATAGACAAGTCCCTAAGGGAACAACCCCGGAGCTCACCCCAGAGTGAGCCTTGGGGACAGGGAGAAAAGACCGGAGGACTGGGATGTGCTGGGAAGCACAGATGGCCCCATGGGGTGGAGGAGTATCCGCCCCAGCCAGGTCCTCAGTCCTTCCTCCCATCTGCCACCCCTAGACTTCTCAAAGGCCTGGGTGGGCAGATGGCAGGAAGGACTGAGCACACAGGCCTTGATTGCCTAGAAGCCCTGGGACCACCCACATCCAGCCAAAACACCCCGAGGTGGGCTACAGGGCTGTGCATGGAAAGCCCTCCAGAGTTAAGACTCTTCCATTAAAAGAAGCAAAAATGGTTGCTCATGCCTGTAATCTCAGCATGCAGGGAGGCTGAAGCAGGAGATCATTGGAGTCCAGGAGTTCAAGACCAGCCTGGGCAACACAGCAAGACCACATCTCTTCTAAAAATTAAAATAAATAATTAGCCACGTAAGGTGCCACACATCTGTGGTCCCAGCTACTCAGGAGGCGGGGCAGGAGGATCGCTTGAGCCCAGGAGGTTGAGGCTGCAGTGAGCCATGATCACACCACTGCACTCCAGCCAGGGAAACAGAGAGAGACCCTGTCTCAAATAAATAAAAATTTAAAAAATAAAATGATTTTAAAAAGCAAAAGAAAGGCTTCATAACTGAGTCCTCTACCAAAGTTGAGGAATCAGAAAGTTAAATGTTCAAGAAAAAGCATTAAGAAGGCAGAGCGTGGGCCGGGCGCGGTGGCTCAAGCCTGTAATCCCAGCACTTTGGGAGGCCGAGGCGGGTGGATCACGAGGTCAAGAGATCGAGACCATCCTGGTCAACATGGTGAAACCCCGTCTCCACTAAAAATACAAAAAATTAGCTGGGCATGGTGGTGCGTGCCTGTAATCCCAGCTACTCAGGAGGCTGAGGCAGGAGAATTGCCTGAACCCAGGAGGCGGAGGTTGCGGTGAGCCGAGATCGCGCCATTGCACTCCAGCCTGGGTAACATGAGTGAAACTCCGTCTCAAAAAAAAAAAAAGAAGGCAGAGCGTATTTCCTGAACGCGCTCTTCCACATGGAGCTCTCACCCCGCACTCAGAAAACAATCCAGGAGGGAGTATTTCAGGAACGAACTTTGCTGGGGTTTCTGTCTGTTTTCATGGGCTCTTTCTGGTCAACTCTCCTTTGCGCGTCTAGAGCAAAACCCTGGGGCCTGCGCCAGTGCTGGGCATCTTCTCTGGCCTCTCGCCCTTCATCCTTCTCCAGTCAGAGTTTCCAGGGGGTGGGGGTGGGGGGCACTTCCTCGGCCCCAAGGGCGCCATCCCTGCAGGCCCCAGCGAGTCTCAGTACCCCAGCCCAAGGAACCCCCCAGTCCCTTGAAAAGGACCCCAGCACACTTTCTTAAAGGTGCTGTCCCCGTCCCACCAGGATCTAAAAACATCCCACCAGTGGTATGAAGACTTGGACTCAAGTCTTACAAACCCATTTTTATGTTTTTCTTTCTCAGAAAAACAGATCTGGGCCTTGCACAGTGGGTCAGGCCTAGAATTCCAACACCGTGACAGGCCGAGGTGGCCGATAGCTTGAGCCCAGGAGTTTGAGACCAGCCTGAGTAACACAGATACTGTCTGTACAAAAACCAAAGTAAAATAAATTAGCTGGGCACAGTGGCACATGCCTGCAGTCCCAGCTACTCGGGAGACTAGGGCAATAGGACTGCCTGAGCCCAGGAGCTCCAGACTGCTGTGAGCTGTCACTGTGCCACTGCACTCCAGCCAGGGCAGCAGTACAAGACCCTGTCTCTTACAGAAAAATAAATAAAGCAGATCTGCCAGTTCAGGACATCGGCGAATGAGAGACTGGGGATCTGCTGCTGACCACCACGGGCGACTCGCTGGAAGTTCAATTACGTACCATTACTCTGTCCATCAGAAACAGCCAGGGCGCTCCGATCAGACAAGATCACGTAAAGATTCTAAAACCACTGCTGAGGTTAAACATCAGTTCTAAGTCTAAATTATTGAAAATAACACAAGCTCTGGCCAGGCACGATGGCTAATGCCTATCAACTCAGCGCTTTGGGAGGTCAAGGCAGGCAGGTCACCCGAAGTCAGGAGTTCGAGATCAGCCTGGCCAACACGCTCAAACCAAAAAAATACAAAAATTAGCCAGGCATGGTGGCGCACGCCTGTAATCCCAGCTACCCAGGAGGCTGAGGTGGGAGAATCACTTGAACCTGGGAGGTGGAGGTTGCAATGAGCCAAGATTTTGCTACTGCACTCCAGCCTGGGCAACAGAGCAAGACTCTGTCTCCAAAAAAAAAAAAAAAGAAAATATAAGTTCTATTTCATAATTTAAAAATACATCAGCAACCAGTGCTAACAAATCGACTGTGCACAGAGCCTTATGCAGCGCTTTGCTAAAGGAAAAAAGGTTCCCATTATTAACAAGAACAGGGTTCTGTCTTAGAAAGGACCCTATAGACCCACCCAATGCTTCCACTTCAGAGAACGCTCCTCCTCCTGACAGTTCAAAGCCCCGAGGCAGAAACTTTCAAGCTCGTTCCCATGGAGAATCACACTGTGGCCAGGCTCAGCCAGGGAGCTACAGTCCCTCGGTTTCCGCAGCCCCGCTGAGCTTAGCAGGGAGGCGGCTGGGGCATGGGGACGGCAATCATAAGCCAAGGGGCCAGGGCAGCCCCAGGGAATGGGTTCCACGGTCCTGATTCTGCCCCACAAGAGGTCACATCCAGCACAACCACAGAGCAAGCAGCCCCAGAGGAACCACGGGAAGTTCTTCCATGCCTAAGCCAAGAGGCAGGCTCGGCCATCCCTGCACTCGCTCAAGCGACACAAACTTCACACCGGCTTCCAGGGCCCAGGCGAGCTCCTGGTGTGGCATCCTGCACTGAAGAGCCCCTGCCATCAGCTCAAGGTCAAGGCTAACACGTGAGCCCAACCACAGTGCAGAGCAGAACTAGGTCAGGCTGCGGCTGGCCAAGGAGCAAACCAAAGCCACCGTCACATCCCCACAGGACTTCTCTTCCCCAAAGCAGTCAGCGACCTGGCAGGGCCTAACCCAGCCACTCAAATGCTCAGAAAGATGCTACCATAACACTGCAAGGTTGCCAGAGCACAAGGAAGGGAAATGAGTGTCACCTACGAGCGTCAGAGTCACAAAGTTTAACATAAGGGACAGAATTAGCTCTCTGTGGGAATTAAAGAACAGAAGGTCTCCCGGATCAAGGCTGGAGGGCGGGAACATGAAATCACAGAGAGCAAGACCAAGCCTGCTCAGTGACGCGAACACACCAAGGGAGGAGCTGGTGTGAGATGCCTGCGCCTCCGTGCAGCACTGAGGGCAAGAGGCAGAGGCAGGGGCCGAGGGGCAGGGCGCAGCTCTCTTCACCCCGCACCTTCTAAGCCCGGGGGCAGGGGCAGGCAGGGCCTCTCGGGCACCTCATCCCTTCCTGCGCGTCCAGTGCTTGCGTGGGCGATGCTTCTCAGTATCTCCGTCTCGCATCTCCACTTTGCAAACTCAGCCCACACATCACCCGGACGCCTAGGGGCCCTCGCCCCACTGACACCCAGCTGGCCACCACGCCACAATCTCATTTCTTTTGCAAAAGTAAACAAGCCTTAACTAAAGACTCCACATCTCACAGCTTTAGAGCTGAGCTGTGGACTCTCCTACAGCACTGGAAATGTCACCTGTCCAGTGTAGTCCCTGCGGCCCACAGGTGGCTGCAAGCACTTTTGAGGTGCGGCGGGTGTGAGGGAGAAGGGAACGCTCGATGCTAATCAGCTGAACTGACTGCACTTCCACAGCTAGCCACGGCAGTAGCGTCCAGCCTGGACACGGCATCCCAGGGCCCCACGCGGCTGAGCCGTCACGGGACCGTGCATTGCCTGCGCCCAGCCCACCAGAGGGTGGAGGAAGATGGAGGAGGCAGCAGTGAGAGCAGGGGCTCTGCCAGCCCCAGCCGCAGGTCCAGGCCTCTGCGAGAAGGCCGGGAATGGCAGCAGTACCCGGGCCACAGCTACCCTGACCAACCCGACATGCTGGGGTGTTGTCAAGGCCGCCGCCAGGCCCGGCGCCATTCCTCCTCTCCCCCTTCCAGGACCTCCTGGGCTCGCTCCGTCTGTGCTCACCGAAACATGCTTTCTGCCAATTGCTGAGGAAAAAATCAAGCCCTAATATTCTTGTCATTGTAAAAGCTTAATGGTTATTTTTGCAGACTTTGTACAAATTTAGAACCAAGTAAACAAGTCATATGCCATTCACAACAACCTTTTTTAAAAAGGGAAATGTGCGTGGCTGTCTGTCCTTGTCGCCACCTGCAGCCTGTCACGAGCGAGGCACGTAAGACCGGGTGCTCAGACCTTTGCCCTGAAATGCACTGTGTTTTTGGTGGCGACGGGATGGAATCGAGAGTGACCTTTACTGAATGCTGCCGCCTTCTCCTGTGGCCAAATGAGGTTAAATCCAGCTGCACACGAAGCTCCAGGACACTGCCCTTCTGAGTGCAAACCGGGAGGCTCTAGGTCTGCACGACGTCACCTCAACAAACCTGTCTGCCTTCTTCAGCTCTCCATGGGTTCCCTTACTGTGGGGCTGTATGTGGCTCACCACAAAATCAGCTACCTAACACCACACAGAATGTAACACCTCTTAGCTGAAGGACAGGTTTCAGGCTGGGCGTGGCGGCTCACATCTGTAATCCCAGCACTATGGGAGGCCATGGCGGGCGGATTACTTGAGGTCAGGAGTTCAAGACCAGCCTGGGCAGCATGGCAAAACCCCGTCTCTACTAAAAATACAAAAAAAATTACAGGTGGCACACGCCTGTAATCCTAGCTACTCAGGAGGCTGGGGCACAAGAATCACTTGAACCCGGGAGGCGGACGTTGCAGTGAGCTGAGATCATGCCACTGCACTCTAGCCTGGGTGACAGAGCGAGACTCCGTTTCAAAAAAAATAAAAAGAACAGGTTTCAGCTCTTCATCCCAAGAGACTAGCGTGGACACACACATGGCCCAACCCTGACTCGGGAAGGTCTTGTGCTGAGCACGCCAGCCAGGCAAGCTTGCCAGGAGCACACGAGGGCTCTGAATCCGCCTGGAATTCATGCAGGAAACAGAGTTTCGAGACTTGAGAAAGGCGGGTGAAGCCACTCTCGCTGTGCGAACAGCAGCACCCCTGCTGTTTACCGTTCTCCATGCCAAGAGGGTGACCTCAGGAGGCAGGCAAAGGGGAGCAAGAAGCAGCTGCAGGGAGTGGCAATTCTTCCCACTGGGCCTCGGGGCCAATGTGGTCCCATGTCCCAGAAGCGGAGCCTCGAGCCCCACTCACCGCAGTCAGCTCCCTCAAGTACCATCGCTGACTATCCGCTTCCTTTGGAATATTAATTGCCAAAAACACATCACACACTTCCAGGAACATCAACTTATACTGCGGTACAATGTATTTGCAGACACACAAGACGAACGCGAGCTCTTCTGTAGGAAACACCAAACGTTTTCATCAACCTCCTCCTCATGCAACGCAGTAAAAAGCTGTTCCGATGCAGCCCACAGGACTGGGTGGGTGCGCGCTGGACAGGGAACATGCCCGCGGCTCTCGGGCACCCTGCTCCCGGAAAGCCACGCCGGAGGACAGGGCGGGCACTCAGAGGGCAGACCCCCCGCCGCCCGGCTGCCCGCTGCCACTGTGTGTCTCTGATGATCAAAACCAACAGCCCTGAGAGGAGCCCAGCTTGCGGCTGCAGCTAGAGACGGAGGAGACACCTCTACCCACCTCTCACACCCCAGCAGGGGCCCCGAGGCGGGGCGGTGGGGGGTAAGGGAGGAGGAGGACGATCAAGACAGCAGACGGGAGTGTACCGAGTGAGAGGCTGCTGCCTGCAGGGCTCCCTGCCGTCCCCAGGGCACCTGCCCAACCAAGGTGTGCCTGGCTCGCTGGAGTGCTCCTCGCCGTCTGGCCACCTCCTTCTCTGTGGCTTCGGCTCCAGCCCCTCCTCACCATCGTGCCCATCTTCACCCTGCGCTGCCCTAACAGGTCCCCCCGTGCTGAGAAACCTGTCACCGTAACATCAGACCTGCCCACGTGGCTCCCAGCTATACTTCCTGAGCACCTAAAGGGTGGGCTTCAAACTAAGCCAGGAAACCCATGAATCTCTAATCCCCTACCCTCTGCAAAAAAAAAAAAGGAAAAATTTTGTGTTCATTTTTTCCCCCAGAACAATGACTCCGATTATTCACATTCATGAAGCTCTCAAAGTGGTCCTTGATCTACAAGTGGGTTCTGACCCCCCACAGTGGCCTCCAGCACTGGACTCCAGGCTGAGGACCCACCCCAGACCCCCGAATTTGTTAAACACGTGGCTCCCTGGGCCCCTCCCGGAAAACCAGGCTCAGTGAAGCTAGGGCTAGGCCTGGAACTCACACTTTTACAAAGTTCCCCAGGCTTTTCTGATGAGAAACCAGGGTGGAAAACTCCGAGACGTTAGCCCAGGAGCCCTCTCCCCTGACAGGTGAACCAGTGCAAAGGCAGAGCTGCGGGGCAGGAGCTGCGGGCAGGTGAGAGGGCTCCCCGGCCGCCTCTGCACTGGGACCCCTCCCTGGACCCCAGCTCAGGCACCTCCAGGTGTTCCAGCATTTCCCACAGGTGAGGCTTACCTGGAAGGTGAGTGAGGCTTACCTCCCTCAACCCCAGCTCAGGCACCTCCCCGGCTCCACCATATCATCAAGAAAGGCCAAGCCAGAACCGGGACACCCGCAGGAGCTCAGCACCGCAGACCCAGCCCATGTCCTCTTTCACAGTAAGGGGGTAGTCCCAGGCCCCATGTGCACCTGACACCTGCTTTCATTATCGGGGTCTCCGAAATGACACCGAATCAGTTACCCTGGTTTTAAAGCAATAATGGAAGCTGCTCTTTGGCCCAGCACAGTGGCACAAGGTGCCAGCTTACGGCGGGCTCTTTCTCACCATCAGCCCTGGATCAGCCTTAGGTTTTTCAGTACAGGGCGTGGGCACTCACCTCCACACCACAGTATTCCCTCCTCTGTTGCTGCCTTCATCTTTTCTAGGACAGAGACTCCACACAACTCCCTACACACTGCAGTTCTCATTGCCTGGTGCTCCCCAAAAACTCCCCGTATCAGGCACTCCCCGTATCACCCCAGAACAGGTGCTCTCTAGGCGCCCTGAAGGCTGTGGTCCCAGTCCCTTTGATAAAGAAATGTGCTCAGCGCCTGCTCAGCCAAGAGTCCCTCGGACTCTTCCCGCTGCTGACATACCTCAGCGTCAGAGACAGAGCGCCCAGGCCCTCAGTACACAGATGAGGAAGCCACCTGACGCCCCAGAGCGAGGGCCGGATGCCCGCCACAAGCCCTGAAGATGCAGGGCGCTCTTCAGGCCCCAAACTATGGAGCCAGCCGCCAGCTCGACAGGACTGATCCCACAGTTCGTTTCTCAAAATAACCAAGTATTCTGCTGAAAAAAGAAGGCAAGCAAAGAGAAACAGACACACACATCAGGCACGAGTCTTAGATCCCGTCCCTTACCTAAGCTCACTCCACCAACCAGCTCAACTCACAGGTCACAGGATTTGTATCAGCAGAAGCTCCAGCCGAAAGAATGCGGATGGTTTGAAATTCTGCCAAATGACCCCAAGTTCTTTTCTGAATCTGGAAGGAAAAGGAAAGAAGTGCCAAAAATTTCACAGAAACATTGCCGTGAACCAGTTAACAGACGTTTATCACAGAGCGCGGCGGGGTAGGCCGGCCTGCTGGTACACTTCCACAGTAGGACCCGAGCCCAAACCAGCAGCCTGAGAGGCCGGGACACCACGCCTGACGCTTACTAGCAAGAACACTCTGAAAAAGCAAAAATGACAGCGGAGATACAAATCAACTAGCATACATAGGAAGGACATTTAAAGTATCAAACCAGAAACCAACATATTAACTCAGGACTCAGGCTTTTTAATAATCAGTTGTGTTCAAATACTGACTTCCTTTCAGTGTAGACAAGGTTATAAATCAACTTGAAAATGTACTACATTTTGGAATTAAACCTCGTACTTGACAATCAGTGCTAAACACTAAAGCAAATGTCAACACCCAAACAGGAAGTATGACGATGATTAGGGGAAAAGCAGCCTACACCCAACCGCACTGCCCACAGAGGCCCCGACACCGCCAGTGATGCCACACACACCGGGCGCCTCAGCACGGAAGCCGAGAAAAGCCTTGCGTGGCAGAGCTGTTCTGTCTGAAACAAGTCACTCAGGAATAAAAAGATCCCGGGACACCTGAGGGTGTGGCTGCCGCACTGCTGGGTGGAGCCAGGTTCAGCAGGTGGCGGACCCAAGGGTGTCCCAGGCACCCACAGCATAACAGACACTTGATGTCATCTTTTCAAACAGATTCCACGCAATAATCTATCCTACAGGCAAAGACACTGAGGGCAGGAGCCAGTGGGAACTCGCCCAGGACCCAAGAGCCCTGGGCCGGGGCACTACCTTCCCAAAGATGCTGTGACTCAGGAACGCAAGACGCCAGCTGCGCCTGCGTGGCCAGACAAGACATGGCTTGCACGGGGATACGAAAGAAATCACTTTCAGGAGACAGCAGGTTGCCTGTTTGAAGGCAGCATAAGAGTACCTAAAATCTGTCAACAATTCCCTTATTAAAAAATGTCACTTTTGTCCAGGTGCAGACGCTCACATCTGTAATCCCAGCACTTTGGGAGGCTGAGGCGGGTGGATCATGAGGTCAAGAGATCAAGACCAGCCTGGCCATCATGGTAAAACCCCATCTCTACTAAAAATTAAAAAATTTTAAAAACTTAGCTGGGTGTGGTGGCATGCACCTGTAGTTCCAGCTACCCGGGAGGCTGAGGCAGGAGAATGGCTTCAACCCGAGAGGCAGAGGTTGCAGTGAGCCAAGATCACGTCACTACACTCCAGCCTGGCAACAGAGCGAGACTCCGTCTCAAAAGAAAAGTCACTTTTGTAATTGGCTGAATGTATTAAAACTTTAAAAGTCGAGAAAGTTTTAAGACAAATCCAAGCCCCAGCTGATATAGCATCTTCTGGAGGGCACAGAGGAGACACTGGGGTTAAAGCAAGTGGCACTTTCCACATTCAAACAGCACCGCCCTTTAAAACGCGGAACACAGAGTCTGACCCTCTCGGTGCGCTTGGGAGGGGAAGAAAAATGTCCTACGTGTGTACTCCAAGGCACTGTGTGAAGTCCACTTGGAATTGAACTCTAAAGGAGACCTCATAATTTGGACTGCACACCCGTCAGCACCCATGGCCCCAATTCTCCCCCTTCACACAGAGAACACCCCAGAATCTGCCAGTAACGAAGGAACTGGGTGGCAGGGAGGGCGTTTTGGCTAAATGCTGAGTAGCCAGACGGTGAATTATTTCAGAAGAAACAAAATGGATTTGTAAACGCTCAGGCTCACAAAAAAGAGAAAATCTCTTAGTTCCATATGTAGCAAAAAACAAAATTCTGACACAATAATGCAGCACAATTAGAATATTCTAAACAAAAACGTTAAATGAAAATCTTGATATTAAAAGGCAGTACAGGGTAATGTTTAAGAGTGTGACCCCTGGAGCCTGGGTTCAAATCCACATTTACTGCTGTGTGGTTTAGGGTAAGTTACTTAACCCCTCTGTTCCTTGGCTTCCTCATGAACGAGCTAAGGATAATGTCAGCACCTGTCGACTGTTGTGAAGATCACATGCTTATAACAGTCCTGGAACAATCATTGTAAATATCGTCATCTGCTTAGGTAAGAGCTGTCATTAACAGATGGACACATGAAGAAAACAAGGTGAATTCTACGAGGGAGACTCAGTCACCCACTCACTCTCCACCATGTTCTAAAAGACAACACTGTGGCAGGCGCTGGGCTGGGCAGGGAGAAGTGCCACAGAGGAGATTCCTGTCCTCAACAAGGGGAAGGGAACTGGCACTCCAGGGCACATACTAGGTGTCAGAGACTGCAGTAGAAAACGATTTCAAGGGCCGGGCAGGGTGGCTCACACCTGTAATCCCAGCACTTTGAGAGGCCAAAGCCAGCAGACCCCTTAAGGTCAGGAGTTCAAGACCAGCCTGGCCAACATGGTGAAACCCCCATCTCTACTAAAAATACAAAAATTAGCCAGGTGTGGTGGCACGCACCTGTGATCCCAGTTACTCCTAAGACTGAGGCAGGAGAATCACTTGAATCCAGGAGCTGGAGGTTGTAGTGAGCCAGTATCGCACCACTGCACTCCAGCCTGGGCAACAAAGCGCCTCGAGACTCCGTCTCAAAACATGAAACAAGAAAATGATTTCGTTTGCTTCTCTTATCAGCAAAGTGCTACGTGTCCAGATGAAGGAGCTGAGGCTGACAGCCAGGAAAGGGGCTGTGGGGACCACCAGTTAGGAAGGGCAGCAGGGAGGACTGTGGCTCCCCAGCATGTGGCACCTGAGCCGGTTCGCTCTCCTCTATCCTTGCCACACATCCAGCGGGTGGGAAGGCCACACAGCACACAACCAGGCCCGCAGTAGGCATTCAAGAAACTTCTGTCCAACCAAACCGAACGGGACGCCTTCTTCAGGTGTCCCGGGCAGTCAATTCAAAGCTGCTGGAGCCAGGCCAGGGCCTGTCCTAGAGAATGGTTCAGATAGAAACGCCCCTGGGAGGTGAACCTCACCCCAGGAGAGCCTGCAACACCCTGACACCCACCGCCTCGCCACCGGTACCCCCAATGAAATGGCGAGGCTAAGGTTCTGTGGCGACCTAACAGTCTTGGTCCGGGCTTATAAACTTGGAAAGTCTAAAGACGCATTCTTGAGTACCAACATATGTGGCGAAAGAAGGAACCTCTTAAAATTACATGACCAAAGGCAGGTGTTACGTAGCAAGTTCTCAACCGGGAGTAGTCCGCTAAAATTTATAAATTAAAAATACGAGAGTGCAGGGGAAGGGACGAGCGCCCGCGGACACCCTCCCGGGGAGGACGGGCACACAGGCCCGGGGGACAAGGAGGCCAGGGTCGGGGTGGGGCTGCGTCTCCCCGCTCTTCCTCCCGGCAGAACTCGCCCCCCTCACCTGCAGGATCGTCCTAAGTGCGCACGAAACCCTCCCCTGTTCCCAGGGAGCTGGGGCGGGCGCGAGGCCGCGAGCAGGTGCGCCTGTCCCCAGTTCCTGCTCGGCGGGGCAGCCGGGCCCGGGGGTCTCGAGGGGCCGGGCCGGGGGTCCCAGGGGCCGGGACCGCAGTTGCCGGGCGACCGTAGGGGCAGGCGCAGCGGCCGCGGGACCCGGGCCCAGGCCCCAGGCCCGGCCGGAACTTTCCACCCAAAGTTTCCCCGGGGCGCCGAGCTGCGGCCTACGTCGGGCGCGCCTCCCCGTGGGGGTCGAGGCCGGGGCCGGGGCTGGAGGCGGCCTGCGGGCCCGGGCCCTTCCCGGCCCGCCCTCTCCTCCCCGCCCCAGCCCGCGGCCCAGGCCCCGCAGCTCGCCGGGGTCCCGCGCCTTCGCGTGGCGGCGGCGGAGGCCACTCACCTGGACGCGGGTCCCTCTGTGGCTGGCAGAGCTCGCAGCCGCCCCGCCCCCGCCCCGCAGGCCCGCGACCCACTGACACCGAGGCGGAAGTGCGGCCCGCCGCCTCGCCGACTGACAGTCCGCGCCCGCCACTCGCTGCGCCCGGCGGCGCCGCGTCGGCCGCCGTCCGCCCAATCGGCGCCCGGCCCGAGGCTCTGGCCGGGGGGCGGGACTATGCTAATCCCTTCGCCGAGGAGCCTCTCCCTGTGCCCCTCGGAGCCCCGCCCACACTACGGAGTGACGGTGAGAACAGCCAGTCACAGCAGGAGAGAGGCGGGGTTCTGCAGTCCCTGAGCCAAAAGGGGAGGGAAGGAAGGAGGAAAGGGCGTGGCTGCGGAAAGCCGAGTTTACAAACAGGGAGTCAGGTGGCGCCGGGCGTGGGCTCTTCGCCCGCGGGTGCTCTGCGCCCTGGCGGCGGTGCAGACCTCCAAGGCCCACCCCTCGGCTACCCAAAGCCCTGGGGGCATTTTCCCACAGGTGCTGGGGACCGTGCTATAGCTGGGGCATCGTTGCTCCCACTGTCCTCCCAAATCCTGAATACTGTCTGCCTCCTTTGCATACCATTCACTGCTAACCAAAATCCAGCGCCAATTTACCCACCCAGGTGCATCCCTGACCGTTTCACTACCATACTTAAAACCCTTTGGACTCCCACTGACCTGCAGTGGCTCCACGGTTAAGGCCAGAAGTTCTGGAATCAGACCTGGAGCTGCGTGGCTTTGGACAAATTAACTTCTCTGAGTCTGTGAGCACCCAGAGTTTCATTTGCAAACCACGGTTCCCCTGTCATCATCTCATTTAAGTCGGGTCTGGTTTGAGGTGAGTGGAGTACATGAAACAGGCTGGTTACACAGAGTCGCAGCAGTTGGTTTAAGGGTCAGCCTGTGACCCAGTTCTGACCAAAGCAGCTCAGTCCTGGGACTTTTGCTGTGGGGTCAGAGTTCAGACTAGAGCTGGGGCTGAAGCCAAATGATTCTCCCATCTGCCCACAGACCTCCCCAGAACTGGGTTAGGCGAGAGAGAGATGGAAGTCTGGGGCCACTCTTCCCCATCTCACCACCTGAGGACAGGGCTACAGAGAAGTGAGAATGAAGCCAGCCGGAAGAAAGCAGGAGCAACCCTGGCTGGGTCACGTGGACCCCACAGCGCGTCAGCAGGTGCTGTGCTTGACTTTTCAGTTACATGAACCACATGCTGGCTTCTGCTTCAGCCAGTTTGAGGCAGAGCCAAGAGTCCTGGGCTGCTCGCAGCCTCGAGAGCCCTGGCAATGACCTGTGACTCCGCAGTGCATCCTGCAGCAGAGCCACCCCCTGATGGGCCTCTACACCCCCTCCTCAGGCCTTGTCTCCCCACTTCCAGGCTGCCCTTCGCAGGGCTGCAGGGGCAGTGACAGGCCTTTGCCCTGTCTGTGACCCCGTGGCAGACGCAGGTACTCAATCGGTGTCAGGGTGTGAGTGAGCCAATGAATGTGGCCTCCGTGGCAGGGGTGGGGCCCAGGCGACATCTCTGGGCCCAGCAGGGAAGTTCTCCCCCATCCCAGGGGCTGGACCCACTCACTGGTGGGCCACCGTCAGCCGGTGCAGCTAGAGACGTGCCAGGACTAGGAAGGAGCTGGCTGAGCCTCTCCTGAAGAGAGAACGGGGAGGGGGGTGGGTAGGCCTCAGAAACAAAGGGGTTGCCATGGTTACTCCTGAAGAAAGCGACTCCAGCCACCGAAAGGGAAGGGAAGGCAAGCACCTCCCAAGCCGGGACAAGGACGGTGAGGCCAGTTGCCACGGAGATGACCACGCTCCACAGCTTCCCCTGCCGGCCTGGCCAGGGCCAGCTCAGGGTCCCAGAAACCCACCCCTTCCATGCCCCTCACCCTGAGTCTCTAAGACTCTAACCTCTGTGCCCTTGAGGGGCCCCAACCTGCCCGCCCACCCCTTGACCGGGAGCTCTGCAGTAAGGGCAGCCTCAGAGGCTCAGGCAGAAGGCCCTTCTCATTGCCCAGGGACCACTCCAGGGCCGAGCAGGAAGAACCACCCTGGCCTTGGTGGTGGGAGGTGTGATCTCGGATGGCCCCAGGGCCGGGACAGGGATTCCACCCCTCTTCACAGATGCAGTAACGGAGCTCCGAGGGCAATCTGCCGTCAGCCAGCACTGCGGGATTCTTGCCAGGACTGGACGGGCACTTCCTCCCTGGGGCCGGTTGCCTGGACCAGGTGAGAATCCCTCCTCGGTTGGTGGGTGGTAGGGACGGTGCCTCAAAACCAACTCAGGCACCTGTGTGATGATCTTCACGAGGTCACGAGGCCAGTTCTCCAGGGCTGGACAGTGGGGGTGGAGAGGGCAACGAAGATGGATGAACTGGGGCCGTGATGACGAGGACGACGGTGAGGGCGACAGTGACGAGGATGATGGCGGCTGAGTGCCCTGTGATTTACAGGCCCAGCTGGTTTCATGTTTGCAGCGCCGATCAGGTGGGTACCAGAGGCCATCACTCCGCTCTTCAGATGAGCAGGCCCAGCCCCAGAAAGGTTAAGTGACTCCCCTAGCCCTGCAATGGGAGGGGCCCAGCACAGCTCCAGGCATCGGGGGTCTGGTGGACCAGGCCTGGACCCAGAGCTGGTCCTGGAGGCAGAGCCCCACCCAGGCTCACCGACCGGGATCGCACGTGAACGATGCGCCGTGTTCCCGCGGCTGTGGCTGCTGGACCCCACGCCAGGTCCGCCGGTGGCTGTGTGCGCCACACATGCTCTCCAGAGCTTGAGACCTGCTCATCTTACAGGCGATTTGGGGGTGTCTTCTCCCACTTGCATTGCTCTCAGACCAAATTTCTGCTGCCTGACAGAGTTTCTAGGCCCCTCCCTCTGTCCTCTTTAGCCAAGAAGGGGAGAAGCTATCTCCCTCCCTCACAGTGGGGCAGGTGACCAGTGAGCAGATGTCATGACCCACGTTCCGCCACGGCTGGCGTGCTGGGTCCAGCAGTCCCAGCCACGTCTATGCCATCCTGCTTCCTTTCCTGTCACTGTGAAGGAGGCAGAAGAGAGGTCGTTGCTCCCACCTTTTGGATGGGGAAACTGAGGCTTGGAGAGCAGAAGCAGCTTGCCCAGGGCCTGGCCGCACCGGTCACGCCCACAACCCACCGCCCTTTCCCCCGCTTCACTCTTACCTCTTCCCCCGGTTTCTGGGTCTGGGTTTATCTCTTTATCTGGGTCTGCACCCACAGCTGCCCCATTAGATCAAACAGGGCTTGGCTTCCAGGAACGCCGGGTGCCTTGGCATTGCTGGCCTGGCTGGGAGCTGCTGGCTGGTGAGCCCCGGCTGAGGCTGTCCCCTCTCCCCAGGCCTTCAGAGAGGACATTCTCCCACTCTCTTTTATGGAAAGCCATGGAATCTTCTGTGTGGATGCAGCCTGGGCAGCCAGAGCGGGACCTAGCCCTGGCCCTCACGTGGCTGCAGCTGACCCCTCCCCACTGCAACTCTCCAGTTTCCTCTGCAACGTGACAGCCCTGGCTTCTCTACCGTTGGGAGGAGAGTATTTTTAGTTTTGAACCCACCACGTGAAGCGAGACAAGTTATCAATAGCAGCAGTAAAGGGCTTTTTCTTTCTCTCTCTTTTTTTTCCATGTCTTTGGGACCTGAACAATCTGCACCCATTAAAATCTGCCAAAAGAGAAAAATAGTGTTCCTCTCATAAACTTCTAACCCCGCAGCTCTCACGCTGCGGCAGCGCTGCAGACCCGCTCCTCCTGGGGCGACCCCCTGTCTCCGCAGCCCCCTCCCACTCCCAGCCTCTCAGATGATATCGGCACTGTGACCTGCCCAGGGAGCAGGCTGGTCTGAGCAGAGGGCCGGGGCGGGGCTCAGGCACAGCTCCACAGCAGTCGGAATGAGGAGGCTGCAGACAGGAGAGAGGCCCCAACTTCCCGCTCACGGGGCTGGCCCCAGCCTCCTGAGGGCTTGCTGTGTGCCCAGGGCCGGCCCGAGCTCCTCTGAGCACAGCAGTCTGGGGACGTGTCCCACCCCCTGTGAGGGGAGACAGCGGCCTCTTAGAGGCCTCTCTGACTGTGTAAGTCCTTGCTTCTGCAGGAAGGGGTTCCTCCATTGAGTGGGTTTGAGAAAACTATGTGAACAAAGTCACCAGGCGCCCTCCACAACCTTGGACTTCCCAGAGCCCTTCACTCAGGTGCACGTGGAGACTCCAGGGCCCAGGAAGGGCCTGATGCACACCCTGACATGGGGGATTTGAGCCTTTTTCCTGTGAAGCTTCTTGCAGGACACTGGAGTGGCCTCCTGCCTTGCTGGGAGAAGCATTTGAGCCAACATGGCTGCCTGCCCTTTAGGACTGGTTAGAGCTGTGTTTCTGAGAAAGCTCAGAATAACAGGCTGCAACAAGGTCAAAGCGTACTTTTCTCTCAGGTGACACAAGCCTGGGCTGTCCAGCTGGCAGGGACCATGCATCTTCCAGGATGCGGCTCCTGTTAGTGCTGGCTTCCAGTCTCAGTGTTGCCTCATGGCCCAAAACAGCTGTTGGTACTCCAGCCGTCACAAGCACAACTGACCAGAAAGGAGGAAGGAAAAGAGGGAGAGCAGAAGTGCTGCCCCTGGATGAGTCAGCGCCCTTTGAGGATCTGTCCCTGAAGATACACAAGCACTTCTGCTCACGTCTCACCCGGAACTCCAGCCTGTGCCACTTTTGCTAGGACAGCAGCATTTTGGCTGAGTGCATTGCCAGCCTAAACAACACATGCAGCGGCTGCAGGGAGCAGACTATAGATGGCCCCACAGCCAGGCCTACAGCGTCCCGGGCCCAGAAATGTGGACATCTCTGGAAGTGGCCCGTGAGCGCCCTGCCTCGGAAGAAGCAACAGCCCCAGATGTGAGGCAGAGCGCGCAGCGCACATTCCCTGGCATTCCTGCAGCGTGAGGGCTGCGTCTGGCCCCCCAACCCCAACATGGTGCTGGAACGGCCCACTTCAGTGCAGGCCTGCAGCTTCCCTCCTCCTGGCTGCACCCTGGCTGATGGAAAGTGGGTTCCTGCTCCCTCTCGAAATGCCTGTTAAAAACTCGCTGCACTGCTGGCCCTATCCTGGGCAGCAGGGTACCTCCGTGGCCAGGGCACAGACCCCAGAGGCCGCTAGGCAAAGGGCTTCCCTAGCTTGGGAAAGTGGGGGACCCTGGGGACATCTGTGCCCTTCCTGAGGGCCTGTTTAGGGTGGGCAGGATGTGGGCACATCCCTTTGGGGAACGGGAGGGACAAGTGGGAGCTGGAGGAGAGACAGCTGGGCTGGGTTAGATTTAACTTGCTGCAGGAGCCAAGTGCGTTGGCCGGAGCCACTGGCTGGGTCTCAGTGCCAGGGGATCTGCCAGGCACGGGGGTGGGAGGGGCAAAATTTAAATATGCCTGGGGAGCCAAGATGGGGGCAGAGATGGGGCTCAGGATGAGGAGCCTTGAGGTGCCTGTGGGTGGTGAGGTTGGTTTCTCTTCGGGAATAATCTACAGGGCACGCTGGCCCCTTGGCTGGAGCTGGGGGCAGGGGTTGGGTAAGAGACAGCCAGGCATATGGGGTCCTTCTGGGGACGTGTGTGCTCCCCCAATTGCATCCCTGGGAGAGGAGGTCAGGGAGCGAGTGGAGGAGATGGCTGGGGTCTGTGTGTCAGGGGTCACAGCAGGGTACTGCACACTCAGCCCAGTCCTCACGGGCATGGTAGAGAGGGGTGACCCCAGAGGCCAAGCTGCCCCACCAGGAGCTTCATGTAGGGCTCACAGCACCCAGCCTGGGCGGTCACATGGCACCGAGGGTAACGCACCGCTCTGCCATGGCTGCCATGAGATTCTCCGTCGTCTTGGGGCAAGGAGCTCACATTCTCATTGTGCGGAGGAACTGGTAAATTCTGCAGCCATCCTGGGTGAGGAGGGTGCGGTTCAGGACACCCGGCCCACAGGGCTTCAGCAGTTGCGTGCAGCCGGCTGGGTGACGCCATCCCTGCCCAGCATGGTGACAAACCAGGCGAGCAGGCTGGGCCTGTTCTGGGGAAGAGATGGAGGGGCTGATAAAAGGCCTTGTGCTGGGCTCCTGTGCCTGGTGCCAGCCTGTACAAGCTGAGGGAAGGCAGTCTGCCCAGGAGTCGCATGGCCCAGGGCTGGGAGATCCCTGGGGCCAGGGAGGAGCATGCTGGCTGGTGCTCCCATCCGCTGGCTGACTGCAGGAAATAGGCATTCAGTAACGCCCAGGGCATCTGCCGGAAGCGGGTGCAGGTTGATCTGGGCAGATGTCTGGGGGCTGGGGTGGAACTGGAGCCCATGGGGTCTAGGCCCGGCCTTTTGCTGATGGAGGTCCTAGGTGGGCCACAGAAGCATTCTGAACCTCAGCTTCCTTTGGTGAGGCTCAGAGGAGGCAGAGCAAGGGAAAGCCCTTTGAAGGGTGCGCGGGCATTGCCAGGGCTCTGCCCAGCATCCACCACATCTAGGAACAACCCCAAATCCTCCTCTGGAATCATCCATAGACTGTTACTAGACTAAGCCCACCTCTTGCTCCAGACAGGGGCGCCTGGGACCTGGGCATCACTCATTGCCTAGGGAGAATCAGGCACATGGTACTTGGGTCCTTCATGGACCCAAGGTCTGAGCTGGGATGTCAGCCTGGAGGTGCCATGCCAAGGGTAAGGGCTGCCCGAGAGGACTGAGGCTGAAGTGAGGACACCAGTTCTATTGATAGCTGTCGGACTCCTGGATCCAGCCATGCCTGAAGGAGAAAGCACCACCGGTGGACTCTCAGATGCATGCAAGGTTTCCATCCTGGTACCTGAAGCGTCCTGAGCCATCCGCCCAGCTCTCCACACGGGGAGAGGACAGCCACCTGTCCCAGAAGGTCTCTGACTCCCTCCTGTCCTCATCAGGGCACTCGGGTCTGGGCTCGCCCTTCAGAATGGCACACAGGTGGGCACTCAAGACACACACCAAGGAGCCCCCGATGTCTTTCCACCACTGGCTCATCCAGTGCTGCACAGGTGGGACACAGCCCAGGGAGGGGTCACCCAGGGACCTCGCCACACATCCCTTGGGCACTCCCATCTCTGTTGGATCAGCCGAGCAACTTCAGAACAAGCGAGGCAGATCCAGACGAAGGTTGGGCGGGCGTAGGGAGGGGGCAGGGGATGCACCAGGGTAACAAGTGCCGGGGATGTGGACAGCACTTCCCCTGGGCATGAGGGGAGCCCAGTGGGCCCCACTATGCTCTGCAAAAGCACCCCCTGGTCTGGATCTAGGAGCTGCGCCTCCGTCGTCCTCCATCAAGGTCCGGTGCTGCCCCTGCTCATCCCTTGATCTGACCCGGGACCTCAGGCTCAGCTGCAGCCAGGACGCACCATGCCGCTGTGCTGTGGTCCGAGGACAGCTACACGAGGCCACCAAGCCCCTCCGTCACGGGCACTGCCCCTGCTCCCTGGACAGCCCAAGCGGACAGCTTGCTCCCTTGCTTTCTGGCTGTGTGTGGAAGTGTGTGTAACAGAGTGTGTGTGAGTGTGAATGTGAGTGTGGAAGTGAGTTAGTGGAGTGGAAGTGTGTGTGAGAGTGTGGAACTGGGGGAGTGTGTGCACGTGTGTGGAAGTGAATGTGTGTGTGTGAGTGGAAGTGTGTGGAACTGGGAATGTGTGTATGAATGTGCTGAGTGTAAGTGTGGAAGTCAGTTTGTGTGTGTGTGCATGAGTGGAAGGGTGTGTAGAATATGGGGAAGTTTGAGAGTGGAAGAGTGTGTGTGGAATTGGGGACAGAGTGTGTGTGGAGTGTGTGAGTGCGTGTGTGTGTGTGAGTGCATGTGGAATGGGAAAACGTGTATGTTTGTATGTGTGTGAGTACGTGTGTGTGTGGAATGGGGAAGTGTGTGTGTGTGGAATGGGGAAGTGTGTGTGTGTGAGTGTGTTTGAGTATGAGTGGGGGGAGGTGTGGAGGCAGCAAGTGACAGTGATTTGTGCCCAGATGCAGGGGAGGGGTGTTGCCTCTAGAGCAATTCTCAACCCCCACCCTGGTTCAGGGCCTTGCGGAGGGAAGGGACCATTTCTCTGACCCTGACCTGTCTCTTACAGGGCAGAAGGGGACCATGTCAGTTTCCTCCTGACACCTCTGTCACAGCTCACACCAGACACCCTCAGACACACCCACAGACAGACCCACAGACGCATGTGCAAACACACAGACCCACAGAGAGCTCAGAGACACACGCACAGACAGACTCGGATGCACATAGATGTGTACATTGACAGGCACCAACACAGATGCAGGCACGCACACTCAGGCACCAACACAGACGCCGGCATGCACACGCAGGCATCCCCTGCCCGCTCTTTTAGACGCCCTCTTCTTTCTCCCCCAGAACCCAGGGGCGTCCGCACTCACTGGATCCCGGCCCCAGCACTGATCAAAGCTGGGTCCGTTTTTCTGGCAGGCACCCGTTCCCCAGGAGCGTCCCTGGATATGGGGACTCCAGGGAGCCAACAGAGAGGGCCGTCCTCGCCCCCATCCTCGTCCTGCCTCCTGTCCTCGTAGGGCCCAGACTCCGCCTCCAGGATGAGGCTCCCTGAGCCCACCTACACTGCTTAGCCCCTCCGCCCGCCCGGCGCCTCTTCCCGGTCTTCTGCAGGGAAAGAAGGGCCAGGGAGGAGGGATCAGGGTGCTGTGTGTGCCCTGGGGGTGGGGTAAGGGCACACACTACCTGGGCCCTCAGTCAGCCCCTCTGGGAACGGCATGGGCAATGGGAAGACCTGGAGTAACCCTGAGGGCTTCTGGGAGAGGGCACCCATGGGGGAAGGTGCAGGCGGGGCGGAACCCGAGGCTGGGGAGGGGCATGGAGGTGCAGGAGGCAGGAACACAGGGAGGAGGATGGGCCACCTCCCGCCAGGCTTCAGTTCCAGGGCCTTGGGGGCCCAGATGAGGCCAGCCTCTCAGAGTGGAGCCAGGCAGCAGCCAGACGGGGGCTGGCCTGCACAGTACTCACCGGGGGCCTCCAGTGTGTCCGCCTCGTGGCCATCCTTGCTGCCTCCCCAGACAGACTACCCCAGCCAAGCGGGAGGCGGGGGTGGACAGAGACAGGCTGGGCCTCCAGCAGCCCTGGGTGGTGGCGAGCACAGGCTTGCGGCCACACGTCCCACCTTCTTGTCTGTTGCCTCCACTAGATCCACCAGGCCCCACCGGGGCAGCCTGTGCTGGTGTCGGCTGCTGGAGGGGAGGGCCCCACCGGCCCTCGTGTGGAGCAGCCGGGAGCACGTGGCCCCTGGCCGGCCTGCCCAGCCTTGCACCCTGGCTGGGGGTCTGCAGGATGGACCAGGGTCACCAAGCCCAGTCCCCACTGCCGGGACCTAGGCCGAGGAGTGGGCACGGTGTTCAGGGCAGACACCTGCAGGGTCTCAGGGCACCCTGGCATAGGAGGCAGGAGGAGCTGGGTGCCAAGCAGCTTGAGGGTCCAGACATCCCCCTCCCCAGGGCCTGTCCCTACCTCTGGGCTGGCGCAGCGGCCCCTGCGCTTGACCCTTCCCACAGTCCAGGACCCCGTTTACTCCCAGGCACCAGCAGGGATGGGGGGTCATGGCCTGGGTTCGGCTGGGGGATCCCCCAGCAGTGCTGCTGTGTGGGTCTGCTGGATCGCAGCCACAGAAGGCCCCACCAATGCTCTTGGGGATGGGGTGAGGGCTCCTGAGCTGGGGCTGGGCCCCCACAGCTGGACGTGGGTTTGGGGCCGGGTTCCAGCTGCCCTGGTGCCCTTTGGGTCTTTTAGAGGGTTCTGGAAAAGCACAGTGGAGACCGTTCTGATTTCTGTCTTCTTTTCTGTTTTCTCTATCACTTCTTCATTCTCAGCCCACAGAGGCAATCTGTTCCATTCATTCAGCAAATACTTCTCAGCCAGCCCTGGGAGGTACACACTGCACGCCAGCAACAGGCTGGTTCACACGGAGGGAGTTTCCGGCAGGCAGGAGCCCCTTTCCTCTCGGATCAGACCTGGGTCCTCAAGACCTCCTCCAGGTACCACCTCCTCCAGGGAGCCTTTCTAGGATTACCACTTCTCTCTTCTCTCATGTTTGATGTCTCCACCCAGGCACCATCCTCAGGAGGGAACGGTGCTGGGTCAGGCTCCATTCAGTTCTGCCCTCTGCCTGCCCCAGCCTCTGCCCTTGGACCCAGGCCCCAGGGCTCAGCAGGAGGAGATGAGGTGTGTTTGGAGCTTGCTTTTCTGGGGACGCCGTCCCGGCCCCTGGCGTGGGTGCAATCCTCCTTCTTTCTTTATTTTTCGTAGAGACGAGGTCTCTCTCTGTTGCCCAGGCTGCTCTTGGGCTCCTGGCCTCAAGCCATCCTCCTGCCTTGGCCTCCAGAAGTGTTGGGATTATAGGCATGAGCCCCTCGCCCAGCCTGTGACTCTGCCCCTTAAGCGCCTGTATCAGCCCTGGGTGAGCAGGAAGCAGACCCTGAGGGGGCTGCCAGCTTCCTTCCTACGGCCAGACCATGGGTGGCTCCACAGCCGTCCTGCCCGGGTCCCTTGAGATCTGCCAGGCTGCCATCGCCCCTCACTGCCCCTCGCCCTGCCTTCTCAGCCTCACTTCTCACAGCAGCCAGCAGCAAGAGACACAGATGCCCAGAGAGAAGATCATCTCTGCTTTCCCTGCCGCCCTGACTACGGCCAGGCTTTCTGTGCCCAGGCCCATTGTCCCAGCAGGGTGGTCCCTGGCCCCTCAGGCATTGCTGGGGAATCAGGCAGGGGCTCCTCTCAGGCACCCCAAGGCAGCTGCAGGGACGACCACCACTACTTTCCATGTATCCTCAGCCGCGGTTTGACGCCAGTGCTGTGAGCTCGGGCACCACGCCTGCCTGAGCCAGGCCAGTGCCAGGCCAAAGAGGCTGATCCTGGGGTTCTGTTGGCTGAGAGGCAGCCTCCTCTCCTGCCTGGTGATGGAGGAGGGGAGAGAGGAGTCACTTGGAACTGCAGGGAGAGACCTCAGGGAGATACTCCCTGCCTGAGGATGAAGCCCACGCGGGGCAAGACGAGAGGGAGGGAGTGGCTGTACTTGAGCGCAGTGCGGCTGTGCCTGGAGCTCTCAGCCCCTGGACTTTGTGAGCGTGGAAAACAGCAATGCTCCTTGTCCTTAGTCCCTTTGGGTTGGGCTCTGTCACTTTTAACCAAACTATAGTGACTAATGTCTGGCTCTCCTGTCCCCTCTCCCCTTCCCACCACCCAAGCCTTGGGCCCAATTCTGCCTGGTCTACAAAGGCAGGGAAAGTAGACTTGACTTTTTATTCCAAGTCGGTGGCCTCAGACGCCACTCTTGTCACACCCAGGCCCTGAGCTCGTCAGGATGCACCCGGAGCTGGCTCAGAGTGTCACAGGAAAAGAAAGACGTGGGACAAAAAAGGAAAATTTAATTCCCATATGCAAATGAGCTCCTGCAGAGAGAAAGCAAAGATGGGTTCCTTGGAAGAGACAGCACAGAGCTGGCCCCGGACCCCCACAGGTGCCTTGGCTGCAACTAGCAGGACAATTGTCCTGCACAGGCCCTGGTGGCCCCGCGCCTCACCCCTATATTACTCACTAACAGCTGTGTCCCCAGGCAGCAGAGACAGAGCTCTGCAGGGACAGCACCTGGGCACACCACTGGCTCCAAAGAGAAGGGTCTTTTCTGGGCACCAGAGATGCTGGTGGCAGAGCTGCTCCCCAATGGCACAGGGTGATGGGACAGCGTCCTGCTGTTGGCTGCTGTGACACCAGCGTGGCTGCCAGCCCAGAGCTCCTTTCACCCCAGCCCCCACTGCCCATGTGACCAGCCTCATCTCCTGAACGTCCAGTTGCCAATTCAGCCTCGAAGCCCTCAAACAGGGCACCTCTTCATCCCCAAAGCTGCTCCCTCGGGTTCATTCTCAGCACCTCCTTCGAGGCATTTGAGCCCAAATTGTGGAGTTGGGCTGGGTCCTTCCCCTCCTCTGCGCTCTCACCCCTCACGTGCCAGCTCGTGTCAGAATCTGCCCGTTCTGCCTGTCCCCCAGTCACCAGTGCCTCCCACCTGGAGTCTCGCAGCGCGGCCCCTCTGGGCTCTCTGTCGTCATCCACCTAGAGACCACCCTCCAGTGCAGTCAGGGGATCCTGTGAAAGCGTCCCCAGGCCTCCTGGAGAACCTGTCAGAGAAAGCATCAGCATCCTTGCAGCAGCTCCAGGGGCTACAAGACCTGCCCCTCCGATGCGCCCCCCGTGACCCCACCCGAGCTCCAGCCTCACAGGCCTCCGAATTGCGCCTGCAACACAGAGGTGCCCCACCCCTTGGCCTTCACTTCTGCTGTTCCCCTTCCTGGAACTCTGCTCCCTCCAACATCCACCTCCCTCTCTCCCTCCCTTTGCTCCTGTGTCTCCTCAGTGGAAATTCCCAGACCACCCTTTCAAAATTGGAACCTGGGCTGGGTCAACGTGGGTCCTCAGGAAGCAGATGCCAAGACTTCCCGTGGGGTGGTTGTGTTGGGGTGAGACCTGTGAAGGATTGAGGGCCAGGGAGCAGGGGCAGCTGAGCTGGGGCCCTGCCTGACATGCGTCCCCTTCCTCCTGCACTCTCCCACCTTGGCTGTCACCACTGCAGGTCCTGGGGCCTCACGCTCCTTCCCTGAGCCGTGGCCACTGGACCATCTCAGGCTGGGGTGGCCGTGCTTGTCCATGCACAGAAATGATCCGGCCAGGCAGTGCCATGACTCCCAGAGGGCCCTGAGTCTCACTCACCCCCTCCCACCCCTCCTCTCCCGGAAACAGCAGCCCCGGCTCCTCCTGCTGATCAGGGCCACTTACCCCCATAGAAAGGTGGCTCCTTGTCTGTCTGCCGGAGCTCAGGAGCTCAAAGTGCCTGGGAGCCATCCGAAGCTGTCCCCGGTAAGCAGGTGTCCCTCAGAGATGAGAAGCTCAGGCCCTGCAGAGCTGAGTTCAGATTCCCCCGTGGGTGCTAGGCGGGGCCCCTCCTGCTCCTTCCCTGGCCCAGAAGGCCTGTGGTCTTCTTGCTGGAGATGTGGTGCCACTGAAAGGTCTCTGCTCTGTCGTCCGTGTCCTTCAGGGCAGCGCCAGCCTCGTGGGTGAGTGCCCAAGGCTGGTGTGCCTCCAGAGGCTACTCCTGGGTGGTATGGCATGCTAGACCCAGTGAGCCCGTGGCCAGGAGGCCACGTTGGCTCCGCCTTCATGGGAAGAGGTCCCCTGGTTAGATGCCACACTGTGTAGGAGTCCCTGCCTGTGGAGCTGGAGTCCACAGGCCCCTGGACCACGGTGGAGGCTCAGCAGGTGAGAGAGGCCGACCTACACCCGAGCAGGTCTGTGGCCCGTGAGGACTAGGGAAGGGGATCTCACGGAGCCAGCTTGCCAGCCGGTGGCTGTTTGCTCTCCTCTGGGAATGTCCCCCTCCCTCTTGGGGCCGGGTGGTGAACACTTGCTGGCAGCCAGACACTCAGGGGTAGCAGCAGCAGGTGGGCTTTGGGAGGTGGGGATCGGTGCCCTTTGACCCACGGGCAGCCTCTGGTGTGGCCACTGCATTCATGCTATGCCCCAGTTCAAGGCTGGCCGATGATAGGCCTTGCTAATGTTCTGTCTTCAGGGCGGCTGGCTTACGATGGGTGTTTGCCCGTGGATGGCCTCCGGCGGGTGTTTCCTTGTGATCGGAAACCATCCAGTGAGGCCCGCGGTCACGTCTGCTTGCCTGGCTCCAGCCCAGAGTCCTGTCTCCATCTCCAGCCCTTTTCCTCCCGGGCTCTGCCAGGACACTGGCTTCTGCCTCTGATGCAGGGATGGCCTCCCCTGGCCAGTTTCCTTTTCTACACAACTGGAGTGGCTGCTCCCTGGGACAGAGGCCCCAGGGCTAGACGGACTACACAGGGTCCAGCCACAGGCACCCTGAATGGCCTTGGCCACGTCAGGCCCCAGCCCAGAGGACAACAGCCTTCTGTTTGGGCAAGGACGCAGGCCTCTCACATGGCTGCTGGTCATGCTGGTGTGCTTGCTAGCCTCAGGCTGGGACACGCACGTGCCCATGGAGAGGGTGGGCCTGCGTGACCTCGGGCAGGGGGCTCACCAGTGCTGCAGGGCGGCGAGTCCAGCCCAACTTTATGGTGTAGGGGGCGCTGGTGAGGTCAGGTACCAAGCCCTCCCACCGAGTCTGGCCGATAGGGGGCGTTCACAGCCGCCAGCCACAGCCATTACCAGCTCTCCAGGCCAAGCCAGGCCCTCTCCCCTCCATGCAGCCTCCATCCACAGCAGCTCAGAGAAGTTTGGTAACTCACTTGGGGTCACACAGCTGGGTCCCCACTGCCAGGGGCCGAACCTCTGGGCCTTCTTCTGACTTCCTGCGAGGGAATCCTGAGGTGACCCACAGGCGTGTGATGGATATCTGTCACCGCCATGGTGACAGCTGCAGAAGTGGGTCCCCCGGCCGATGCCACGCTGTGTGGGATTCCACACTTGTGGGTTCAGATTCCGTGGGCCCCTGGATCGTGGTGCAGGCTCCGCTGGGGTTTCATAACAGCTGTGGGCCAGGAGTAGGCTGAGGTATCCCCTCTGTGGCTGTGGGGCAGAAAGAGTACCAGGAAAGCTCCCTCTGCCTGGGTCATCTGGCCCAGGCTGGCACTGCCCAGGCTCTCCAGGGCTGGTCAGTGCATGGGGAAGCCTGGGCAGCTGTGGATGACAGGGGAGGAGGGATGGGGAGGGAGAATGTTCAGGTGGGCCTGCAGACCCCTTCATCCTTGGTTCTGCTTGGGGTTCCAATTTATATTCCCCATTCCAAGATGGGGACACTGAGGCTCCAGCCAGTGAAGGAGAGAGCCAGGGCCCCCTCTTAACCCCACCCAATGCCATCTCCCTTGGCCTCAGCGGGCACTTGGGCACTTGAGCAGGGCCTGGGGAGGGGTCCATTCAACAGGGAGTTGCTGGCTTGGGTGGGGACAGTGAGTCAAGGGCTGCAGCAGGCCTGGGTGGCAGCTCTGCGGCCCCACAGCCCCTTGCTGCCTGACTTCATGAAACTTTTCCGCTTGAAAATGTTTCCCTGGTCCAGGCACAGCCCCTCCTCACTGGGTGAGTTGGGGTGGGGTGCAGGGAACCTTGGGGAGCCTGTACGAAGAGGCGGGTTTGCAGGTGGAGTGGGATGAGTACAACCAGGTAGTCAGAGAGGGAAGCCGAGCCCCTCCCCCGAGAGCAGGCGCCTGGAAGCCAAGGAATAGTGGGTTGGCTGGGGCCATGGGTCTGGGGGTTCCTCCCTGCAGTCAGCCCTGGGGAGGCAGCAGAGGAATCCCCACCCCACTCTCCTCAAAGTTTCTGAAGTGACACTGGGAGCCAGGGAAAGGGGTGGGTCCCCACAGGATGGGGAAGCTGCTATACACAGGGAGTGATGGTGGGTGTCAGCGCCCAGGTCTCCTCTGCAGCCCCCCACCAGGCACTCGCATTCTGCCCTCTTTGAGGCACCATGGATGCCTGCGGCTGGCGACAGAGCGGAGTGGCTGCGTTCCCTCTCCTGAGGCGCGGCTCCCTCCCTGTCTGCTGTCTGATGTGTGTCTCCTGTTGGTGGGTGCTCAGCCTGGCGGCTGCTTCCCTGGCCTGTGGGTGTCTGTGTATCTAAGTGTGGGCATGTCTGTCTGCCCTGAGTGTTTCAGGCGGAATCTGTCCTTGACCCCGTGTATCTGGGCGCATGTGTCTGGTGGTGGGGGTGCTTCCTCCCGCCACCGATCCTCTCCTCCCCCGTCCCCTCCCACAGGCGCTAACACAGCCACCACCTGCGACCTGAGCGCAGTGACCTCGTCTGTCCGCTACAGCGGCGACTGCCCCTCTGTCCACCGGGGTCCGTGGCTGGGCTCCAAGGGGCTTCCTGCTCCCTCCTCAGCCTGAGGCCGCCGGAGCCGAGGCCTGATGCCCTCCCCTCCGGCTGGGTCCGCCCGGCGCCTCATCTTCCCTTATGTAACTCCACATCTGCCTGCACCTTGCAGGTCACCCCGGACCCTGCACTGGGTCCTGTCCACAGGGAGGCTGGCACTCAGGGTCCGTGCAAACGGGAGGTGGAGCGGACCCCTGGTCTGGGCACCGGCTTTCCAAGCCCCCCCCAACCCTTCTTCTCCAGACGTTCCTTCCCCGGAGACCTACATTCTAAAAACCTGAACCGAGGAAGGGCCCCACAGGGCAAGTTCCCCGGAGAGCGGGTGCAGGCGTTTCCCCCACCCCCACCCCACGTCCCCACCGGCGCCAGGGCTCCCCATGATGACCCGGCAGGGGTCACCAGGGCCGAGGGCACGGGAAAGGCCGAGCAACCCAGACCCCGGCTCCGAGTGCGCGAGCTGACTGACCACAGGCGAGCCCCCAGACCCGGCCAAGCCCCGGCCGGGCGCCCAGCCAGCTGCGGTGAGCGCAGTGTGAGCGCAGGGGCTGGGTTCCAGCCTGCCCGGCGGGCACGCGGCGCTGTCCGTGGTGCTGCCGGCGCCGGGCGGGGCGGGGGAGGGGGCGGGGCGAGGGCGGCAGCCAATGGCGGGGGCCCTGCGCGGGGCGCGGGGGGCGGTGGGCAGGGCGCGGGGCGCACTCGGCTGCGCGTTGCGCTCGGGGTGCACGGTCGCGCCGGCAGCGGCTCAGGCTCCGGCTCCGCTTCCTCTCCGGCTGCAGTAGCCGCGCCGCCGGCCCCGCCGGGCTTGGATCCATCCCCGGCCCCCCGGCACCACCCGCCCTGGCCCAGGCCCTGGCCCCGCGGACCATGCGCTGGGCGCCCCCCGGGGACCCCGACCCGGCCAAGGGCCCACAAAGACGAGGCTCCTCGGCCGGGGCCCCTTCCGGCCGCCCAGCTCTCGGCCGGCGCCCTGCCCCACGTCCCGGAGCCGCGTGAGCCTGCGGGGCCATGGAGCGCGCGCCGCCCGACGGGCAGCTGAACGCTTCGGGGGCGCTGGCGGGCGAGGCGGCGGCGGCGGCGGGCGGGGCGCGCGGCTTCTCGGCAGCCTGGACCGCGGTGCTGGCCGCGCTCATGGCGCTGCTCATCGTGGCCACGGTGCTGGGCAACGCGCTGGTCATGCTCGCCTTCGTGGCCGACTCGAGCCTCCGCACCCAGAACAACTTCTTCCTGCTCAACCTCGCCATCTCCGACTTCCTCGTGGGTAAATCCCCAGTCCCCTGCAGCCGTGGGACCCAGCGTGGCCAGCCGGCGGGGACTGGAGCGCGGACCCGGGTGGCTCCCGCGGGCACACGCCCCACCAGGCGGCCCGGCGTGGGCCGGGGGCGTCCGGAGCTCATGGGGTGGGGGGCACGGGCGAAGTTCCTTGCCACTCAGGCCGCAGGACAGGGGCTGGGGAGGGGTGTCGCCGGGAAGGGACACGGGCTCAGAGGCGCAAAGGCAGCGGGTGCAGCGCTGGCCCCTGCGCCGTAGCCAAACAAAGGCTGCTGCGGACTTAGGACGCGCGGAGGGCGCAGGGGGACGGGTTAGAGAAGGTCTGGGGGAGGGGACATGGAAGGGGGATTTTTAGAGTTGTGCTGGGGGAGGGGACCGTGCGGAAGGTGGGGGTGGGGGAGACGCTCGGAGGAGCGCGCTCTCACGTGTCCAGACTCTGCTGCCGGCTGGGGGGCGGGGCACGCGGAGGGGGCTGGAGCGTCAGACACCTGTTGGGGCTGTGAGGTGCGTCTCCCAGACGCTCCAAGCCGGGCTTGGCAGTAGTAGCGGCTGGCGGCTGCAACCAAGTGCCCTGTCAGCCAGGAGAAAGGCTTTCTCGTTGTCTAAGCTGAGAGGGAGGGTTGGGGCTGGAGTCCCTCGAGGAAGGGGAGAGGGAAGTTATCTTCTTTCCTCCTTTGAGGGCTGGGAGGGCGGGACAGAAGTCCAGGGAGTCCCGACTCCAGGCTCTCCCAGTCTTGTGGTGGCCAGAGGTCCCTATGCCTGGATCTTCCCTCCTGCCCCCAGGTCCAGGGGACACCAGTGGTGCTGGGAGCTATGTAGGGGTGAAGGCTGGTGGCAGGGCAGAGTGTGTGGCTGAGACCAGCTGGAGGGGGCGGTAAGATGAGGGTGGCTGGTCCCAGAAAGGCAGCCACTATGTGACCCCAGGTCCCGCCAGTGTCTGCGATGAGGTTGGTCTGTCCCCTGGCTCCTGGTGGCATGGTCCCACTGTGGCCCTTCTCCCCACAGGCGCCTTCTGCATCCCGCTGTATGTGCCCTATGTGCTGACGGGCCGATGGACCTTTGGCCGGGGCCTCTGCAAGCTGTGGCTGGTGGTGGACTACCTGCTGTGCACCTCCTCTGCCTTCAACATCGTGCTCATCAGCTACGACCGCTTCCTGTCAGTCACCCGAGCCGTGAGTCCTGGGCTGCAGAGCCCCTGCTCACTCCTGCAGGGACGGTCTGGATGCCCATGGGAGGCACTGGGATGGGGACGGCCACTTCTGAGTTCTGAGCAGAAGTGGGTTTGGTCCCACTGGCCTTGCTGCTGACACAGGGGCCACTCAATGGCCAGCTGCCCACTCGGGGCCATGGCTGCCAGCCAGACTGTCCTGGCTCAGGCAGGAGGCAGGGAATCTGGACACAGCTGTTCTGAGTTAAGGGGGGATCTAGGGCGGGACACTCTGGGTGACATCCCTCACACATGTGAGAGTACAAGTGTGCATACACACACAGGCACTGGCAAGGCAGGTGACATCCCTCACATGTGTGAGTGCAGGCATGCAAAGGGGCCCCAGGCGACATCCCTCACACATGCATGAGTGTAAGTGTACATACACGCACAGGCCCCGGGCAACATTCCTCACATGTGTGAGTGCAAGCGTGGATAACACACAGGCCCCAGGAAGACAGGTGGCAGATCCTGGCTCCACGTTTCCCTTCGTGGGAGGGGCCCCCTGAGTCAGGGACCCTGCCGTGCAGCCCAGGGAGCCGCTGCTAAAGTTCTCATCTTCTCCTTGGCAGCTCACCTCCCCAGGGCTTCATCAGGTCCTCTGCAGTACTGAGGGCAGGCTGTTTCGTTCTAGCCTAGACAGGCCAAGAGACAGGGTGCAGAGAGCCTGGGTTTGGGGTCCTCTTGAGCCCATCACCATGTGGTCTCTCCTTCCTTTCCTGGAGCCCCTAGGCATGGGGCACAAGGAGAGCTGCCTCAAAGGGGAAAGCAGCCTAGCCCAGAGCCTGGCGTGGGGATGCTCTGCCCAGCTCTCATTAGCGATAGCTGTGATCAAGGTAAATGCCATCAGGCTGGCGGGGCAGGGCGGCAAGGCTCTCAGGTCCTCCTCCTCCAGCTGTCCCACCTGAGACCCCTCAGTGGGACCCTTGGCCCTTCTGCCCCTACCCCACCAGCTGGTTGCTCTCTGCCTTGGGGAGGGCCCTGCCTTCTCTCCCTGTTCTCCAGAGGCCGAGTTGTCGATCTGGGATGTTTTGTTCTGCAGTTGGGGGGATGTCTCCCAGCAGTGGGCCAGCTCATGGCTTCACTCCTGCACCTCCAGCTTCCAGGGCTTCGAGCACTTGAGCAGGGGTGGGGCTGGACCTCCCACCTCCAACCTCTGGAGATGGCTCGGGCCTTTGCAGGATGCATCATGTCAGAAACAGCTGTGTGTGCAGGTGGTCTGGGGCCCATGCTAAGTCTGGTCCCAGGGTGCAGGGGCCAAGGACAGGACCCCCAGGGAGCTCACAGCTGGTAGGGGATGGTAAGCAGGCAGCCTAGCAGAGTGAGGATTCGGGTTGGTCTCAGGAAACTTCTGAGGCTCTCACTGAGTGTGGCAGGGCATCAGCCAGCCCAGGACACCACGGGGGAGGGGAAGGGGGAGGGATGGGAAAGAGGGAGGGAAGGAGGGAGGACCGGAGGGGAAGGGAGGAGCATTGCTGCTGAGGGAAGAGCCCACACAGGGCCCACAGGCTGCCGGGCATACCCAGTCCGATATTCCTTCTGCCCTGCCCCTGACCAGCCTGCCCATCTGCAGGTCTCATACCGGGCCCAGCAGGGCGACACGAGGCGGGCCGTGCGGAAGATGCTGCTCGTGTGGGTGCTGGCCTTCCTGCTGTACGGGCCGGCCATCCTGAGCTGGGAGTACCTGTCCGGAGGCAGCTCCATCCCTGAGGGCCACTGCTACGCAGAGTTCTTCTACAACTGGTACTTCCTCATCACGGCCTCCACGCTGGAGTTCTTCACTCCCTTCCTCAGTGTCACCTTCTTTAATCTCAGCATCTACCTGAACATCCAGAGACGCACCCGCCTCAGGCTGGATGGGGCCCGAGAGGCAGCCGGCCCCGAGCCCCCACCCGAGGCCCAGCCCTCGCCACGCAGGCCGCCCCCTGGCTGCTGGGGCTGCTGGCGGAAGGGGCACGGGGAGGCCATGCCGCTGCACAGGTATGGGGTGGGTGAGGCTGCCACAGGTGCTGAGGCGGGGGACGCGGCCCTCGGGGGTGGCGGTGGGGGCGGCTCTGCGGCCTCACCCACCTCCAGCTCCGGCTCCTCGAGGGGCACCGAGAGGCCGCGCTCACTCAAGAGGGGCTCCAAGCCATCGGCATCCTCGGCCTCCCTGGAGAAGCGCATGAAGATGGTATCCCAGAGCTTCACCCAGCGCTTCCGGCTGTCTCGGGACAGGAAGGTGGCCAAGTCACTGGCTGTCATCGTGAGCATCTTCGGGCTCTGCTGGGCCCCGTACACACTGCTGATGATCATCCGGGCTGCCTGCCACGGCCACTGCGTCCCTGACTACTGGTACGAAACCTCCTTCTGGCTCCTGTGGGTCAACTCAGCTGTCAACCCTGTCCTGTACCCACTGTGCCACCACAGCTTCCGGAGGGCCTTCACCAAGCTGCTCTGCCCCCAGAGGCTCAAAATCCAGCCCCACAGTTCCCTGGAGCAGTGCTGGAAGTGAGCAGGCCCAGAGCCTCTCTCTTAGCCAAATCTCCTGGGCAGCTGACCCTGCTGCCCCCAACCCAGCTCGTTACCCCAGGGGTGAGCCCCGCCGTGTCTGTGGCCCTCTCTTAATGCCACGGCAGCCTCTCTTAGGCCACCTGCCCTGCCATGGAGGCACCTTCCTGGGCTGGCCAGAGGGCCCCTCACTGGCCCGACTGGAGGCTGGGTGGTCGGCCCTGCCCCCAACGTTCTGGCTCCACCGGGAGGGACAGTCTGGAGGGTCCCAGACATGCTGCCCACCCCCCACCGACAGTGCAATGCCTGGTGGTGTCTGCCCTTCAGTTACTGGTTGGTCTTCTTCCCAAAGCAAGCACCTGGGTGTGCTCCAGGCCTCCTGCTCTAGCAGTTTGCCTCTGCACGTGCACACTTCTGCACACCCCCGCACACTTTTGCACACCCCTGCACACCCTTGCACACTCCCGCACACACCTGCACACCATCCCTCTCCCCATACAAGCCAGGACACTGCCTTTGCTGCTGTCTGTCTCTTGCATAAGCCTCGGTCCTGGCCCTTTCACCTCCTTTCCACCAACTCTCTCTGCCCCCAAAAGTGTCAAGGGGCCCGAGGAACCTCGAAGCTGTTCTCTGCTTTTCCATTCTGGGTGTTTTCAGAAAGATGAAGAAAACATGTCTGTGAACTTGATGTTCCTGGGATGTTTAATCAAGAGAGACAAAATTGCTGAGGAGCTCAGGGCTGGATTGGCAGGTGTGGGCTCCCACGCCCTCCTCCCTCCACTAAGGCTTCCGGCTGAGCTGTGCCAGCTGCTTCTGCCCACCCCGCCTTTGGGCTCACACTGGCCCTGGCGGCCAAGCCTGCCCCGGCCACTCCATCTGCTAGCCAGGACCTCTGGGGGTTGTGGGAGGACGGGGCCCAGTCGGGCCCGAGGGTCCCAAGGTGTGAAGGGGTGTCCAGAGGAGGTGCCTGGGCAGGGGCTGCTCCGCCACATCCCCTGCGCCTGTGCCATGCGCTCTGCATGCTCTCTGCCTGTGCCCACTGCACTGCCCTGCAAACCGTGAGGTCACAATAAAGTGTATTTTTTTATTGGTGCTGATTCCTGAGGACTTTGCGGGGTGGTCAGAGCCTTCCTGCTTTGAGGGGAGACCCCAGGGAGACAAGAGATGGGTGTGAGGCTGAGGTCTCTGTGTTTTAAGTGGGGGGACTGCAGTGGGGATGAAGGCCAGCCTGCCACACCAGGGTTTCATCCCAAGAAGGGTTTCATGCCCCACTAGTGCCCTCCCACTGGACCCTGCACTTCTCAGGAGCTGGCTGGCGGCTGAGGAGACGCGGCCCATGCCCTGCTCGGGGGACCCGCTCTGGTGCTGAGAACACAGACACATAGTCCCTGCCTCTGCAGCCCTTCTGCCCCCAGGACAGGGAGGACCCTGCCACGCACAGCATGTGCAGGGGCTGCGTGGCAGAGGGACTGCAGTGGCCGGCGGGAGGGACTGGGCGTGTGGCTGGAACTGAGCTGGAGGGACTGCTAGGATGGATGAGCCCTGGAGAAAAGGCATCTTTGGGGGAGGAGCTGTCCTGGGCAAAAGCCTGGAGGTGGCACTGAGGGTGCAGGATGAGGACACTGGGAGGAAGGCAGAGAGAGGGAAGGTGGCACCTTCCGCTGTGGCTCGTGAGCCCTCAATCCCAAAGGCAGCTGCGCCTGCCCCATGGGCCCCAGGAGAGGGAGGCAGACGCCAGCTTTACCCAGGTGCTCAGAGGCCACTCTGAAACCACTCGGCCGGGCGCGGTGGCTCACGCCTGTAATCCAAGCACTTTGGAGGCCAAGGCGGGCAGATCACCTGAGGTCGGAAGTTCAAGACCAGCCTGACCAACATGGTGAAACCCCGTCTTTAAAAAAAAAAAAAAAAAAAAGGAAACCACTCAAGCCTCACCTAGGTGAGATGCAAACTCGGTGAGCCAGGTGCCCTCCCCGGCCTCCCCGCCAGGTGCCCTCCCCCGGCCTCCCCTCCCCTCCCCCAGCTCCAGCCTCCAGGGCCTGTCTTCCCAGAGCTCACCCTACTTCGGACAGTGCAGCCTTGCTGGTCACGCTTCTGCTCACACTGCTCCTTCCCACCGCAGGGTGAACCATTTCCCAGCTACCCTCACAGCCAGTGCTGGGGGTGTGGGGTCCACCAGGGCAGGGAGACCTGCGTCTCCCCCTCAAAGCACCAGTCCTGGCCACGCCAGCTCTCAGTACTGCAGAGGAGAGGCTAATGGCAAAACCCGGGGCCTCCGGCCTTTTTCTCATGCCCCAAAGCTAGACCTGCACTGTTGTTTTCCAAACTTCCCCAGAATCTGAAGCTCCACCCCCGCCCCCTCCCCCCCAGCTTTCTTTCCCTCTCCCTAACTTCTGACTCTGCCTCCCAGACACCCAAGGGACCCCTGTGAGGCAGGCTCCTCTTCCTGGGCAGAAGCCACACGAGACCCATCTTAGTGACCAGAGGGAGGGTGGACGAGACTGGGGACACCTGGGCCTGCCTTCCTAATCCTTGTCCCAGCCTGTGTGCACCTCTGCCCCTGGGGCCGGGCACTGTTCCAAGCAGAGCTGGAGCCGTGAGGATAGATGTCAGCTTCAGAGTGGGGCACCCCTCTGGGTGGCCCTGAGGCCAGCCGTTGTCCTCCCCTGTGGGCCCTGCACCATGCCACCTGGCTCCGCAGCGGGCATTGGTCCCCCCAGAGCTGTCTGGGAAAGGACAAAGAACCATTCTCTGCAGTGATGGGCGCTTCTGCGCCGACAGCCCAGCAGAGCCCCGACCGCCCTTGCCTGGCCATGCTAAATGGCTGCAAATTGGAGGATAAGAGCACAGGCTTTCAGGCAATTTTGCCTTCAGTCTCTGGAAACTGCTGCTCCCTGGAGCTCCTGTGCGTGATGGAGGAAGACAGAAGAAAGACACCGAGTCTATTGGACCCGAGTTCTGCAGCAAACAAACACACAAGGGGGCCTCTCTCGTTGAGTGAGCGTCTGGGAGGGAGACGGAGCCTGTGGGCCTGGGCTGGAGCTGCTGCCCGGGGGGTCTGCCCCCCCAGGCCACTGCTGTCTACTGAGTGCCCACTGTGTGCCAGGCACAGTGGTGGGACTGGGCTGCACAGGGAATCCAGCTTCTGTGAGCTGGACCAACAGCAGCCAGCCTGGAGGCCCTGAGGAACAGGGCGTGTGGGGGCACGGGGCTGCCCTGGTGCATGTGGGCGGCCTGGCCGCCTTCAGGACCACACCCTCGGCCCTTCTGTTGCAGGAGGCAGGGCCACATTCAGGCCCCAGTCAGCCTGCAGGGAATAGGGGCTCAGGCCAGCAGGGTCTCCCCCAGCCCAGGCCCTCAGAGGCTGCCACCAGCTGTGTGGCCGGCCAGCTCACCTGCCGTGCCAGTTACGGGGTGCCCTGGGGCAGGTTCTGGGCACATGCTGGTGAGGGTCCTTCCCAGCTTGGGATGAAGCCCTGAGCTCTCAGGGTGCCCAGCAGGCAACCCCACTTCTGTCCTGCAGGAACGGCCCAGTTACTGGGGAGCCAGGGCCACAACAAGGGAGAACTGGGGCCCCAGGCAAGGCCTCCGGAGCCTTGCCATGGAGGAAATGCGGCTGCCTGGCACTGTCTCTGCCCCAGCTCACCCGGTGCTTACAGCCGGGCCTGGGGGTGTGAAGAGCCTTTCCACCAACATTTACTGGCACTCCCCTGGGTGCCAGGTCGAGGTGGGGAACTCTATGCCCTTGAAGCCACCTTGGGAGGTGTGGATGCTCTTCATACTACAGATGTGAGAACTGAGGGCTGGGAGGCTGGCGACACCCCCGCCCATGCCACACTTGGCAGCTGGGGGTGCAGCCAGGACTGAACGCAGGGTGTGACTCTGAGGCTGATGCTCTTTTGGCCCCTGTGCACTGTCCCTGAGCACTTACTGTGTTCTGGGCACCACAGTGCGGCAGGTGTAAGCAGCTCCCCGACTCCCGTGGACTGTGCCCTCTGGAGGGACACCACTGTGTGCAGTTGCTGGCGGGGGCACCCCCTGGGCAAGAGCAGAGTGGAACATCCAGGAAGCACTGTGTGGGCCTCAGACCCAGACCTCAGCTCTGCCGATCTTAACAGAAAGCACCCATGGAGTGGCACTGGGGTCCCGCCACTGTGCCAGGCATAAGACCCCACTCAGTCAAGCTGGGGCAGGAACTGGGGGGAAGAAAAGGGAGGAGCAGGGGGTGGGCTGTGGAACCTGAAGTCCCAGCTGTCAGGCAGAAAGTGTGTCTGGAGGGGAAACTGAGGCCTGGGGCACAGGGACTGCCCCACCCCACCCAGCATTAAGGCTTGGACTAGAACCCAGGCTTCCCGGCAGGATGCCAGACCTGCCCCTTCCTGTCCCAGTAGGTCTCAGAGGCCATGCTCAGGGTGGATGGAGGGCCGTTGCTGGGTGGCCTCCGCCTGGCCCTCCGAATCCAGTTGGCACCACTCTCCCTGCCTGGCTGCAGCTCAGCAGGCCCCTGGCCCTGGCGGGCGGGAAGTGGCTCTGGCGCCCGCTGCAGGCCTCCCCGTCATTACGGCAAATTGCTCCATTGTTGGCGGTGCCCGCACCTGCTCGCTGCGGACAGCGCTGTGCTAACATCACCAAGTGTCAGGCCTCTCAGCAGGCAGGGCTGGAGGTGGCCAGCTAGAGGAGGCTGGGGGAGGTCGCCAAGGTCCCCGGAGGATCGCCTTCTCCCTACCCCTTCTCTCCTTCCTTTCTCAAGGGCGGGGAATGAGCACGAGGTCTGGAGTCTGCTGGACTGGAAGGTCGATCTGAACAGGGCCACTTCCCAGCTGTGTGACCTCAGATAGGTCCCTCAACCCCTAGACCCCACCAAACGGCTCCCCTCATTGGAGTCTGGTGAGGACGGAGGGATGTCTTGCTCCCAGTGTCCCTGGGGGTCAAATCCCTCCCTGGACCTGATGCTGCATCCAGGGACTGACACTGGGGGGAACGTTCAGGGGCAGCAGATCCCAAAGCAGGAGTCAGGGTCAAGGGTCAAGCTCCAAAGGGGCCTCTGTTTCCCTTTGAGGACACACAGGGGTCCGTCGAGAAGCCCAGCAGGGCCAGAGCAGGGAGGGACAGGGCCAAGCCTCAGGGGTCCCTTTCTGCACCCACCTGGGAGGAATCACTTTGCCAGGCACATGTGCGCGCTCAGACCATCGTGACGACCAGAACGGCTCCGGGCACAGTGCTGCATTCCGGGCACTGGTCTGAGGCCTTTCCTCAGCTCATCTGGCCGAAGGAGGTGAAGCGGCCTGGTCATCACGCAGCAAATCTGGGACCATTTTCCAAGCCCTCGTCTCTCAGGACCACCTTCTCCTTCCTCTCCTGAGCCGGACGCCTCAGACACCTGCTCAGGAGATGCAGTTTTCTTTGGGGAACCACTCCTCACTCACTCTGGTGGGCTTGGTGGGGCCAAACCCACCCCTGGGCTCCAGGGTTCATGTGGGTCTCTGGCATGGCTGGGCAACATCACCACGACGGGTCTGGGGTGACACATCAGAGTCCCAGGACGCTGGCCGGGAGCCTGGGAAGGTGGTGCCGTCTCCAGCCATAGCTGCCGTCCTGGCTGCCTCCAAGGCTGCCTGGTGGAGGGAGTCCCCCTGGAGCAGCCAGAGCGAAGGAAAGTCAAGGTGAGAGGCGGGGAGAAGCAGATTCCCCATGCTGTTGTCTGAGCACCTGGATCCAGCCCTGCCTGAAGCTAGCACTGGAGCTTAATTACAAGTTATCAAGTCCACCTTCTTTCCTAAAGGCCACACAAGATGCGTTTTTATAATTGAAGTGGGTGAGACTCTGCCCAGGCTGGCATCCTCGAACCCAGGGGAGAACAGGTCATTCCTGCCCATGGGAGGTCTGTGTCTCTGATTAATGAAAAGTGGGGAAGTTAGATGATTTTTCGGTAAATGATAAGGTGTTGTTTGTCATGGTCACTGGTAGGAAAGCCATCTTACAACAGAGCAGGCTCTGGAGCGAGGAGGCCTTTCTATCTACAGAAGGCCTCTGTGAGGGGCTTCCCCTAGGCTGCCTGCCTCGAGTGGCCCTAGCAGGGAGAGGCTTTGGCCCCTGCCCCCAGCCCCTCCAGATCACCCCCTCAGGGGCTGGAAGAAGGCAGGGGAGGCTTCGGGAAAGGGTGTGCCTTGTTCCCTCAAGCCCCTGGCCATCCTTTCCCCCAAGTGTTGGGTCTCCTGGCACCCCCTCCGGGCAGGCATCACTGAGGACAGTCAGTGTTGAAGCCACTCTCCCTGTCACCACCTCCTCCTCGCTTGGGCCACCACCTGCTTTCCTGAGGGTCACCAGATAAGATGCAGGACGCTAGCAAAGTCTGAACTTCAGTGTCACGACGGAAGATGTTTCAGTGTGTGAGTCCCACGCAGGGCACGATTCATCATAAATCCAAAATTCCACTCTAGCGGCTTGGGTTGTGCCTGCCTGAGCAAACCTGCCCACTGTCTTTTCTCTCCCTCCAAGGCCCTCCCTCCGCTGAGGGGACGCTGGGGACAGGGTGGGGCACTAGGCTCTAGGGAGCCACCAAGCTCTTTGGCAAGGAAGAGAAAAGGCTAGGGCTGTGGTTGGATGGGGGACTGCAGTGGCTGCCTGGGACCTGGACCCTTGGGCCTGGTGGGGGTGGCAGGCTGAGCAGTGGGGGCGTGGCTTGCCCAGCACACAGAAGGGGCCTAGCCACCAGGTCTATGAGGCTCTGCTCCACCCTTGGCTGGGGATCCGAGGTGACACCCAGGGCCCCAGTGAGCCCAGAGGATCTTGAACAGGGAAGGTGCCTATCTGTATACCCCATGAAGCAGGGTGAAGGGAGCTTGCTCCAGGTCCAGCAGGGGACGGCACAGCCTTGGCTCATGCACTGTCTTTTTACCCCGCTGGACCGAGGAGGGAACGAGGTGGGGGGAGTGAGACACCCCCGTCCCCACTCCCAACACCTGGCCGAGCTACGGCCAGCCTGTTCCCCTGGAGGCCATGGCAGAAAGCAGAGTGATCTGAGTGATTTCCTGGCCCTGGGGAAAATAATGTATGCACTGGTGCCCATTGATTTTTTGCAAAGAAGCATTTTTTTCTCCTAAAGAACCAGACGATGTCAAGAAAGAAAAAACAATCAGGCATCTCTGTCTTTCACAAGCCCTGTCCCCGCACCCACTGCTGGGAGGTGGGCGGGGTTCCCATGCAGGCCCATCTTGCACCCATGGGTTTGGCAGCCTGTGGGCCATCAGGCCATTAGGCCACATCCTCGGACCCTGCCTCTGTCTTGCCTGTGTGGTCACCCCCATGTCACAGGGAGGAGCCTAGGGTCCTCTCTGTCTGGCTCCTTTCAGAAGTAAGACCCTGGCCTGGTGGTGGGGCTGGTGGCGGAGACAGTCCTGGCAGTAAGAATATGAACTATCAGAACCACAGGTAGGGCTGGGCCTCCCCTCTGCATGCCTCTGCTGGCATTGCTGCTGGAAATGTCCCCAGATCCCAGGATCCTTGGCAGCGGCAAAGACCAGGAGGGATTCGTCCTGCAGAGGCCAAGCGCCAAGGGCTGTGGAGGCTGCAGAAAGGTTTGCTTGTGTGTTCAGCTGACCTCACGCTGCCTTCTTCCAGCAGAGCGCCAGGAGGGGACAGTCCCAGGAAGGCTGAGGAAGACGCAGCCCCAGCATTCCTACGAGCTGCTCCAGGGCTCATCAGCTGGCAGTGGGCTCCCGACATCTTGCTTTTCCCCTTTGGAGATTGTTGTAGATTCCCGTGCTGTTGCACGCAACACTACAGACACCCCACATGCCCTTGATTGGCTTCCCCCACAGGGGACACTGGGTGAGCCACCTTCTAAGACCATAGCACGCACGCCATCGCCGCACACAGGCTCCCACTCCCCGGCACTTTGTGTGTGCATGTTTAGTTTTACGTCATAAGAGAAACATAAAGTTGACCACTGGAACTATCTGAAGTGTGCAGTTGGCAGTGCCCTCCCACTGCTGTGCACCCCTCGTGACCCTGCAACTCCAGAGCTGCTCATCTTCCCAGCCTGAAACACTACGCCAGTGGGATTCTTTCACATGAGCAGAGTCGCGGCCCCAGCACCCACACACGGGACCCTGGCACAGTCCTTCTGTGTCCACGGCCACCTGCACCCTCCTGCCCCCTCAGCCCGAGGACCCCCATCCATTCTCCTCGTTGTTGTTTCTGTATCACTCTGCAGAGGGAACCATCAGATGTGACCTCCCAGCACCGGCTCTCCCCGGCCTGACGCCTGTGGTCCCTGGGTGGAAGCCGTGTGCACAGAGCCGCTCCCCACTCCCACTGCGTGCTGCCGTGCCCCGCGGCTCTGCTGTGCCTCTTCAGCAGCACCCAGACAGGTCCCCGGCTTGTGTTCACTGATGAGACACTCAGGCTGCCTCAGCATGTCTGCCCTTCAGGCCTCCCTTCTGGGGCCAGGACCGACCTGGGCACTGGACACAGACAAACGAGGTCTCTTCTCACCGCACTGGGGGGGCGGTGGATAACGTGGATGGTGTGGAAAGTGCGCACACGAGAGGGTGGTGGCCCCAGCTGTGGGTGAGGCTGTCTTTGGCTTTCTGATTAGAGGGCATTTCACGGGGTGTCTGGGGAGGGCACGGGGTCACAGGGGTCAGCAACACAGAAGCCTGCAGTCTAGGGAGCGGCCCAGCATGGCCGAGACACAGGAGTGGGTGGCGGCGCTCCCAGTGAGGGGCCTGGCTCCCTGGCACAGCCACGTGGGAAAACTAAGGGGCCCAGGCACCAAGCGGAGGAGCCGTTGGCAGGCCACTACCATTGTCCAAAGCAGGGGTGGAGGCGACAGGCATGCGGGACCTGGGGTGGACCCGAGGGCAGAGCTGCCTCAGGCAAAGGCCCCGTGTGAGGCCGAACTCAGCACAGCACTCGAGACAGCCAGATGGAAAGGGAGGCCGGGCGCGGAGGCTCACGCCTGCAATCCCAGCACTGTGGGAGGCCAAGGCAGGCGGATCACCTGAGCTCAGGAGCTCAAGATCAGCCTGGACAACATGGCGAAACCCCGTCTCTACTAAAAATGCAAAAGTTAGCCGGGTGTGATGGCACACGCTTGTAACCCCAGCTACTCAGGAGGCTGAGGCAGAAGACTCGTTTGAACCTAGGAGGCGGAGGTTCCAATGAGCCGAAATCACACCATGGCACTCCAGCCTGTGTGACAGAGACTCTGCCCTCCCCACCAAAGAAAAAAAAAAAAAAAGATGGAAAGGGATGCTGCTTGGGGTCAATGTGCCCTGAAATCCACATCCACAGAACCCCAGAATGTCACTATTGGAAACGGGGTCTGTGCAAATGTAACCACAGGTCTCAAGATGGAACCATCCTGGTTTAAAGAGGCCCAAATCCTGCAGCCGGCATCCACAGAGGTCAGAGGACACAGACACATGGGGGAAGTCACTCGGGGACGGCGCAGGCACTGGAGCCCTGCCGCTGCCAGCCGAGGATGAGGCCTTGAGGCCCCCTGCCCTGCCTATACCAGACTCCATGTGGCTTTTCTTTTTTTTTTTTTTGAGACAGTCTCATTCTGTTGCCCAGGCTGGAGAGCAGCGGCGCGATCTCGGCTGAGTGATCAGGAGTTCAGACGATTTGTCTGCCTCAGCCTCCCGGGTAGCTGGGACTACAGGTGTGCACCACCACGCCTGGCTAATTTTTATATTTTTTAATAGAGATGGGGTCTCACCATGTTGGCCAGGCTGGTCCCACACTCCTGACCCCAGGTGATCCACCAGCCTCAGCCTCCCACAGTATTGCATGACAAACATGAGCCACCACACCTGGCCAACTTCTGCTGTTTTAAGTCACCCCGTTTGTGGCACTTTGTCATAGCAGCCCAGGAGACTGATAAGGAGCAGACAAAACTTTATTTTCAAACGGAAACGCTATGTTTTCCCACATCACTGTCACAGAGGTGGGCTTCGACAGGGGATGCTCAGGGCAGACCCCTCCTCGCTCGTATCCAAGTGGAAGGTGGCAGGGCCCCAGGGCACTTGGACCTCACCCCCCCGCCGGCTGCCTGCCGAGATGCAGAGATGGCTGAGATGGCCGAGCTGGGGGTGCCAGGAAGGCCTGACCTGGCTGCCTCCACCGAGGGGCTAGGGTTTCAAGGCCAACTGGGACCCACCTAGGGTGTGGGATGGAGAAGCTCCACGCCAGCGTTCCCAACACACGTAATGCTCATAAAGCAAGGCAAACCCACAGAAGACCATGGCAGAACCTGGCCACCAGCTGGAGACCACCCGCTGGGGTCAGTTTGCACAGCTGCTCTCGGCTCCATGTGGCCTCTCACGGGTCTTCCAGCCTGGTTCGGTCACAGGCCATGGAGGGGAGGCTGCAAGGCCCTTGGAGGCAGTCTTGGAAGGTGTGTGTCACTTGCCATCCTGCTGGTCAGGACAGATTGCAGGGCAGCCATGCATGAGGGACTGCAGTCCTGGCTTACGCTTGCTGAGCACGTCAGCCCCCTTCGTCCTCCGGGGAACAGGGCTGGGCCCGTCTGCTCCTGCCACGCCCACCCCTGGTCCCCTAAATGACAGGGATGGAGTGAGGCAGGCAGGGACCTCACTGCTGAGGTCCCCACAAGCTTGGGTCGGGCCTGGCCCCTCGCAAGTCCTGCAGGAGTCAGAGGTTTGCCTTAGGAGCAAGTGAGTGGGGAGCTGCGGGTGGGAGGACGTCCGGCATGGGGGTGCTGCTCAGGGCCAAGAGCTGGGAAACTGAGGGAAACTGTGTCCCCTGAAACCCAGGTCCTCCATCTTCAGACTTCCTGCCAAGGCCAGGTGTCTGATAGCCCCAAGTGGACACCCGGGGGCACCCACGGCAGGGTGACGACCCACAGAACAGAGTGACTGAGAAGAGAGACTCGGAGGTGCCCAGCACAGTGGCACAAGGCCTCTGGCTGTGGGGCTGCTGGGTGGCCTCGCCTCTGGCCTGCATCTCTGGCCCCACAAGGAAGCAGGTCCAGAGGGAGAGGGAGGCCGACATGAGGAAGCCTCCAGGAAAAAGGAAGACAGGGACACTAGAAAATGTCACCAGGCACCAGGGACCAGAAACATCCTTGGGGCAGAGGAACTGAGACGAATCCACACAGCGCAGACAGGAGCCCAAGGGAAGTGAGGGGCTGTGAGGCGGCTGGTGGGACACGGCCACGTCCTCGTCCACTGCGGCAAGATGTCAACAGGCAACGCCCCAGTGGACTCAAGGGGGTGGCTGAACGGCTCGCAGAAAGAGATCAATTCTTGTAGGAGCAGCAAGAGGTAGGACTGGCACAGCTGGAATTCGGGGAGAGGAGCTGACATACTCAACCTTCATTACCGGGGACCCTCCCTCAGAACAAGTCTCTCAGCACCACTGCCTTTTAAAAACAGTTTCAGGGCCAGGAGCAGTGGCTCACACCTGGAATCCCAGCACATTGGGAGGCTTAGGAGGGTGGATCACCTGAGGTCAGGAGTTTGAGACTAGCTTGGCCAACATGGAGAAATCCCATCTCTACCAATAAAAATTAGCCAGGCTGGGTGGTGAACACCTGTAATCCCAGCTACTCGGGAGGCTGAGGCAGGAGAATCACTTGAACCTGGGGGGCAGAGGTTGCAGTGAGCTGACACTGTGCCACTGCACTCCAGCCTGGGCGACAGAATGAGACTCAGCCTTAAAATAATAAAAAAATATAAAAATAAAATAAAAATAGTTTCAAACTAGGAGCAGCCTAAAGGCTCCTGGTGCCATTGCCACCCTGTGTGCACCTGCCAGCAGTGACCCATGCCGGCTGCAGGTCCAGTGTTCCAAGGCTGCTGGGACACACAGAGTCCCTGCGTAAGAGCAGCCCAGGCAGCCCCCACATGCTGACTGTCGGGGCTGGCTGCACCTGCCGTCCCTTCTCTAATGCAGGACAGTGGTGTCAACCGCCCCAGGCATGGCTACTGATTCCCCCACAGACAACTAGGTAGTGTACACTCCGACTCAAGAATCTGTCTGCAAGGCAGGTCCCTAAGGACAGAAGATAGACAGGTGGGTGCCCAGGAAAGGGGACAGGAGGGTTCATGCTAAGTGGGGCACTGTCTGTTCTGAGGTGAAGAAAACTTTCAGGAATTAGGAGTGACGGCTACACAACATTCTGAATGTATGAAAAATCACTGAATCACATAAAGTGAAAAACCTTATGGTATGTGAATTATATATCACATTTGAAAAGCAGAATGGCAAAATTTCTTTCTAGACAGGAAGACACAAACTGGTGAAACCCAATGGTGATTGAACACCATCACTGAGAACAGTGTTAGAGAGAAAGGTGTGGAGTTCCCCCCGCCAAGTGAGAACAGTGTTAGAGAGAAAAGTGTGGAATTTCCCCCCCAGTGAGAACAGTGTTAGAGAGAAAGGTGTGGAGTTCCCCCCCCGTGAGAACAGTGTTAGAGAGAAAGGTGTGGAGTTCCCCCCCCAGTGAGAACAGTGTTAGAGAGAAAGGTGTGGAGTTTCCCC
>NW_022437036.1:2006958-2043168 GCF_009761245.1 Sapajus apella
CCCCCCAGTGAGAACAGTGTTAGAGAGAAAGGTGTGGAGTTTCCCCCAGTGAGAACAGTGTTAGAGAGAAAGGTGTGGAGTTTCCCCCGCAGTGAGAACAGTGTTACAGAGAAAGGTGTGGAGTTTCCCCCAGTGAGAACAGTGTTACAGAGAAAGGTGTGGAGTTTCCCCCCTCACTGAGAACAGTGTTAGAGAGAAACGTGTGGAGTTTCCCCCGCAGTGAGAACAGTGTTACAGAGAAAGGTGTGGAGTTCCCCACCTTCAGTGAGAACAGTGTTAGAGAGAAACGTGTCAGCTTTTAGGACTGCAAAAGCTCTGTGTGTGGCAGGGAGAAGTTCTGGGGCTTTTTGCAGCAAGGAAACTTCTGGGCAACCTGGCTCATGGTGACTTCCCCTCTGGAGCCCCAGCTTCAGTAAAAAGCAATGGCCTGGTCCCCGGGCAGCCTGAGAGTCAGGTGCAGAGAAAGGTTTCCAGCCTCGGGGAGGCTGGGCTGGGGGCTTAGTGCAGGCGGCACCACGAGGCATCTTGAGCGTCCCCGGTAAGGGCACCTAGATGAAAGCCAGGGATAATTATGGCTCTCTGGCCTCGCTTGATTCCACAAAACCCTTTGTGGTGGCCTGAAAGGAAAAGCAAATAGATGCAAAACCTGTCTCTGGCTTCTAGGATAGAAGGACCTTTGAAATTATAAGACATTAAAATAAAGCTTCGGGTAAAAGGACTGTCATGTTCTCGCTGCAGATTTGATGTGAGATCAAAAGAGAATTGCTCCAGAAAGCCCGCCTAGTGTGTCAGGGACACCTCACCCCAGTGCGCATTTTCCACAACGTGGCGTTGTCTCTCCCGTAAGGGCCATGGTCCCCCTCTGGTCACACTTCTCTGCTTTTTTGTCCCTCCACTTTATTTTTTGAGATAGGGTCCTAGGGCCGGGCGCGGTGGCTCACGCCTGTAATCCCAGCACTGTGGGAGGCCGAGGCGGGTGGATCACAAGGTCAAGAGATCGAGACCATCCTGGTCAACATGGTGAAACCCCATCTCTACTAAAAATACAAAAAATTAGCTGGGCATGGTGGCGTGTGCCTGTAATCCCAGCTACTCAGGAGGCTGAGGCAGGAGAATTGCCTGAACCCAGGAGGCGGAGGTTGCGGTGAGCCGAGATCGCGCCATTGCACTCCAGCCTGGGTAACATGAGTGAAACTCTGTCTCCAAAAAAAAAAAAGAGATAGGGTCCTGCCCTGTCACTCAGGCTCAGGCTGGAGTACGGTGGCACAGTCACAGCTCACTGCAGCCTCGACCTTGCAGGCTCATGTGATCCTCCCACCTCAGCCTCCCAAGTGTCCCCTCCAGTTTCTTTCTTAGGGGCCCTCAGGGATATGTGAGAGGCATGAGACTACTTGGGGGCTTCTGTGAGACAGGCAGGCTGCCAGCAACTCAGCTGTCCTTGTCCTGTGGGCCCTGTGCAATCAGACAGAAGATGATGCAGCTGCCTCGAGGGGCAAACACAGGCCCCCTCAGCTGCCGTCCCACCGGGGGAAGAGGCCCATCATCTCCCACAGGGTCAGGAAGGCTTGACAACCGCCTGGCCCAGCACAAGGGTTCTCCTCCAATCCCAAGCAAATGGAGCCCAGTGGAAATTCTGCCCCACATTAGCAGGCACAAGTGTCCTTCCACTTGTCACCATATCAGCCCATGCCGCGTCGCCTTCTGGGAGTAATGCCGACAGTTCCCTGGCCCACACCCCCTTTAGTGAGCAACCCGCCATGCACACGGCAGCCCAGCCGGAATCCTGTGGCCTGGGCGGATATTGGGTGCATTCAGTCGTGAAGCCTGAGGCTTCCCGGCGCCTGGCTCCCAGCCAGCACATGGCAGCGTTCTGAAGGACAGGAAGGAGCTGGCCCTCACTGCCCTTCTCAGACGGCTGGCGCTGGAGAAAAGCACACAGCTGTCCTCGCCGCTCTGCCTGGACTCACGTCCTCGTCCCCACCACTGGTGCAGCAGTGCCTTGTGGCTCCGTAGGACTGTGGACAGTGGGGCGTACCCAACCCCAGTGTGGATCCAGAGGTCTCCCTCTGCAGCAGGCCGTGGAGGCCGGAGGGGCCCCGTGCTGAGAAGGCCGCTCTGCACCGCTGACCGGGGGTCTGGCTGTGCGGTTCTGCTGAGCTCACCCGAGAGTCCATGCATGCGCTGCGGAGACCCGGGTCAGCAGCAGGGCCACTGCGGCGTGGGCACCCCAACACCTCATTAGGGGTGTTAATCAGCACAGATGAGTCAGCTGGCTATCAGTCGGCGCCTGCTGACAGGTGCAGGCAATCCGGGGGGCGGGGACACAGAATGCTCCCCTACCTGAGGGCATCCCAGGCCGGCGGGTGGGGCCGCTGAGAGCTAAAAGCACCACAATTCTGCTGTGTCCACAATGCACTTTCTTGATGCATTCGAAGCCACCGAGTTCACACCCACGTGTGCTCGGCCAGCGGCCCAGAAGTCACCCGCTCTGCCACAGCTACCACTTGAGTGGCTCGCGGCCCCGGCCCCGCTCGGCCTCCAGGTAGGCGTCATACAGCACCTTCAGGTGCAGCAGCAGCTGCTCCAGGTTCTCACCGGTCACCGCCGACAGTGCGATGACCTCCTGCCCCAAGTGATCCCGGAGCTGGGACAGATTGGCTCGGGCTTCAGGGAGGTCAATCTTATTTGCGATGATTGCGTGGGGCCTCTCAGACAGGCCCTCTTCATACATCTCCAGTTCGTATTTTAAATCGTCCACTTGAGTCCACGGCTCAGACAGGGAAAGATCCACCACGAACAAGAGAAAGCGGCAGCGCTCAATGTGCCTGAGGAAGGCAGACCCCAGGCCCCTGTTCTGGTGGGCGCCTCGTATGAGGCCAGGGATGTCGGCCACTGCAGGGAAGACGGGCACACGGGGTCACCACTGGTCCCACCCAGCACCAAGCGCACCTTCCACCTTGAGTCTGGGAGGGAAGGCCTGGAGCCCACTGCGGAGGCTGGATTTCCTGAGTTCTAACACTTTCCTTTCAAGGAATGGCTTGAACTAAAGCCATCTGATCACCGGGTGCTTCACTGGACTAACTGCCAGCCAAGGAACGGAACACCCTGTGATAACCGGGAGACCGGCATGGTGACGGATCTGTCTAGCAGGGGACACTTAACACCTTCTATCCTTCCGGCTTCAAATGGGATTCAAAAAAAGGAAAATGGCTTCCTACACTCTACTAATACTTTGATTATGGATAGAAATTATAGAGAGTACTCTGCAGATATAAAGTGCGTACGAATAACCTCACCAGCAGGCTTACTATTTTTAATGGGTACATTGTTTTCCGGGAAAAAGTTTTATTCTTTCAAACGGCACAAGGAACGCTTTTAAGCCACAGGTTGTGACGGTGCTGAGCCTCCACAGATGAAAGCAAAGGACAAATGGAGTGGGAAGAAATAACGTCCTCAGGCTGAAATTTCAGCTCAAGTTTCTAAACTGTAACTGACAGACTCCCGGGGGGATGGGGTGGGAACCTAATTTTCATAGAGAACAGGCTGATTAAAATTGTATAAATTAAAGCCAGGCCCGGTGGCTCATGCTTGTAATCCCAGCATTTTGGGAGGCTGAGGTGGGCAGATCGCTTGAGATCAGGAGTTGGGGACCAGCCTGGCCAACGTAGTGAAACCCTGTCTCTACTAAAAATACAAAAAAATTAACTGGGCGTGATGGCACATGCCTGTAATCCTAACTACTCAGGAGGCTGGGGCAGGAGAATCGCTTGAACACAGGAGGCGGAGGCTGCAGCGAGCTGAGATCAAGCCACTGTACTCCAGCCTGGGTGACAGAGTGAGACTTCATTCCAAAAAAAAAAAATTGTTTAAATCAGGAAAAACTATGCTACATTTTAAACGGAAAGCTAAATTTAAGAGCTACATGTAAGTCTAACCTGTGAGAGATTTCTGGAATCCTACCTGCTATTTGTTGGTGGCCTTCGTAGTGGACGATCCCGACGTGGGGCTTCAGGGTGGTAAATGGGTAGGCGGCCACGGCAGGTCTGGCGTTTGAAAGGGCCCGGAGAAGCGAGGATTTCCCGGCGTTGGGGAATCCCACCTGGGGGAGAGAGGGAAGGCGTGGCATGGCCCTCGGCAGCACCTGTTAGCACGGTCTGTAACTAACTCGATTGGTGGGAGGATTTCAGGACTGCGGGATTCACAAGGGCTCATGCTTGCGACCAAGCCCTCCCTGCACTCATGGGAAAACGGTGAGTCCCAAAGCTGTTTGCTTCTTGGCTGCTGGCAAAACCCCACGGAGAACAGGGATTTTCTAGAGTTCAATGTGTACAGATGCTATTGACGGAGGGGACACTTACCATCCCGGCGTGGGCCACCGTCTTCAGCTCCAGGTGGAGAACTCGCTGCTGTCCTGGCTGTCCAGGGGTACAGGTCACAGGGGCACGGTTGTCGTTGGCCAGGAAGAAGCGGTTGCCTTTCCCTCCGGCCCCGCCCAGTGCGGCGATGTACTGGTCGCCCAGGTGAGCCAGGTCAGCCACAACTCGGTTTCCCTCCTTCACCAGCGTGCCCACGGGGACCTGGGAAACAGCAGGCGCTCATCAGCTGAGCCGTATGAGCAGTGTGGAAAGGCGACCGTAACTCTCCTGAAGCAAGCGCTAAGGGAAGAAGACAAGAGCGGACGGTGCCCGCGGTGGCTGCCAGATTAGGAACGGGATGGCGCAGCCCCACCCCACTCACCTCCGCTGACAGCCCTGGAATGCAAGAAAAAGGTCCCAGTGCTCCAGGGATTTCACGGGCTCGGTACACGCCCTTCTGAGTGCACAAAGGGCTTTTCCAAATAGTGTTTCCAAAACATTAGGGTGAACAGAAGCAACGGGAACAAAACGGCTAATCTAAGAGAAGAGTGAGCTACACTGGCAAGGAAGGAGACACTGGGCCCGCTGGGTGGCAGCGGGCTCCTCGGTCGGAGGGCGGCTCGTGGTGCCAGAGACGGAGCGAGTGTGGATGCTGTGGGCTCCAGATTTCTAAGAGAATCATTTCATGAGCTTTTCACTAGGTGACATGCACATCGCGTGACCCTGGTACAAGCACCTGTCTGGGCTTTGCTTTGGGGACGGGGCAGCTTTCCTGTTGTTTGCAGCTTCCATTTGCACTGCGCTGTTTCCTGGCTGTGGGCATCAAGTCACAGGGGTCTCCTGGGTGGCCCCAGGAGCTGAATGATCCGGAACCACAGGGACACAGGGACAGGGCCAGCTCCGGCAGCCTCGGCTCACCTGGATATAGAGGGCGGCGCCACTGCGCCCGAAGCAGTTTTTCCTGCCGCCGTCTTCTCCATTGAAACCCTGGTACCTCGACAGGACCGATGACAGGGACTTGACTCGCTGATCAACTAAAGTGAGAACAAGAGTCTCAGCCCCTTTAAGACAGCCATGGCCTACTGCTGACATCTCTGTGTCCCTTTTCAGAACTTAAAAATGCGTATGGAAGCATGGAGTGAGGCTGCAGCAAAAGTCACAAAAACAGCAGCATGGCTTTTTGAAAGTGAACTTATTTTGCTTCCAAAAGTGCTGTCATTTCTGAACATTTTAAAATTACTCATTTTTTAAAGTAGCTACATTCTATGACTGTTGTGAACGCCTTGCTCCCAGCTCGCTGCTGCGTTTGTGCCGAGTGAGTGGGAATGACACCAGCACCCGGCAGCACCCGGCGGCAGCACCCGGCAGCACCCGGCGGCAGCACCCGCTGGCAGCACCCGGCAGCACCCGCCGGGCTGCCGCACAGGCTCTGCTTTCACGCGGCCAGCACGTCAGGTGCCTTGACAGGAAACACTCTGTGCTCCTGAAATTAAAAAACAAGACAAAACATGCTGGAAGCTGCTTTTTTGCGTGTGCTGTTTATGAACATCCGTGTATTTTATAAAAATGACATCCATACATCAGGGCTTTTGGTTTTCTTAGGGCAAGGTCTCCCCGTCGGCCAGGATGGAGTGCGGCGGCACCATGGGAGCTCGCTGCAGCCTCAGCCTGCTGGGCTCAAGCGATCTCCGGGCCTCAACCGCGAGTAGCTGGGACTATAGGTGTGTGCCACCACATCTGGTTATTTTTTTTTAAGAGACAGGGTATCACTGTGTTGCCTAGGCTTGTCTCAAACTCCTGGGCTCAAGTGATCCTCAGCCTCCCCAAATACTGGGATTACAGGCATGAGCCACTGCACCTAGCTGGGTTTTAAACATTTTATTTTTATTTTTTTAGAGACAGGGTATCACGCTGTCACCCACACTGGAGTGCCGGGGTATGATCAAGACTCACTGCAGCCTTGAACTCCTGGGCTCAGGCAATTCTCCTGGAGCCGCTGGGACCACAGGCACACGCCACCATGTCTGGCTAATTTTTTCAAAAATTTTTTGTAGATCCACAGATCTTGAGACCAAAAAAATAATTATTTTTTTTGCCCAGGCTGGTCTTGAACTTCTGGGCTCAAGTGATCCCCCTGCCTTGGCCTCCCAAAGTGCTGGGATCAGAGGCATGGGCCACTGCACCTGCCCATACATCAGGTTTTTAGTTCAAATGCACATGCAGACTCAGGGCCCCTCCCCACCTCCGCCCGTGCCACCCCAGGGCACCTGCCTCTCAGAATGACATGCCCGCCGTTGCCTCCGTCCCCTCCATCGGGGCCTCCAAACTCCTTGCGGGGCTCACTGTGGAAGCAGCTTGCCCCGGCGCCTCCGTTTCCTCCACAGACAAGCACTCTCCGACAGTCCACAAAATACCTTTTCTGCAGAGAGCACAAGCATCCCACGTCACCTCGGCACTTGAGGGCCCTTCAAGAGACCACGCATCCATTTGAGATGTGCTTCTATCTGGGACAGCCTATTAAAATTCGAGGTTAATGACACTAACATGGCTAATCTCTTCTAAAATTCAAAGATAAAACAGCTCCCATAAGTCAGCAGCATCTGTAGACAGAGGTAAATCCACGATGCAGACCTAAGTATTCTGTATGGACCCACACTTCAAAATTCAGCATTTCTTATTCTGGGTGAGACTAATTTAAAAACAAACCGAAACCCAGCATTTCTAACCTAAAACACCCACATCTTGTTTACGAAATATTCATTAAATAATGTGTCTTTCCATTCCAAAAAAACCATTCCTGAAATAGTAGAACCTTACTCTCAGAAAGTTCTAATTTCCCAGGCTGTGATAGGGAAATGGAGTTACAGCCGTTCCTGCACAATTGCCAGGCTTTCGACTCTGAACAGTGTTCTCTGGGGCCTGAAGCAAACAAGGTTCACTGTAAAAACCTAGTGATGCAAACAGAGCCCCTTGCTGGAGGGAAAGCTGATTGCGAGGTCACTGAGGCAGGTGCAGTCTGGTCGAAGAGAGAACTAATCAGGTTACTGTTCACTACACAGCAGCTCCGACCACAGAAGGGTCAGCTCCGACCACAGAAGGGTCAGCTCCCTTGGCCCAGGATGCTGCAGCCGCACCACACCCTGGGGTGGGCACCGGGCTTCTGCCACGTACACGGACAGACGCACCACGCCCAACAGCCACCCAGGCCTGCTGCTTCTGCACTCCCATCCAATACTCCTCAAATGCGTCTTCTTTTTTTCTTTTAAAAGAAAATACACAAACATTTTAAGATTCTTTGGCACCACCGTGTGGAAAAACCATGAACTGCTATTTCCAAATCTCAACGTGTAATGTCCACCAGACAGGGAGAGCCACACCTAGACTGGCCTTCTCTTCTGGGGATGAGGCAGGCCTGTGCGGACACTTCCGCTATGTGAGCACACTTCCTGCCACGGCGGCTTTTCCCCCGAAGTGCTGTTTGCCCCAGTGATGCTTATCTGTAGCCCCTCCATTCAGGAGGAATGAAGTAAGTCATAAACTTGTATTTTCTTGAATTTATGAGAGAGAATCATGTTTCAAATAGGAGGTTTTGGTAAACAGAACAAGAAAAACTTGTAAGGCTTAAAGAACCATGAAACAGAAAGTCTATTTCCTCCATTTATTTTATTTACTTATTAATTTTTAGTAGAGATGGGGTTTCACCATGTTGGCCAGGCTGGTCTCGAACTCCTGACCTCAAGTGATCCGCCTGCCTCAGCTTCCCAAAGGGTTGAGAATACAGGCATGAGCCACCGCGCCTGGCCCCTTGATGGGTTTTAAATTAAGAAATAGCCACATATATTAAAGGATATATGTAATATACATGTAAGATACCCAGGATCATGGTAAAATGAGCAGCCTATACCACGGCTCTCCAAGCACCCAGCATCTCTCCCAGCCTGCTGGGATTTGCTGAGTGTGGGACTTGGCACACAGGCCGCATTTCACCCCACCATTTTCAAGAAGCTCCATGTGCCCCCATCAGTAACATCATTAACTAACATCAACAGAGATGAGATCAAGAGGACCCAAAACCACACCCCGTGCTTTCTGGGGAGTAGACAGGCAAGCTGCTGTACTCCCACATGCAGACTTGGGGCCCCTAACTTCAGAAGTCTCACCAGCTTCTTCTCAGAGAGTGGCTTCTTCCCCGGGAGCTCCTGATGCTTGGCGTGGTCCGCACGGCCGACCGAGAGCAGCCTGGGAGAAACCTGCCGTGGCAGTAGCTGGCTGGGCTTAAGGCCAGCCTGCATGGACAAGGCCCAGTGCCCCACGCCCTCAAACATGGTCCTCGATCTTGCTGAGAAAAGCCTTGCAGGTGTCATGGCCCCTACGGAAGTCAGATTGGCAAAATGAGATACTTGGTTGAATCCTGGCATGAAACAGAAACTAAAGAGGAGGGCCCCACCAGTAGGTCTCAATGCCTGTTTCTGAAACAAACAAGTGAACTGACAAATCCGACTTCGCTGGGCACTCACCCTCTCTGCCCTGACCCAGTCAGCCGATCTGTGACTCGAGAGCAGGCTTTCTGTACAAAGGGTTTAAAACAGTAAATCACCCACCACGCTAGACAAAGGATTTAAAACAGTAAATCACCCACCACGCTAGACACGCCCTCTTATGGAATATCAAGTATCTGCTCAACAAAAATATTAAAAAGGAAATCTGAACTGCAAGTCAAAATTTCTTGAAAATAAAGACACCCATTTATTCAAATATTATTAAGTGGGTAATCTTGTGCAATTTTAAAGTTGTTAAACTGGAACACAACAAAAACATTAAACATGGGTCATAGCAGCTAAGCATCCAGGCTCTGGAAACCAAGTCTCAGGGATAGCCACGCGCCTGTGTGGCCTCAGCCTCCTCAGCTGTAAGGACACTCGTACTTAGGATGGGGAGCTGTAAGGACAGGGCTGGGGGTGAGGATGGGCTGAGCTGATCCACACAGCTAGACAACAGTGGCCCTCGCGGTCACACTGAGAGAATGAGAAGCAGACACTTGGCTGGTCATCATAAAGACCGAAACACAATGAGAAGCCTGGACCTTTCAGCCCCACCCCCACCCTCCAAAAAGGAGACAGGGGCTGGAGGCCGAGTTCATAAGTGATCACGTCTCCATGATGAGGCCTCCATGGAAATCCTTCAGCTAGAGGTCCTGGAAAGCTTTCGGTTTGGTGAACACATCCTGTGCTGTGAGGGCAGACACACAACTTCCCAGGGACACAGACTCCTGTGCCCAGGACCTCCAGGCCTCGCTGTGCCTCTCCTCACCCAGCTGCCCACCTCTGCCTCCTGTGGCATCCTCTATAGTAAACTGGCAATGCAAACCAACTGCCTTCCTTAGTTCTGTGAGCCACTACAGCAAATTATCAAACCTGAAGGGGTTGCAGGAGCCCCCAATGTATAGCCAAGATGGACAGAAGTGTGGGTGCCCTGCAATTAGCATCTGAAATGGGAGGTGGTTTGGTGTGACTGAGCCCCTAACCCTGGGGTCTGTGATAACCACGGCAGGGTCAGACTGAAGTGAATTATCGGGTGCCTGGTGGTGTTTGGAAGGGACTGGTTATCGGGTGCCCGGTGGTGTCTGGAGAGGACTGGTGAATTGTTGGTGTGGAAAACCCATGCTTTTGGTGCCTGACGGTGGTGTTGGTGGGAACAGATCTGCACAGCGACAGGGCTGGCACAGCTGCTGTCACTCTCGGAGCCTTATTTCAGTGGTCACGTGTGCATTCAGCCGCTCATGGCAGCTGGTGACCCTGCAGGTGCCAAGGGCACAGTGAGGAAGCTGGTGACCCTGCAGGTGCCAAGGGCACAGTGAGGAAGCTGGTGACCCTGCAGGTGCCAAGGGCACAGTGAGGAAGCTGGCGACCCTGCCTTCTAGCAGAGGACAGCCCTTCTCCCTTCACCACGAGCACAAACACTGCCTGCTCCCCAAGCCCCCCATTCTTCAGCGGGTCCCATAGGAAGAACCTCACAAAGCGCTCCCCATCCTGAGTATGAGAGGCATGTACAGAAAGGGCCCCTGGTACTCAGCTGAAAACTGGCCACGAGGCCCGTGTGGGAACACGAGGGGACACTGCCTGCCTCCTTCTTTGAGACAGCTTGGATGCCTCCCTCTCCACAGCCTCACTCCTCCGAAAAGGGGTCACCTCCTTTCAGGCGGGGTGTCACTCCTCTGTGGGGTCCTTGGCTATTTCGCCTTAATTCTGAGGCAATCACAGTTACAGAAAAGTTGGAAGAATACAAAGAACTTTCTCCTCATCACTGAGTCAGTCACTGACCAGACTTCTCTGCACCCGGAACATTCCATGTGTGTTTCCCCGAGACCGGCCATGACCAACAGCCCCTCCTCAGGCGCCCCCACAGGAGCCCCCCCCTCCCGCAGGAGAGTCTGCATCCCAGTCCCTGCTGCCTGCAGCTGCCGTGCCTCCGCCGGCTCTCTGGGCTAGAAGGTTCCTCAGCCTCTCCTGACTCTGGATCGCCCCTGACACCTGGGAGGCGGCAGGCCAGCTACGAGCAGGACGTCCTTGATCCCAGTTCAGCACTCTGGGATCATTCTAATTTTCTCCTGTGGTCTTGGTCACTCCATTCTCTGCCTATAAGAAACTGGGCTTCTGGCCGGGCGCGGTGGCTCACGCCTGTAATCCCAGCACTTTGGGAGGCCGAGGCGGGTGGATCACGAGGTCAAGAGATCAAGACCATCCTGGTCAACATGGTGAAACCCCGTCTCTTCTAAAAATACAAAAAATTAGCTGGGCATGGTGGCGCGTGCCTGTAGTCCCAGCTGCTCAGGAGGCTGAGGCAGGATAATTGCCTGAACCCAGGAGGCGGAGGTTGCGGTGAGCCGAGATCGCGCCATTGCACTCCAGCCTGGGTAACAAGAGCGAAACTCCGTCTCAAAAAAAAAAAAAAAAAAAAAGAAACTGGGCTTCCATGCTCTTTAAGACACGTGTGGAGCCGCTCAAGCCCTACTGTGACCCGCCCTCAGCGCCACCTCCCTGCTCCACACAGGTGCTCTCGTTCCCCGACTGACCGCACTACCATGCTGGGCCACCTCTCCGTAGGACACCTCCCCTGGTTACTCTTCCTGTGAATATATTTTAAAGGACGGCTGATTTTGAGATGAGTTTAGATTTGTGGACAAGGTGCAAAGGCATTCCCGCGGGCTTTCTTCCCAGTGTCCCCGGCAGCTGTGCCTGTGTGGCCGCCACGCCTGTGTGGCCACCGCTGGTGCACTGCCGCTGAGTGCCAGGTGGCGCTCGGGGCTCCGCGGTTTCCCAAGAGCACCCTTCTTATCTTCCGGGATGCAGGCCAGGATCCACACTGCTTTTAACCGGCAGGTAGTGATATTTTCAAGTGCGTGAAGAAAAAAGGTGCTGAGGCCTTCTATACCTAGGGAAAGTATCTTTCAGAAAGGAAGGTGAAATAAAGAATCTCAGGTGGTAGAAAACAAGACAGTTTACCACTAATATCCCTGCTGTATAAGGAATGCCCAAGAAAGTTCCTCAGGTTGAAGGAAAATGATACCGGAGGGAAGCCTGGATCTTGAGGAGGGAAGGCAGAGCAGCAGAAACGGTAAATACCAAATGCCACTGTTTTCCTCTTAAGAGTTCTTAAATATGTATGACTGCAGACAAAAGAACACTGTTTAGTGGGCTTCCATTGCTCACAGAGGTAATACACGTGACGGCACAATGAAAAGGTCAGCAGGGGATTAAAGGGACCCAGATGACAGCAAGGTCCCCTGTTTCTGGGATGGGCACAGCATTAACTCTAAGCAGACAGTGAAGGCTAGGTGCACAGACTGGAAGCTCCCAAGCAATTACTAACACACAATACAAAGACACAGATCCAAAAAGCCAACAGATACGTGAAATGCTAAGAACTACCCCAAAAATTCAGAAGAAAAAGAACAAAAGAACAAAAAATCGAGGGGACACATAGGAAGCAATACTAAAAGTGCACCTAAATCCAACCGTGTAAGTAGTTTCATTAAATGGTATGTTCACAGATTCGAAGTGAAGGGCAGAGGTTGACAAGGTGGGTTAAAAAGAGCCAGCTGGTTGCTGGCTGTAATCTCAGCACTGTGGGAGGCCAAGGTGGGAGGATCTCTTGAAGCCACGAGTTTGAGACCAGCCTGGGCAAAACAGCATGGCCCTCATTTCTACCAAAAGAAAAAAAATTAGCTGGGCTTGGTGGTGCACCCCTGTGGTCCTAGCTACTTGGGAGGTAAGGCGGGAGGATCGCTTGAGCCCATGAAGTCAAAGCTGCATTCCAGCCTGAGCAACAGAACGAGAGAATGAGACCCTATCTTTTTTTTTTTTGAGACAGGGTGTCACTCTGTCACTCCAACTGGAGTGCAGTGATGTAATCACAGCTCATTACAGGCTTGACCTCCTGTATTAAAGCGATCCTCTTGCCTCAGCCTCCTGAGTAGCTGGGACTACAGGTAAGTGCCACTGTGCTCGACAAATGTTTTTAAAGTTTTTTGCAGAGATGGGGTCTCCCCGTTACCTAGGCTGGTTTCAAATTCCTGGGCCCAAGTGATCTTTCTGTCTTGGCCTCCCAAAGTGCTGAGATTACAAGCATGAGCCACCACAACTGCCCTGAGACCCTTTGTCTAAAAATAGAAACATAAAAACAGTAAAGACATGAAATCTAAACAATACTATCAAAATATTTACCAGGTTGACATTTATATAGCAGTACATCCAACAACTGTAAAATATGCACTATCTTCCGGTGCATGTGGAACATTCACCAAAACAGAGCGTAAGATGCGTCACAAAAGAAGTCTCAATACACTGAAAAGAAGCCATGCACGGTCAGCCCTCTGTATCTGTGGAGTCAACAAGCCTCCGGTAGAGAGTATGCGAAAAACAAAAAACAGTAACAATTTTTTTAAATTAAAAAAATAAAGTACACCAACTATATCCACAGCATTTATATTACATTGTAGTATAAATAATCTAGAGATTATTTAATATATACAGAAAGGCTGGGTGCAGTGGCTTATATCCGTAATCCCAGCTATTTGGGAGGCCAAGGTGGGAGGATCACTTGAGGCCAGGAATTTGAGAACAGCCTAGGTAAAATAGTGAGACCTTGTCTCTACCAAAAAAAACAAAAAAAGAAAGAAAGAAAATTAGCTGGGCATGGTGGTGCACACCTATAATACCAGCTACTTAGGAGGTTAAGGTGGGAGGATCACTGACGCCCAGGAGTTGGAGGCTGCAGTGAGCCATGATCACACCACTGCACTCCAGCCTGGGTGACAGAGCTCCTGACTGGGGGGAAAACAGTATATGAAGGATGCGTGCAGCTTACATGCAAATAATACTCCATTTTATATCAGGGACGTGAGCAACCTCCAACCAATCCCCCTCAAATATCAACCATAGGGTCTATTCTCTAACCAGAATTAAACTGAAAGTCAATAGCTAGAAAATATCTAGGAAAATCCCAAATATCTGCAAATTAAACAACCTTCTTCTAAATAATCCATAGGTCAAAGAAGAAATCAAAAGAGAAATTAGAAAATGTTTTGAACTGAATGACAATGAAAATGCAAAACACCAGAATTTAAGAGATGCAGCTGCAGCAGTGTTTAGAAGGAAACTTACAGCTCTAAAGGTTACCTTAGTAAAGAAGAAAGAGCTAAAATCAGTAACCTAAGGCTCCAAATCAAGACACCAGAAAGAGCAAAGTCAGCCGAAGCGAGAAGGGGAGGGATCATACAGAGTGGAAATAAACAAAGAAACAGCCGACAACAATGAAATGTAACAAAAAGCAGGCTCACTGAAAAGCCAAGCTTACTAACAGAAACCGGAGAGCGCAAATCTCCACTGCCAGGAATGTTAAAAGGTTATCTTCAACACACCTTACAGAGAGCAAAACGACAAGAGAACACCAGTAACAACTTCACGCCAGCAAATTCAATCACAACTCAGCTTACGTAAAATAAACACATTTCTTGAAAAATGCAACTTATTAAAGAAACACAAGAATAAACAATCTAAAATAGCCCTGTATCTACTCAAGAAGTTAAATTTGTTATAAAAGAACACTCCCGGCCAGGTGCAGTGGCTCACGACTGTAATCCCAGCAGTTTGGGAGGCCGAAGCAGGTGGATCACGAGGTCAAGAGTTCCAGATCAGCCTGGCCAAAATGGTGAAACCCCGTCTCTACTAAAAATACAAAAATTAGCCAGGTGTAGTGGCATGTGCCTGTAGTCCTGGCTACTCAGGAGGCTGAGGCTTGAACCCGGGAGCTGGAGGCTCGCTGAGCTGAGATTGTACCGCTGTTACACTACAGCTTGGGCAACAGAGCGAGACTCTATCTCAAAAAAAAAAAAAAAAAAAAAAAATCAGTTGTATTTTTAAGTTTCAGCTGCAAATAACTGTACATTAAAATGAAGAAAAACACCCATTTATGGTAGTGTCAAACACAAAAAGTACCTGAACATAATTTCACAATAAACCTTCAAAACCTCCACCTCTCTACTTGCAAAATACTGTTCTAAGTATTTTTCAGGGATTAACTCATTCAGTTCTCATAAAACTCTGTGAAGAAAATACTTCATCATTCTCATTTTAAAGTTGGGGAAACTGAGGCAGACAGGTGAAGAGACTCACCCAAGAGCTATCAGATGGGAAGGGTCGGGGTGGAGCATGAAAACAGGTTGGGGAAAAAACACAACTCGGGCTTATCAACACAAGCACAGTCACGGCTCGGCCTGCTGGAGCGCTACACCACCCAGCCCGGATATTCTGGAAACCAGGCTTCCTGACGCAGGTGACATGGAACCTGAAGGCGGTGAACCACAGAGGAGGCGACCGGAGGCCTGAACTCGGAATCTCGCCTCATCTGCTTCCTCCTTTTTGCCCTTTCAATTTCTCTTTGGAGACCTGCAGAGTGATGTGGCTCTCCCTTGCCAGATGAACAAATTCCACTGTTTTGCGCTGCTCTTCGGTGTCTTTATTTTCCTTCTAACAAGGCTGTCCTTGAGCTGTCCAGTATAGTACCCACAGGCCACATGGGGCCATTAGGCTAAAATTACCTAAAATGTAGAAACTCAGTCCCTCAGGCCACGTCTAAGTGCTCATAGCCACATGACGACAGTGGGTACCATATGGGACAGTACAGATGAGAACACTGCCCTCATCACAGACAGGGCTTTTTTCAGACAAGAGTCTCACTCTGTTGCTCAGGCTGGAGTGCAGTGGCATGATCTCACCTCCCTGCAACCTTTGCCTCTTGGGTTCAAGAAATTCTCGTGCCTCAGCCTTCCAAGAAGCTGGGATTACAGGCACCCACCACCACGCTCAGCTAATTTGTGTGTGTGTATATATATATTTTTTTATATAAAAATATACATGTGTGTATATATTTTTTTTGGGGGGGGGGGCGGAGTTTCGCTCTAGTTGCCCAAGCTGGAGTGCAGTGGCAGGATCTCAGCTCACTGCAACCTCTGCCTCACGGGTTCAAGTGATCCACCCGCCTCAGCCTCCCGAGTACCCGGGATTACACATGCCCACCAATTTTGGATTTTTTAATAGGGACAGGATTTCGTCCTGTTGGCCAGGCTGGTCTTGAACTCTAGACGTCAGGATGATCCACTTGCCTCGGCCTCCCAAAGTGCTGAGATTACAGGCGTGAGACACCGTGCCCGGCACTGATTCTTGACTTTACATTTTTTATGCCCATCTAAAGCAGAGGAGGCTGAGAGTCAGAGAGGTTAAGTCACTTGCCCAAAGTGACAGTGTCCTCTGGCCCCCAGCTGTTGGTGACACCTGCATTTGACGGCAGGAGTCTTCCCACTGAGGTTCGCATAAACAGACTTCCCAAGGCACTAAGGCCAGGATAATTTCAAAGGAATCTATTTTCTGCTTCTCAACTTTTGCTATGTTCTCTCTGCTAAAACAGAACTGCCTGAGGAGGAACTTGTGATTAAAAAAACTGACTTCTCCTTTCCCGTCCCCCTTTCACAGTGGGTCCCCCCTTTACAAAGGAAAGGTTTTCTCTAGCGACACTGCCCAACCAGCCCCTCCGATTCCCACCTACAGGTGTGTGTGAACACCGTCCTCGGCATCTACAGCTACGAGGACGTAAGACGGGAACAGAACGGACAACCCCGTCTCACTGGGCAAAGGCCGCCCGCGGACAGTGAACCCTCTGGAAACGCGTCCCCCGAGGCGCGTTCACAACACACTTTTTAACACGCCAGTGCGCACATACTGATGCTGTCCTGCGCGAGTGTATACTACCATCATCACTTTAGCGTTCCAGGGGAAAACGTTCAGTGCTTAGAGCCCTGGATCGAGGCAAATTCTCGGAATTCACACGCGCACCCACCCGTGACAGCAGCACCGCGGCGGCCGACAGCACCTCCGACCCAAAACGCGGCTCTGCGGGGCGGGGCAGGACCGGGAGCACGGCGCCGCTCCCCAGCGCCCGGGTTCGCAGACCCGCAGCCCTCCAGGCCTCTCGGCTCCTAGGCTGGGCCGCTCCCGCTTCCCGCTTCCCGCTTCCCGCTTCCCGCTTCCCGCTTCCCGCTTCCCGCGCCCCGCGGCCCAGGCCGAGGCCCCTCCCCACGCCCCGGCCACGACCGCCCCCGCGCCCGCCGCGCCCGCCGCGCCCTCACTCACCTGCTCGGGAGAGCGCGTCACTTCCGGGGCCCCGCCGGCGGCCGACCCCTTCCGGTGCCTCTAGGCTCCGGCAGCCTCCGCGCTTCCCTAGTGCGCAGGTGCGGAAGACGGGCCGGCGGACCCCGGAGGGGACCTTGTCCCCGTGAGCGGTCGCCAGGAGGAGTAGCGGGAGGGCAGCAGGGCGCTCAGCTGCCGGAGCCCAGGGCCAGCCGCCCGGCCCGGTGCCCAGGACCACCCAGCCCCTCCGTCCCGTCCGGCGCTGTGGCCGTCTGCGAAGCCCCCCGGGCCTGATGAGGACACCGCTCTTGCCCGAGGAAGCTACGGGGCAACGCAGAGCTGGCAGTGGGACCGCACGGCAGTCCCGGGCGCCGCCCTTCCCGCCCTTCCCCGGCTCCGCCTTCCGGCCGCGGGGAATCCGGCGCGGACGCTCGGGGACTCTGCCCTGGGACCGAGCTGACAATCTACCGCGTCTGGTAATAAGGGTTTGCAAAACAAGTCACACCAAAATCCCATGACCTTCATGAAAACCCACTTTATAGGATGATATTTGGAGAACCAGTTTATTAAGAGATTACACCAAAACCATAAACAATTTATACGTCAAACTCCGACCGAAAAAAAATTAACCGATATCCAGGATGTTTTTCAAACGTACTGTACTCACAAACCAGACAAATTTGACTTGTTCGATAAATAGAAATGAAGTGGCTAAACATTTTTTAATGGAAATGGAAAAGTCTTCCACTCTGTACAGTGTTGAAGGGGTGCCCCCTATAAGTAGAAAAACCCTGACAAAATCAGAGCTTCACGTAGACTCCAACCAGATGAGCATATTAAGGTTTCTTTTCATATCTTAGGAGATGTGTCCGCCTTAATCCCATTGATAAAGACTCTGGGGCTGAGTTCTGATGTACTGTTTTAACATGCTAAGTACTGTTGATTCAACAACAAACCCTAATGGGTGATGAGCTTTTGCGTACCAATCTGACATTTGTCAGCACTTCTGAAAATTGTGGCCATCATTTTTCAAATTAACAATTTGCTGGATGCCAGGGAACAATAGGAAGAAGAATGAGCATCAATTTTCACGTCTTCCTTTGCTGCTTTACTGGCCTTCCACAGAAGTAGTCAGAAAAAAACAAAGCACCATCAACCACACTTCACGAACAACTCATGTTAGCCTAAGCTTTTCCCAACATTCATATGACGGAAGATATAATAAGTTAATGAAAGGAATTGCTGGCATCACTTTCCCCCACAATATTACATAAAAATGGACAACACATTAAATAAACATTCTGTTATTAATCATTAAATATATTAACACCAAAAATCATGTATAAATTAGGAAATAAATGTACAAACTTATTTTGCAAAGTGCTTTTTAAAATATATACACAACATTCAAGATATTCTTAATGTAAGACATTTCAGATTGAAATTTTGGGATAAGTGTCCTTTCAGAAAGTATTATTAATACAGCACTTAAAAAACGCATACACACACACACACACAAAAGGCATATTCCCAGATTGGCAAGGAATAAAAATAAACTATTTTCACAGTTATCTAAAATGTTTAACATTTTCAGTGGGAAATTTTAGTCCCCGATTGAGTTTGCAAATTAGTTCTATGAAAATTGACATGAAAAGAACAAAATCAAGGGAGAAGACTCCCTAACTGAAATTGCGAATACTTCTGTCAATTAGCAATTAGGAACTCTCTTCAGTAATATGAACATATACATTTACTTTTAAGCCCTTACCAGTGTTAAGGGTTTAAAAAGCCCTTATGCCTACAAAATAAACACTGCTATCCCCAATTCTGTGTGACACCTGTCTCACGGACGAGGGAACAATGTCCTATAACAGAACTGGTACTCAGCACAGCCAAGTCCTTTAATCTGTGCCTTAGTTCTTCATCTCTAAAAAAATTTCCTCACGGGGGCTGTCAGGATTAATTCAAGCAAAACACGTATGTGCCTTGTAAATTCTAAAGCACTTAACTCTGGATGAAGAACTACTTTTAACTAAAACGAAACATCAATTAAAGAGAAACGTCATTATTAGTAGGCCTCATATATCAAGCACTGGATATCTTTTGTATTTTCTTGGTAGTTCTTGGAAATTCACCAGCATTTATCCAAAGATTTTTTTTAAAAGGATTCATAGCAAATGTGAGTATTATTCCGAGTAAAGGTTGATCAAATGTCCACGCGAGTTATTAATGGCAGCGTAGGATTTTTCTCCTTTGACCATACTTTTCCAAGTGTGCTGTCTTTGATGTTTACACAGAATTGAAATGGGATTTAATATCCTAGAAATGTAAAAATTACTTGTTTCACTATATAAAACCTTTATTTTTCATTAGAAAGAACACAGTAAAGTTAATGGATGTGACTTTCAGACATCCCTAAAATAAAAGAAATGCTTGCTTGGAGATCTGAGCAAGTAGGTCCTGGAAGAAATAATGTAAAATAAACAACTTGCCAACTGTTTGGAAAATCTGGTGTCAATATTTTAAATTATCTATCAATTTACCATTGGGCATATTAAATATTCCAATCCCAGAAATGACCATCAGCTAAACAAGGGTCAAAGCCAGAGTAATCTCTGACGGCCCACTTCCCAGAGAGCTGCCCCTCTTTCCTTCAGCAACACCGCGCGCCCTGGGTCAGGCGATGCCCAGGACCCTTAGGGATTCATGTTTATTTGGAATACAGTCATTGATTCCTGTTTACTTTTTAATACAAAAACATGTACCTTTTTGGATAAACGGAATTGGTGAGAGACAGGCCATGAGCAAGCTCTGGAAGTGGCCATCTGTGGCTTCTCCCGAGGGAGATGTTTCTTCTTTTCGTTACATGACAGAAACTGACCCAACACACAGAAGACACCCTCCCACCCACCCATCGAGGCACAGGAAGAGGCTGCTCTCCAGGGGCTGCATGTGTATCTAGCTGTGGTGTAGCCAGTTAAAGAAAATTGACAACCCACGTTACAGCAACTGTATGAGGAGAGAAATGAGACCTAAGGTCTGTTGATCGGAACAGGTGGACTACGGTGTCTTTGAGATCCGTCCCATCCCTGGACACAGAAATGCTCTGATGACAAAATGACCCCCAAAGTAGCTAGAAACATTGAGAAGGGGGCAGGGGGACAAAAAAAGGATACCTCTCCATGTACCGACATACAATACTATACACAGCACCAAAAGTATCACACTGCCAAGCGCGGTCTCGCGCCAGCGGTGCGCGCTCGGCGTCATACCCAGCATGAAATGAGCACGTTTCACATGCAGACGTGGCACTGGGTGAAAGGGTAACCAACATGTCACAATTCACCAGAGCTGCCGCCAGCCCATCCAGCCCCTGGATGAACACGCTACCACAAGGGCTCCAGCCGTGTGTCCCTTACTGCTGGTAATTTCCATACTGGCCCTAAAAGAGATCAAGACACAGATTACACCCCTATAGTCATGAGTAAAAGGAAGACAGACGTCCCCCCCCCCAGCCAGGACGGGGATAGGAGGGACAACGGCAAGCAAACAACCTCTGCCCAATCTTTGGGGGGCAGCAAACGGCTTTCCAGAAGCCACTGGCCAAGCCTGTGGCTGACAACGTAGTGAGGACCAAGCGTTTGTTCATTCAGTCACACATGGGGATCGCAATGGCTGGGTCTGGGCCAGATGCCTGGCATCAGACCCTTATGCTGGACCTGCTATGCAGGCAGGCTCTCCTCCAAGTGGGCCCCCTTGGGAGCCCCCAGAAAATGGGAGCGGGGGTGACCAGGGTAACAAGCTTCGATTTATTAAAAAAAAAAAATTGAAGACCCAGCCTGGGCAACATGGCAAGACTCCATCTCTACAAAAGTCCAAAAATTAGCCAGGTGTGGTGGCATACGCCAATAGTCCCAGCTACCTGGAAGGTGAGGTGGGAGGATCACTTGAGCTCAGGAGGTCAAGGCTGCAGTAAGCCATGACTGCCCCAGTGCACTCTACTATGGGTGAGACCCTGTTTCAAAAAAACAAAAAAAAAAATCTGAAGGCTGGGTGCAGTGGCTCATGCCTGTGATCCCAGCAATGTGGGAGGCCGAGGTAGGAAGATTGCTTGAACCCAGGAGTTTGAGACCAGCCTGGGCAACACAGCAAGACCCCATTGCTAAAAAAAAAAAAAAAAAAAAAAAAAACAGCCAGGCGCAGTGGCTCACGCCTGTAATCCCAGCACTTTGGGAGGCTGAGGAGGGCAGATCATGAGGTCAGGAGTTCAAGACCAGCCTAACCAACATGGTGAAACCCCGTCTCCACTAAATACAAAAATTAGCCAGGTGTGGTGGCATGTGCCTGTAAACTCAGCTACTCAGGAGGCTGGGGCAGGAGCATCGCTTGAACCCGGGAGGCAGAGGTTGCAGTGAGCCAAGATCGTATCGCTACACTCCAGCCTGGGCAACAGAATGAGACTTTGTCTCAAAAAAAAGGAAAAAAAAAAAGTAGGAATGAGCCGCATGTTGTGGCGCAGTCCCATGAGGTTGAGGCTGCAGTGAGACGTGTTCATGCCAGTGCACTCCGGCCTGGGCAACAGAGTCACACTGTCTTAAAGTAACAACAACAAAAGGCCGGGCAGTTGCTCACACCAGCAATCCAAGCTGGGCATAGTGGCTCACACCTATAATCCCAGCACTATAGGAGTCCTAAGTGGGCGGATCACCTGAGGTCAGGAGTTTGAGACCAGCCTGGTCAACATGGCAAAACCCTATCTCTACTAAAAATAAAAAATTAGCCGGTAGTGGTGGTGCGTGCTTGTAAACCCAACTACTTGGGAGGCTGAGGCAGGAGAAATCGGTAGAACCCAGGAGGCGGAGACTGCAGTGAGCCGAGATCATGCCACTGCACTCCAGCGTGGGCGACAGGAAGACTCCATCTCAAAACATGAAGAGAGAACTAGAGAGTCCATGGCCCGCAAGGCCACAAGACCGAGAATTCCTTAGGAGCCAAATGGAGCAGCAGACCTGTGATGAAAGCCGATCAGGAGACTGCCATGGAGGAAGGCACGACTCGTGGTCTTCATGCCTGATTCTCCATGTGCCCCTAGCTGGTTAATGATCAGATTTCCTTGGTGCCCACAGTGAGGGAGGGCGGGGAGGGAGGAAAGCCGCCCTGGCCTGACCGAGAATCCAGACATCACGTTCCTGGCAGAACACAGGCTGCCACATTCTCATTCAGAGCGGCCGTGAGGACCCTAGGCAGCAGGAGTCTGTTCCGATGTCTTTCTGCCCCTGCACCGCTGGGTAAGACAGACAGCCTCCAATCCAGAGCGGCTCCAGCAAGGGCACAGCAGCCCCTGAGCCCTGGGAACCTGCAGGCAACCCCGAAGCCTCAGCACACTTCTCAGCGTGCCCCGGGGACATCCGGCAATGTCTGGAGACACTTTATCAGACTGGGTGATGTTCGTGCTGCTGGCATTGTGGGTGGAGACCAAAGGTGCTGCAAACATAATATGGTGGGCACAACGGCCCCTAGGAGACGCCCAGCACCGACAGTGCTGTGCTGAAACACCACGGCCACGGTTACAGTTGATTCTGACGAAAGACTCTGTTACGTGAATATTTTGCAGTCAGATGAAAACATTCCCCCAAATGTGAAAATCTCTATCTTCTCCGTTGCTTTTTTTTTTTTTTTTTTTTTTGAGACAGAGTTTTTTTCTGTTGCCCAGGCTGGAGTGCAGTGGTGCAATCTCGGCTCACTGCAACCTCCAACTTCCGGGTTCAAGAGATTCTCCCACCTCAGTTTCCTGAGTAGCTGGGCTTACAGGCACCCTGCTAATTTTTATATTTTTAGAAGAGATGGGGTTTCACTATGTTGGCCAGGCTGGTCTTGAACTCCTGCCTGCCGGTGATCCACCTGCCTCGGCCTTCCCGTGTTGGGATTACAGGCATGAGCTACCACACCTGGCCTTTGCCTTTCTTTTTTTTTAAAGACAAAGTCTCGCCCTCTGTAGCCCAGGTTGGAGTGTGATGGTGCAATCACGGCTCACTGCAGCCTTGACCTCCTGGGCTCAAGGGATCCTCCTGTCTCAGCCTTCCAAGTAGCCGGTATTACGGGCATGCACCACCATGCCCAACTACTTTTTCTTATTTTTTTTTGTAGAGACAGGTCTCGGTCTGTTGCCCAGGCTGGTCTCAAACTCCTGGTCTCTAGTAACTCTCCTGCCTTGGCCTCCAAAGGGCCGGGCCTACAACCACGGGCCACCACGACCGGCCCGGTCTTTCTGTAGGTAGGTGTAGAGTTGTATATGCTCTGCTTTAGTCTATCATTAAGTTAGAACTTATTTCACAAAATCCAAAGAAATTATTTTCAGGACTGCATGAAGGAGGTATAGCGTCTCATCAGAATTATTCAAATGATTTTAACATGAAGATGCAGATGGCTGTCGTTCCAGACTCCAGCATGATGCCCCTAGAGAGAGCGTGGCTGTTCCCCGCTGACCAGCGCCCAGCACGAGCTGGGGAGAGGCAGCCCCTGTGCTGGCTGCAGTGGCCTCAGTGTCCTGAGAGCAGACCAGGAGCACTCCTGACGCCTGTGAAACTGCCTAATGGGCGTGCCCTTCCAGCACTGTGCCCTGGAAGGGGGGCCTGTGTTACACAATCTTTAGGCTTCTCTTCATCTAACTGGTGCCCCTTTGCCTTCCTGATGGAGCAGGCCAAGGAGCATTTAAAAAACAGTACTTGGCCTCTTACCCATCCAATTCCCTGAGAAAAACAACCCTGATTGATGGAGTGCTTTGAAATTTTATCGGCATTGTAAAGGGTCCCTAACATCTCCAAGCCAGCACAGAGTCACCAAGTCACCACTCCCTGCTAAGGACTTTCTCAGAGGAGGCTCCAAAAACTGTCCGAGATCATTCTCCTTCGTATGCCCCATGCTGCAGCCACCGAGCGTCCTTCGTGCTGCCTTCACTGGGACAAACCACCTCGGCATGCCCCTTCCCGTGCCTGGCTCCTTCTCTGGGAGACCCTTGCCTCCGCAGTGCTCCCACCACACAGACCCTGTCCTCCTCTAGTGGCCCCGTCCCACTCAGAGTGACATCGATGCCTCCTTTATGGGGGCCCCCATGTCCACCTGTCCCTGCGCCTCCCGCCATGCTGGCCTCCTCACTGTCCCGGGAGCTCCCGCTCTTCTAGCTTCCAAGGTGCTCTTTCCTCAGCTCTTTCAAAGCCCCGATCACTGTCCCTGGACAGAAAGGGCTCCCCCTTCCCTGGGCTGAGCCTGCGGCTGCCCACCACTCCCCACTGTGTCTTCCTTCTGGAATGTCCACACTGGCCAAATGCGGCCACCTGCACCCCCACCCAGAAGGCAAGCTCCACTAGGGGCTCCCCGCTCCGTGCTCAGCAAGGTCTGGCCCCATGGGACGACTGACAGTCTCAAGAGCAAGACATAAGCTCTAAAAGCACAGGGTTCGTGTCATGGTCACATGCCAGGCACCCAGCAGAGAACTGCCGCGTGCCCAGTACGCAACAAACGTGGGCAGAGCGAAGGAATGAATGGGAGACCCAGGCATGCAGACGTAACGGTGAGTTTGGGTTATGAAAAGCCGCTGCTGACTAAGGCGAGCGCGTACCCGGGAGTAATTCTGAACAACCTCACAGGCTCAGAGACTTAACATTCTGGAAGGAACCCTGGAAGCCAGTTAGTTCTGGCTCATTATTCCTCACGGCCATAAGAGAAATCTTCATTAAGTCTCGATAGGCAAGGCGGACGGGCACATCTGTTAACATCCAAAACGCTTGCCTGCTCATAGCCATAGGGCCGCTGCTGCTGGGCAGAGGGCGCCGTCTGCGGTGCTCTGTAGCTTCCGTACTGCTGGCCTTGGCCTTGCTGGTAGCCGGGGTACTGCGAGGGGGCTCCCTGGGCAGGCCCTGAGAAAACAGCAGAAACCGTGAGGCTGGCCAAAACGGGCGTGTCCGTCTTTCTGCACCTGCAGGGGCTCCACGTTAACTCTGTACAGCGACAGCAGCACGCAACCAACATACCAGCCCCTCCAGTCCTGTGAGGTCGCAGGACTGTGCCCCAAGCCTGCCACCAGCATGAGGGTACCAACAGCCTCTCCCCATCACCCTGAGCTGCTGCTACCCAAAGGCGGGAGAGCAGGAGAGCCCTCCAGAACCCGCTGGTGCCAGTCACACTGGCTGCTGCAACTTAACTATCACAGGAGCTGCGGAAAACCTACAGGCAGGTGAGACAGAGGCATCGTCTCTAGGAAGCCCAAGTCAAAGGCTTCGGAAAGAACTGATAGAGGCCAAGTAATTTTTTTTTTGAGACAGGGTCTCACTCTGTCACCCAGGATGGAGTGCAGTGGCATGATCTTGGCTCATGGCAACCTCCACCTTCTGGGCTCAAGTAATTCTCCTGCTTCAGCCTCCCAAGTAGCTGGAACCACAGGCGTGCACCATCATGCCGGCTAATTTTTGTGTTTTTTGTAGAGATGGTTTTACTATGTCACCCAAGCTGGTCTCAAACTCCCGGGCTCAAGCAATCCTTCTGCTTCAGCCTCCCAAAGTGCTGGGATTACAGACATGAGCCACCGCAATGAGCCTCAAGTAAGTTCTTTTTATTTTGAGACGGAGTTTCACTCCGTCGCCCAGGCTGGAGTGCAGTGGCACGACCTCGGCTCACTGCAACCTCCATCTTCCAGGTTCAGGCAATTCTCCTGTCTCAGCCTCCCAAGTAGCTGGGATTACAGGCATATGCCACTATGCCTGGCTAATTTATTTTTTTGTAGAGATGGGGTTTCACCATATTGGTCAGGCTGGTCTCAAACCCCTGACCTCAGGTGATGCACCCGCCTCTGCCTCCCAAAGTGCTGGGATTACAGAGGTGAGCCGCCACTCCCAGCTTTCTCAAGTAATATTTAAACTACTATTTAATTAGCGATGGCCCTAAAGGGTGAGCAACCTTTAACAGGGCCTCTCCTTCCTCACCACAGCAGAATCATGCATGAGTCTCATATGAAGCCATGTGTGTAGGGCTCATCCTGAGAACTGAGATTTTGCTCAGACTGATCTGGGGCAGCCCCAGACCTTATTTTACAGAAGCTTCCTGGGTGATTCTAAGCTGCAGTGAAGGCCGAGACCCACAGGCTTCGACCTGCTGTCAAAAAGGTTGAAGCTGAGCATGGGGCATGCAGGTGGCAGACGGACAGGATACTGGCTCCCTCACAGGCCGCCTGGACAATGAATTTATGTTGATGCTTAAGTTACAATGTTTCAGGCCGACATGCATGGACGTTTCCAACTTTTCTGGAAACCTACAGCTATTCAAAATAAGAAGCTGATTACATATCTGCCTGCGGCCAGGGTTGCTGCACACGTGCGTGTGTGCGCCGTGGGTGGGCGCTGGGGCGCCCTGAGGAACATGCCCCCGCTTACCATAGCCCTGCTGCTGCCCGGGGTAGCTCTGCTGGCTGGGGTACTGCTGCTGGGAATAGGCCTGCTGCTGCGCGGCGCCCTGCTGGTACCCGGCCTGCTGCTGGCTGTACTGAGAGTTTCCTGGAGGGAGGAGGAGACACAGAGATGACTTCCTGTGCAGGCTGAGGGAGCCCCCCCCCCCCGGGCTGAGGGAACCCCCTCCGGGCTGAGGGAGCCCCCCACCGGGCAGAGGGAGCGCATTGTGTGAGCGGCTCACAACACGGTAACTCTGGAATTCCAAAACCAAATCTGTGCCTTTGGCATCTGCACTTTCTCACAACGATTCAAATACTAAACTATACCTTTTTCTTATCTTACAGAAATACAAAGGGAAAGCTAAGAAATGAAACTGCTAACGTGACAACTAAGACAGAGACGAACGCCGGCGTTGTGGGCAGAACTGTGCTCCCAGAGATGCTGAAGTCCTGGAAGGACTCAGTCAAAGGCTTCAGGAAGAACTGATACAAGCCAAGTTATTACTAATAACTCACTCTGTCACCAGGTGGAGTGCAGTGGCGCAATCTCGGCTCCCTGCAGCCTCCGCCTCTACCTCCAGGGCCTGTGAATGGGACCTTATCTGGGCATAGAGTCTGTGCAGATGTAATTTTTATTTTTTCCAGAGACAGACCCTCGCTGCGTCACCCAGGCTGGAGTGCAGTGGTGCCATCAAAGCTCACTGCAGCCTCAATCTCCCTGGCTCAAGTGATCCTCTGACTTCGGCCTTCCGGGTGGCTAGGACTACACGTGTATACCAGCATGCCCAGGTAATTTTTAAGTCTTTTGTAGAGACAGGGTCTCCTTATGTTTCCCGGGCTAACCTCAAGCAATCCTGCTGCACCGGCCTTCCAAACTGTTGGGATTACAGGTGTAAGCCACCACGCTCCGTGCAAACTGTCAATTTTCCTATTTTACTTTTCTGGTTGGAAACAGCTTTCCTTTTTCAGAAGCTATAAAACTTAAGTATTTTAAAACTGGAACCTAGTAATGTATTTTTTAAAATAACAACTTTATTGAGATAATGCACATTGGAATCGCTTAAAAACCCATCAGGGTAACTCAGCCTGCGGTTAGATGGGATGACAAAACCCCCGCTCTTATTCCAGGCTGAGCTCCTCCCTAAGGTGAGGGCTTTGGAGAAGCCTGCCTGAGCCTTCCCAGTTATTCTTCATCCAGGAAATTCCTTGAGTCCTGAACTTCCACACCTCCCTCAAAATCCAGGGCCGGTTCCAGTGACACCTGGCACATGAGCTGTCATCATCAGGTGGGAAGACTTAAGGTCGCTGTTCTTGACCCTGCCCTCACGAAAGCCACCTGACGTGGGGGGTTTCTCAGCGGTGTCAGGTTTCTGGGGGTCAGCCTGCATATTCTCATGTTTTATAGCCCACTTTATTGTTTATATAATTAAGGAGCCAGTGTGTAGGAAATGGGCCAGCTTTGCCCTGGCACACAGCAGGCATGCAACAACTGTGCATGTGCCAGCTCAGAACACACAGCCCCAGTACCCAGGGACCAGGCCTGCCTCTCACACCCCACTGGGTGCTCAGGCAATCCAGTGTGAACAGGCAGCAGCTGCCCTATCCCCAGAGAAAGGGGGCTGCTGAGACAACGCTGCAGGGAAGGGGCACAAAGGCTGTGGAAAAGACCTTCGCTGTTTTCAGATGTGTTTCACGAAACCAGCAGAGCCGGGGGAGCCCAGGCTGTGCTCGTGACAGGAAAGCAATGCGGCGGGTAGATATGGGGCCTTTCCTCTGCAACCAGCAAATACTCCGTGGTTCTTCCTTTTCTTTCTCTAAGAACTCTTCGGCATTCTGCGGGGTGTCTGTGAGAAGGTGCTGGGCAGCCTGGTGCATCTGTGTAACAACAGGCCAGCACGTGCCCTCTGCTTGCTCAGAAGGAGCACAATGCGGTAACAATTGGCCACAAGGGGTAAGTGAACGGGCAGCTCAGAGCCGTCGCATAAAAACAGTGATCCACGTGAGGACGCAGCCAAGGCAGCCCCAGTGCTGCCCCGGCCTCCCCACCCTGTCGTCCACCCCTGGGACACGCTGGTCACCACCTGGTGACAGCCTGTGAAACACGCACGACACACCGGCCACTCTCGGGAGTCCAGGAGGTGTGGACAGCCATAAGGTAGGGTCCCTTAAGTTTCTGTGACAGCCAACGATGTTCCTTTTTTCCCAAATGGAATCTCGCTCTGTCGCCCCAGGCTGCAGCGCACTTGGGTGATCTCCGCTCACTGCAACCTCTGACTCCCGGGTTCAACTGATTCTCCTACCTTAGCCTTGCAAGAAGCTGCGATTACAGACACGTGCCACCAAGCCTGGCTAATTTTTGTATTTTTGAGTAGAGATGGAGTTTCACCATGTTGGCCAGGCTGGTCTCAAACTCCTGACCTCAAGTGATCCACCCGCCTCGGCCTCCTAAAGTGCTGGGATTATAGGGATAAGCCACTGTTCCTGGCCCTGGTGATGGTTAACTTCTGAAGCTGCCAGCACGTCCACATGATTCAAAGGTAAATGCAGACAGACCCACAGCTTCAAGAGGTCCCGGGAAGGCAGCCATGTCCACGCCTGCTCTAGCCTAACCCCATGGCCCACTGTAGGCGTTTCTGTTTGTTTTGGTGTTTGTCCAGTTGGCTGACAGTGTTAGCGTGCGTGTGTGCAAGTGTACAGTCAGTCTCATCTTCCTTGCATTTTCACAGAGAAGGCTCATCCTATCCAGCCCCACACCCGGCTCTTGCAGCTCATGGGGCGGTCTCTCCTGAGGGCCACGGGGCCCAGCAGCCAGGTCACAAGGAGCCAGGCTCTGTGCCGTCTGAGCCACTGCAAACCCACTTCCATGCAAGTGCAGGGCTTAGGCCCCACCTGGGCCCCTCCCCCACCACACACCACATCCCAATGCTCCCGCCCAGCATGCGTGGCCCCGTGACCCCTGGTGTCCCCTCCTGGCTTGGCCGGCCCCACTCTGGTCCCCTCCTATTACTGGTGCCCTGTGCATGAGCACCCTCCTGTTTTCTTTTTCCAAAAACCCTATGTGTTTGTTGGCTCTGGAGCACCCTCCTGTTTTACTGGATTCTGCAGGCTCCTAATGGATGCTGTCACCCGGAACAATTCCAGCCCCAGCCTGTCCGACGCATCCTGCTGAGGGATGACACAGTTGGAACATTCTCTCTCTCTCTCTTTGTTTAAGACAGAGTCTCCCTCTATCACCAAGGCTGGAGCACAGTGGTGCGACCACAGTTAACTGCAGCCTCGAACCCCTGGGCTCCAGCTATGCTCTGCCTCAGCCTCCCAAGCAGCTGGGACAACAGGCGCTTGCCACCATACCTGGCTAATTTTTCTGATTTTTAGTAGAAATGGAATCTCACTATGTTGCCTAGGCTGGTCTCAACTTCCCAGGCTCACACAATCCTCTGCCCTGGCCCCCACAATGCTGGGATCACAGGTGGGAGCCACTGCACCCAGCCTGGAAAGTTCTTCATGGTGCCTTTGACCTATTCCTCCTAACGTCCCCCAGCCTCTCCACTGTACCATGGGCCACTAATGTGTTTGAAGGTGGCTATGATGCGTCCCTCAGTCTCTTCAGAACAAAGCACCCCCAGGCCTCTCACCCTGCAAGACTGCACAGTACCACCTGCTGGAGGATAAAGTGTCACCTACGTATGTGTGCTCCTCATGTCAGAGTCTAACTAACAAGCAGATGGAATAAAAGGCTTCTAAATCAAGGAGGAAACCATGCCACTGTCTTACTGGTCTTAAGAGATTACTGGCTGGGCGCGGTGGCTCAAGCCTGTAATCCCAGCACTGTGGGAGGCCGAGGCGGGTGGATCATGAGGTCAAGAGATCGAGACCATCCTGGTCAACATGGTGAAACCCCGTCTCTACTAAAAATACAAGAAAAAAATTAGCTGGACATGGTGGCACATGCCTGTAATCCCAGCTACTCAGGAGGCTGAGGCAGGAGAATTGCCTGAACCCAGGAGGCGGAGGTTGCGGTGAGCCGAGATCGCGCCATTGCACTCCAGCCTGGGTAACAAGAGCGAAACTCCGTCTCAAAAAAAAAAAATAAATAAAAAAAAATAAAAAATAAAATAAAAAAAGAGGTTACTAAGCTTTTTTAGCAAATTTCTCATCAATGATGGAAGGCAAGTGTATGTAACCCACAACAAACTACACAAGTACGTACCAGTTGGGCATGACGGGTGCCCCTGGAGCCCCTGCTCTGTGGGAGGCTGAGGTGGCACTTGAGCCCAGGAGTTCAAAACCAGTCTGGGCAACACGGCAAGACCTTATCTCTGCAAAAATTAAAAGATAAAAAAAAATAGCCCGACAGGCGCGGTGGCTCACGCCTGTAATCCCAGCACTTTGGGAGGCTGAGGCAAGCAAATCACAAGGTCAGGGGTTCAAGACCAGCCTGGCCAATATGGTGAAACCCCATCTCTACTAAAAAATAAAAAAATTAGCCAGGGGTGGTGGAACGCACCTGTAGTCCCAGCTACTCAGGAGGCTGAGGCAGGAGAACTGCTCGAGCCCAGGAGGCAGAGGTTGTAGTGAGATGAGATCGCACCACTGCACTCCTGCCTGGGCGACAGAGCGAGACTCTGTCTGAAGGAAAAAAAAAAAAAAAAAAAAAAGCTAGGCATGGTGGTGCATGCCTGTAGTCCCAGCAACTCTAGAGGCTGAGGCAGGAGGATCACTGAGCCTGGGATTTCAAGGCTGCAGTGCACCACGATCACACCACTGCACTCCAGCCTATGTAACAGAGCAAGGTCTTCTTTGGAAAAAAGGTAGCTATGTCAGACGGTGAAAGGCTGAGCAGCACATCCTGTCTGTTTCTGTAACAAAGTGTGGCAGCCTTGGGCAGATGCACACCTCACCACGGACAAAGCTGAAACTGCTCCAGCTGGCAGGGCCAGGGCCAGGCCCAGGACAGCAGAGGTCCTGCAGGCTCCCAGGCTGACCGAGGCACCACTGCGGCCAGCAATGCCAAAAGACACCTTCTGGGCACTGGCCACAGGGTGGCATCTTTTTTTTGAGACAGGGTCTACCTCTGTCATCCAGGCTGGAGTGCAGTGGCGCAATCTCAACTCACTGCAACCTCTGCCTCTGGGCTTAAGCAATTCTCCCACCTCAGCCTCCTGAGTAGCTGGGATTACAGGTGCCTGCCACACACCTGGCTAACTTTTTGGGTTTTTTTTGTAGAGACAGGGTTTTGCCATGTTGCTCACGCTGGCCTCAAACTCCTGAGTTCAAGCAATCTTCCTGCCTTGGCCTCCCAATGTGCTGGGATTACAGGCATAAGCCTCCACGCCTGGCCATTGCTTTCTTTTTATTTTATTATTTTCTGAGACCGAGTTTCACTCTTGTTGCCCAGGCTGGAGTGCCATGGCATGGTCTCGGCTCACTGCAACTTCCGCCTCTCGAGTTAAGCGATTCTTGTTCCTTAGCCTCCCAAGTAGCTGGGGACTACAGGCACACGCCACCATGTCCAGTTAATTTTTGTATTTTTAGTAGAGAGAGAGTTTCACCGTGTTGGCCAGGGTGGCCTTGAACTCCTGACCTCAGGTGATCTGCCTGCCTCGGCCTCCGAAAGTGCTGGGATTACAGGTGTGAGCCACCGCACCTGGCTTTTTTTTTTTTGAGACAGGGTCCTACTCAGGCTGAAATGCAATGGCGTGATCTCGGCTCACTGCAACCTCTGCCTCCTGGATTCAAGCGATTCTCCTGTCTCAGCCTCCTAACTGGGACTACAGGCGTGCACCACCACGGCCAGCTAATTTTTGTATTTTTTGGTAGAGACGGGGTTTCACCATGTTGGTCAGGCTGGTCTCAAATTCCTGGCCTCAAGTGATCTGCTTGCCTTGGCCTCCCAAAGTACTGGGATTACAGGCGTGAGCCACTGTGCCCAGCTTCTTTCTTATTTATTCATGCACTTTTTGTTCCCCCAGGTGTTTGAAAGTATAACTGCCATTTAAACGTCGCAGGTATTTGTGGGGCATACTGTGATGTTCCTATACAGACCTATACTTGCATGGTTTCTTCACAGCAGACTGAGACGTGTAAGCTCAGAAACAAAACTTTTACACATTCAATTCTTTAAGAAGTAACCCAGGATGCCTGTAATCCCAGCACTTTGGGAGGATTAGGCAGGCGGATTATGAGGTCAGGAGTTCGAGACCAGCTCGGCCAACAGGGTAAAACCCTGTCTTTACTAAAAATACAAAAATTAGCCAGGTGTGGTGGCAGGTGCCTGTAATCCCAGCTACTCGGGAGGCTGAGGCAGGAGAATCATTTGAACCCAGGAGGCAGAGGTTGCAGTGAGCTGAGACCGTGCTGTTGCACTCCAGCCTGGGAAATAGAGCAAGACTTCATCTAGGAAAAAAAAAAAAAAGTAACCCAAACAAGGAAATCTGTAGCTGTTTACAGCCTGCCTGCTTTGTTGAAGCCTCACCTACTCTGGACACTGTTACCTCTTGGTAGATTGAGGCCTGGCAATAAGAAGGCCTTGGCCACTGCTGCTGCCTGTTGGTCAGTATGAGTGGACACAAAGCCCCTCTCCCCAGGGACTGCAGGCCCGCCTTACCTCCTGGACAAGGTCGTGCAATCCTGCAAGGTGATCATCAACTCTTCTCTGGGGGCTACCTTTATCCTGGGGCGGGCTGGAACTGGCTGTGTGTGTACCTGTTCCCAACTCCACATTCTGGGATGTTCTACTGGGGTTTCAGAATAGCCACAGCAGGAGCACAGACACCACAGAAATGGGCAAGTCTACCGAATGCACAGCCCCTCGCGCAGCACAGCCCGGGACCCCAGGAATGGCGGCAAGCCCCCAGCCACAGATGTGCGTTTCCTGGCCTGCAGGTGTTTGAAGAACTGCAAGGCTACACCCAGCGCAGCCACTGCTGGCCTCTGCGGAGGAAGCCCCAAGTGTGGCTTGCAGACCCCACGCTGCCTGGCCAGACCCAGTAACAGTGTGCCCCCAGCCCCAGCATGGCCGGCTGACCCCTTTCCCCTTTCTCACGAACACACACGTAAGGCAAGCGGGGCTCCAGACACAGCCTGAATTTCCAGCTCCCAGAGGAAGGCACTGTCTCCCCACACGGTGCTGTGCTGTGATTTAAGGGAGATGTGCTGAAGACAGGCACACACGCTCCTAAGGGTGCAGCGTCTTAACTCTGCTGCATGTGGCACTTGCACTTGAGCCCAGCCCGCGGCCGTGCTCCTTACCTCCCTCGTAGTAGTGCTGCGTGGACTCCTCAAACGACCGGTCGTAGCTCTGCTCTGTGTATGATGACTGCTGGTAGGCGTAATCGCCATGGCCTGTGTGACACGGAGACAGCAACAGTCAGCAGAGGCTGCACAGATCCCGGAAGAGGCAACTGAGACCCAGGCTGGGAAGACGCTGTCAGGCCAGGGGGGCAACTAGAGCCAGCAGGACCCTGTCCCCATAGACCGAGCACACCCCGACCCCCTGCGTCTCGGCTTCCTCGCTGAAATGCAGATCAATGCCTCCTTCTTGGAGCGACTGTGAGGCTACCTGAGGATTTGTGCAGAGGATCAGTGCTCCCAGTGGCCACCCACAGCCACACTAGTGACCCGACTGACTTCTCCTCCCTGCCACTGGCTCCTGGGAGGACGTGGGCAGGTGTCCGCCCCTCAGCGAGGCCTTCCCTGCATGTGACCATCACGTGGCAAGGGGGGCTTGCCCTGCTGCCACCTGCCCATCCGCCTTCCCCACCTGGCTGTGCATCTGCGTATGGCTGGCTGAGCCCAGCTCCCTGCCTGGATGCCTCCCGGGGATGAACCTCCAAGACCATCTCTTTTACTGTTTTTACTTTTTTAGAGACAGGGACTTGCTGCCACTGAGGCTGGAGTGTAGTGCCGTGATCATGGCTCAGTGTGGCTTCAGTTTCCTGGGCTGAAGCAATCCTCCTGCCTCGCCCTCCCAAAGTGCCGAGATGACAGGTGTGAGCCACTGCGCTCAGCCAAGACCACCTTCAGTATCCCCTCCACAGCCCTGGAACTGCGGAAAGACTGAAAGGTGACAGCGGGAAAATACTCTACAGAGATGAGAGGCGGTAGGGGCAGGTGCTGGGGGTGGAACCGCCACCTTCAGGGCATTCACTGTGAACTGGGAGGCACCTCCCTGAACGTGTCCACCTTCCATGGGGGGCTGCGCTTCTCCACCTCCAACTCCCAACTCCCACAGCCTTTCAGGAAGGAGGTGAGGCTGCACGGAGTCAAGAGTGACGGCGTGTGCCGCAGCTTCTCTCTGCGGAGGCCTGGCACCGCTGCCGGCCCGGCTGACCCTGTTCCCTACGGTGCTCCCGCAGGGCAGCTGGCCACTCTGCGGGCAGCCCAGGCCTGAGCTGGGACGACCGAGGACACACGCAGTAGCAGCCCCTCGCCCCTGGCGCTGCTCTGCTTTCCTGGGTGGGGCTGGGCACTGCGGGTACTCACCGTCGGGGTAGTACTGCTGGCCCATGGGCTCTGCGGCACTCTGGCTGTGACTGTACTGCTCGCCGTAATACTCCTCCTGGCCCAGGTACTGCTGGGAAGAGCCTGCGGAGGAACCACCGTCAGCACCAGTGCGGGTCGCAGCCTCCTCCTGCCAAGGACCTCCTCACTCGGTGGGGAAGCCAGGGCCCTGCTGAGCGGCTGTGCCCACCCCCAGGAGAACACCCACGGTGTTGCTGTAAACAACTTATTTTTTGCATTTTTAGTAGAGATGGAGTTTCACCATGTCGGTCAGGCTGGTCTCCCAAAGTGCTGGGACTACAGGGATGAGCCCAGCCTGGCTGTGACACTCTTAATCACAGTTGCCACCCACCCCCAACACTGACTTCTTGGGGACAGCAGACCCCTCAGCGGGCCCCACTCCAGCCCCGCACAGCCAGCGCCCACACTCAACACACACCAAGGCGCCAAGCCTCACTCCCCTAGCACCCCACAGAGCAGCACCCACAGGCTGGCACTTCACGACCCGTGGCGGTCAGCTGCACCCAAGGCCCGCCTGGCTGGGCGTTACCTTGCTGGGAGGGCCGGTAGGGCGCCATGGGCCGCTGCCCCATCATGCTGCTCCCCTGGCTGCCCTGGCCCATCATGGCGATGGACGACTGGCCCTGGTAGTGCTGGCTGCCACCCTGCGTGGAGCTGTAGTGTGATGTGGCCGCCTGCTGCTGCATCATGGAGACTGTGCAACAGGAGAAAGGCCTCATGTCACCCCAGGAGGAGCCCAGGACAGAGGCCCCCCACCCCGGAAGAGGACAGAGGACCCCGTCACCCCGGGAAGAGGACAGAGGCCCCCATCATCCCAGGAAAAGGACAGGACAGAGGCCCCCGTCTCCCCAGGAAGAGAACAGAGGCCCCCGTCTCCCCAGGAAGAGAACAGAGGCCCCCGTCACCCCAGGAAGAGGACAGAGACCCCCCCATCACCCCAGGAAGGGGACAGAGGCCCTCATCACCCCGGGAAAAGGACAGAGAACCCCATCATCCCAGGAAAAGGACAGGACAGAGGCCCCCGTCATCCCAGGAAGAGGACAGGACAGAGGTCCCCGTCCCAGGAAGAGGACAGAAGCCCCCGTCACCCCAGGAAGAGAACAGAGGCCCCCATCACCCCAGGAAGAGGACAGAGGCCCCCCATCACCCCAGGAAGGGGACAGAGGCCCCCCATCACCCCAGGAAGGGGACAGAGGCCCCCCATCACCCC
>NW_022437036.1:2043178-2048610 GCF_009761245.1 Sapajus apella
AGGCCCCCCATCACCCCAGGAAGGGGACAGAGGCCCCCCATCACCCCGGGAAGGGGACAGAGGCCCTCATCACCCCGGGAAGAGGACAGAGGCCCCAGTCACCCTGGGAAGAGGACAGAGGCCCCCGTCACCCTGGGAAGAGCCTCCCTCCCTCCCTCCCATACCCAACTACCTCCCGTGCCCAGGCGGGCCCTTTGCTATTTTCCTGTGCTCCCCACGAGAACACCGCCCTCCACTGCAATGCACACCTGCTACAGAGCCTGCACTGATGCCCTGCATGCTCAGACCCCCGCTGCGTGCACCGACTAGTTAAACAAGTGCTGACGTGCAGAGACAACAGGGACAGCCCCTGGGCAGGAAGGTCCAGGGCCTTCTACAGCCAACAAGCACCTCTACCCTTTCCTCGGACACACGGCTCCCATGACAACCCTGCTTCCACTGTGGCTCGAGTCCTGTTCTCCCTGGTCCCTCGAGCTGGCCTCAAGGGTCACACTGTCCCCGCCTCAGCACCTCTGCAACCTTGAGGCCCTTCACACTGGTGGCGCAGCGTTCCCTGCCTACTGGCCTGTCGTACACGTCCCTGCTCAGGAGCCCCACGAAGCCCCATCCAACAGAAGTGACATGAGCCACACTTTTTAAAGATTCTAGTAACTACATGAGAAAAGTAAAAACAAACAGGGGAAATCCATTTTAATCATGCACTTTATTTGAGTCAGTATGTCCAAAATAAACGTTTAACATTCAGCAATTCTGAGAAAATCCTAGAGATCCTCCGCACCCTTTGCTGGCACTAAGCCCCTGAAGTCCGGTCCCTCAAACACTCATGACACTCAACCGGGGCTGACACTCACAACACGCGGCGGGGATCTGCTGCTTCTCAAGTGCCCAACACCACACATGGCCACCGCGGCGGATGGCGCCGCTCTTGGGCTCCCATGGCCCTGCAGAAAGGCTGAGGCCTCTGGCCCAGCAGGCGTGGCCCCTCGTCTTCTCCACTGAGGTGTCTCCGGCCAGGCTGCTCCCTTCCCGGGGAACGACTCTACCCACCTCTGAGCGCCCAGTGCTGTCCGTACAGACCCAGGGCCTGTGGCCCCCACTCCCTGACACTCCATGGGAAACACCCCCACCCCTCACGAAGCTGGGGGACAGGGGGAGTCTGCTGTGCACCCACTGGCGTCCACCCCTCCGGAAGCTCTCTGGGAGGTGGTCGGCACAGACTCACAGCCCCTCCCAAACAGCACCCAGCAGGAAGGCAGCTCCCTGGGGACCACACGTCCACCGTGCATGTGCGTCAAGGGTCTTGGAGGCAGGCCCGGGCCCCGCGGGGCAGCAGAGGCAGGAGGTACCTGGATTGGACTGCATGCTGATGTTGGTCCGAGACACATAGTTGCCAATGGCGCCTTGCCCCTGCATGGGGACGCCCTGCGACGCGGGCCCTGCGTGGCTGTAGCCGGACCCTGAGACACTCATGGAGGTGGTAGGCAGCGTGTTTGGCGCCGTCTGCTGCATGGACACATGGCTCGGCCCTGCCAGGGGAGTGGGGAGCGGGGTCAGGTGCTGGGCAGCCGGGTCACCACTTCTGAAGGTGAAGACACCCCAATTTCCCTTCAAGTGATTTTGGAGAGAGATGCTATCAATAGCACTACTATTAACCATTGATTAATAAAGAAATAAGGGGCCAGGCACAGTGGCTCATGCCTGTAATCTCAGCACTTTGGGAGGCCAAGGTGGGTGGATCACCTGAGGTCAAGAGTTCGAAACCAGTCTGACCAACATGGTGGAAACCCCATCTCTACAAAATAATTAGCCGGATCAAGACTATCCAGTTCCTACATGGTGAAATCCCGACTCTACTAAAAATTACAAAAAATTAGCTGGGCGTGGTGGCGCACGCCTATAGTTCCAGCTACTTGGGAGGCTGAGGCAGAAGAATTGCTTGAACCTTGGAGGCGGAGGTTGCAGTGAGCTGAGATCAGGCCACTGCACTCCAGCCTGGCGCCTGGTGACAGAGTGAGACTCTGTCTCAAAAAAAAAAAAGAAAAAAGTAGCCAGGCATGGTGGCAAATGCCTATAATCCCAGCTAATCGCTTGAATCCAGGAGGCAGCATAGACGCTAGCAAAGTATAAAAGAACGGTACATCTGTCGTTATTCTGTTACTATTTTTTGAGACAGGGTCTGGCTCTGTCACCCAGGCTGCAGGGCAGTGACATGAACACGGCTCACTTCAGCCTCAGCTCCCAAGCTCAAGCGAGCCTCTCCCCTCGGCCTCCCAAGTATTTGACAGTTTGGACTACAATGTGCGCCATCACACCTGGCTAATATTTTTATTTTTTGTAGAGATGGAGTTTTGCCATATTGCCCAGGCTGGTCTCAAACTCCTGGCCTCAAGCGAGCTGCTGGCCTATTAGGCCTCACAATAGGCTGGGATCAGAGGTCTGAGCCACCATGCCTGGCCTGTTATATGATGCACAGTCTCCAAACGTTACTCATACTTTTCAATCCGTCGACAGAAGCATTCCAACCTTATCCAACCACCTACCCGGAGCCCACATCTTGCATGAAGTGGACGGAATATGACGGTGTGAGAAAGTGGGAGACCTGGAGTAAGGACTCATCCAGCCGCGCAGCAACCGCACCAGCCCCGAGCCTGGGCGACGGCAGCCCACCTCTGGCTGCCCCAAGAGGAGTGGGTACCCATGCCCAGCCCTGCAAGGTGTGGGGTGTCCACCGTGGCAACCAGCAGCCCAGGGCTGCCTCGGTGACTTGTGGCCAGGAATGGCCTCCTCCCCTGGCCACACTCACCATTGCCGATCTGGCCCTGCAGGAGGGAGGAGGGTGGCAGGCCCGTGCTGATGGCGTCACTCAGGCTGCCCTGGGAGTGCAGGCCCTGGCTGGAGCCGCTCTGACTCAGGGCTCCGGGGCCCAGGTTCATGTTCTGCGTGGGCGGCTGTGGGCAACAGGAAGTTTTCAGGAGAAAACGGTTAATTCACAGAGAGTGACCTCCACCGGCCAGGCCAGGGGTGAGAGGGCACCCGAGCTTTGCCAGCACACACCGCAGCCACCCAGTCGATGTCCATAACCATCGCAGCCAGGGTGACCACAGAGCACCAGGCCCAGGGGGAGACGGCGTAACAAGTGTCCGGGTGAGCGCTCAGAACTCTAGTGGGTATCGAGTTCATCCACACACATGCCTGGCTGTGAAATGCTGCACCTCCTTCTCCTGGGACAGCAGGGACCCCTTCCCTGGCCCGCCAGGCTGCACCCACCCCATCCCTCTCGGGTGCAGCTGGCCGGCGCCTCTGTGTTCCTTGTCCGCGACCCCACCATGCTGAGGGCCTTGGCACAGGCAGGCTCTCCCTGCTGTTTTCTGTGCTCCTGGTGCATGTGCCCCCCTCCTCCCTCGCTCCCCACACCTCTACGCCCACCTTGGATCATACCACATGGAAGGAAGAGAGAGTGAAGTGACCCTCAGCACCCCCCGACCCTGATCAAGGTTGAACAGCAGCTCTGGAGGTTTGCACACACATGCTGTATACACCTGGCCAAGAAAAGGAAATTTCTAGCAGGACCTACGGGGATCTATAGGGCAAAGAACTCCAATGGGACAGGTCCATCGCGGTGGGTTTAACGTTTTTACTCGCAAAACACATCCTAGCATTTATGTCATCGTTTCCAGGGACTTGGGCTCACTAGGAGATACGTCATTCCCCACGACACATTTGTCCCACAACCTTGCTGCCCCCACAGGCTGGTCCTTCAGCAGGACAGAGGCTGCAGCGGCAACACCTCGCCTTCACGGTGACAATTTAATTTTGGAAAAATGCATTTAACAAAATCAAAATAAAATATCTGAACATTTGGAGAATTTACTGTGTGGAGCATAAACGGAACTTCTTTTAAGTTCCGTTTTCACCCACAACAGCGCATGTGCACAGCTCACAACTGCTCAAAGCACCCAGAGAGGTTCCAGGGAGATGTGGGGCCCCCATCTCACCTCTCCACACCCCACACCCGAGAGCCACTGCTGCTGCTCCTAGTGTTCTGGGGCTTTCCTCCATTCGATACATAAAAAGGCCAAGCCGCTGTTCTGACCCTGCCACCTCAGATGCTGTCATGAAGCCCGGTGTGTCAGGAAGGGCTGGTCACCGCCGACCACACCTCCCATTTCTGGTGGTTCTGGTGGTATTGTTGGGTTTCTCTGCGAGTCACCTTTGCTACCTGAGGTGACACGCCCAAGAACTCTGATTGGAGGCAGTGTCGGATCCTTGCTGGGTCGGGGCTCGCCCCACACGGGTACTCACAGCGGGAAGCAGGGACTGCATGTTTTGGTTGGAGTCCGCGATCGTGGCCAGGTACACCAGGTTCCGGTGCAGGATCTGCTGGTACCTGTGAGTGGGGGGGCGCGCGTGAGGCCGGACGGGACCACCGAGTCTCCAGGCGGATCCATGGCAGGAGGAATATGTGACCGAGACAGCCTGACGTTCAGCCAAACACCATCAGGACATGGACCCCGGATGACACGCAGGGACAGGCCTGCCTGCCCAGCTGAAAACTGGTAGGCAGCAGGGTGCTGGGGTCCAGGCGCCAATGGCAGGGCAGCCTCTACCCCAAACCCTGAGCAAGCTCCCATCCCATGACAAAACTCTGGAAAAACTCTAAAGTGGCAGCCAAGCGGGAGCTGGCACCAGTCTGTTCAGAGAATGGAGATGGGGGAGGCTAGGAGGAGGCAGGGGCCTGAAGGTGACAGAGGGACAGAGCGCTCGTCCAGCTGAGCTGGGCAGCGTGTGGACTCCACGGAGCCAGCGACCCTGAGAAAGGCCTGGAAAGCAGTGGGGAAGCAGAGTCCGGCCAGGGATGGCCCTTCACACACCTCACACCTGGGGGCCTCAGTCCCTCACCCTACCTACACCAGGGCTGTGTGAGGCCCTTCACCCACTTCCCCGCCTCCAGGTCAGTCTGATGGCCATTTGCACGGCCGCTTGGAGAGTGGCAGACTGGCCACGCACCCCTCCTCTGCACTGGGCCCTAGGATCACAGGAGGTGCTATCTGGAGGAGGTGCTGTCCCCCTGGTGCCCTGGCTGTTGGCCGCAGAGCCGCCCGCAGTGGCCAGCCCAGGCCTCCCCACACTGCTCCCAACTCTCTTGGAACTACTCCAGTTCTGGCAACAACGCTTCACAGCTGTGCTGGGGGCTCTTGGGACACACCTGAACCCCGTGCCTGGATCCTGCCTGACCCCCCAAGCATTCCCACGTGTGGGTGGGAGCACTCACTGCGCGCACCCTGCGTGACCCCTCAAGCATTCCACGTGTGGCCGGGGGCACTCACTGCGCGCACCCTGCGTGACCCCCCCAAGCGTTCCCACGTGTGGCCGGGGGCACTCACTGCGCGCACCCTGCGTGACCCCCCAAGCGTTCCCACGTGTGGCCGGGG
>NW_022437036.1:2048620-2105849 GCF_009761245.1 Sapajus apella
GCACCCTGCGTGATCCCCCAAGCGTTCCCACGTGTGGCCGGGGCACTCACAGCGCGTACCCTGCGTGATCCCCCAAGCGTTCCCACGTGTGGCGGGGGCACTCACTGCGTGCACTCGGCTGTCTTGCCCTTGCTCTGGTACTCCAGGATGCACTGGATCAGGTGGTGGTTCTCGTCCAGCATCTGCAGAGAGAGCGTGAGCGGACACTGTGCCCGACCCTTGGGATGAAGTGCCATCACTATGCATCTCTTTTTCATATAGGCTGAGTGTCCCTTACGTGAAACACGTCAGATTTCATATTTTTCCAATTGGGGACATCTGTATTAGACTCACTGGTTTGGCATCCCTAACCCGAAAATCCAAAATCGAAAATGCTCCAGTGAGCATTTCCTTTGACCATCACGTTGGCACTCAAAGCTTTCTGAATTTTGGAGCACTTGAAATTTCCAGATTTGGACGGCAGTGCCGGTGTGGATGCCGCGCCTGTGTATGAAACTGTCATTACACGCATTGCCACCGCCACCACGGACCAAATGCCGACCACATCCCTGTGCTAAGGATGTCACCCGTGAGCTGCAGGGCCAGCTCAGCCCACAAATGAAAATAGAGGCACTGTGCCCGCAGCAACCCCCACCCTGAAGAGCCCTCCAGCTGCCAGGGCCCTTGACGGCGGAGCGTCTGTGCAGCCAGGTCAGCCAAGTAGACAGCAAAAATGTTGGGATCCTGCAGGCACCCCACACGCGGCTCTGGAGCCTCCAGCTGGAGGAGTAGCCTCAAATCACACCACACATGGTCAGGGGTCCAGGGCACTCCCAGGTGGGGCATTGAGATTTCCTGCAGGGGCTGCTGCCAACCAGGGTGGGGGAGGAGGGGGGCAGGGAAGGCACCACGCGTGGAAGAAACCACACACACACACACACACACACACACACACACAGGCCAGTGTGGGGGGAGGAAGGGTGGGTAGGCCGGGCATGACATACACCTGGGGCTGGCGACCCGCAGCCCTCACCCCCAGGGAGTCCCCACCAGCTGCGCTGAAATGCAGCAAAATGGCAGGATTGGCCCGCAGGCCACACAGAAAAGGCCGGCTCCACGTCTCAAACCTTGTGTGTCTTACACAGAAAGTGTGCGTGCATGGACAGGGTCATGACCCCAAAACCAGATTAAACCGGTCTCAAGTGACTCAGGTGATTGGTCAGATGTGGGCCTCGCAGAGCTGGGCCAGGGGTCTCTGTGGAGGCGCCATGTGCTCCTAGAACTGGCAAAATGGAGGCTTCTGGTGGAGGGACGGCCAGGCGGGGACTCTTCTGGTGGAGGGACGGCCAGGCGGGGGCTCTTCTAAGCACAGTCCGCACTCAAGATCGGCACTGCCAGGGACCCGTCAGATGCAGGGCCTCAGCCTGTCTCTGACCTGGTGGCCCACGTGCCTGGCCACACCTGAGCAGCACGGGGCTGGCCCACAGATTCCCCAGGTTTCTTTCCCAAAGGGCCTCCTGGACGTGCTCATGTGGCTCCAGGAGGGTTCTGGAGCACTCCCCAAATCCAGCAGCCCAAGGCTTTGCGTCCACAGACCTGCGCGTGCTCAGGACTTGCTGAGTCCGGTGGCTGGCAGAAGCTGGGGGCAAGCGGCAGCAGAGGAACAGGGGTTGGGGCCAGGCGGCAGCCTGCGACATCACACAGGATGCTGCGGGCCACGGGGAGCAGGCGCAGGAGAGCTCTCTTCCTAGGCGTCCACCTGGGGGCAGCACTGGGCAGTCGGTGGAGGCCCATGGGAGGCGGAGGAGGAGAGAGGGGGTGTGGGAGGGAACTGAGGAGATGAGAAGAGGGGACACCCGCCCTGTGACCAGCCGCCTCTGCCTGCAGCGGGGTGCAGGACTGAGCCCACCACACCTGCTGCTTTCCATAAAATGGCCTTTGCTCAGAGGTTCGCACCCAAGGAGAAAGCGGTGCCTTTTGTCTCCACTAAACCATGCCAGGTCATCTCAGCCCTGCAGGGCCTGGAGCAGTGGACCCTAGGGTGAGGGGAGGAGGGGCCCATCTGCCTGCCTGGGGCCCTGGGACAACCCAGCCATGTTTCCACCCTACAACGTGGCCCCTTTAACTGCCATTTGACCTTGGGAGCCAAACCCATACACAGGCAGGGAGTCCAGGGTGGACAGAGCCCAGCCGGGCCCCCTCCCAGGGCAGAGCCCAGACCCACAGCCCCAGCCGGGCAACTGTCCTCTACTCAGCTTCCTCCTCGGCCCGTCTCCATGATTTCAGGGTTGGTTTCTCCTGTTCTGTTTTTTAAGTTATACCTTCCACTCTTCCTTTTTCACCCTGCTGGGGACAAGGTGCCCAGCATTCAGCTGAGCCCAGCGGGCCCAGAAGCTCTTCTGGGGCGGGGGGCACCCAGGGGGCGCTGGGGGCCAGGCTTACCTGTGGGCAGGTGAGGGCATTGGCATTCCAGATGGCTCTGCCTCCAGATGAACCGAAGGAAGGGGACAACTATGAACTTCCTTCCTTCCCCTTTAAAGGGCTTCCCCTCCTTGACTCCTAACCCCTAGGCAGAGATTGTCTCCAGAGACACAAAATAGACACGGCGGGCATTTCAGCAGGACTCCTAGCACTGGGCCGCGATGCGTCAGGGGTGCAAGCCACACCCAACTTCACTAAGCAGAGCCCTGCGCGTGTGCACCAGCCAGGGCAGTGCCATGGAGTTCAAGCACGCATGAGGAAACAAGGCATTGGTGTGGGTTTTTAAAAAGCTAGATACAGAGAACTTTCTCACGTATGTTAAACACGTATCCATTTTAAAAAGGACAGGACAGGCAAAACCAAAGGCGAAAGACTGATGCCCAAGCCCCTGGCCCCAGCCGGTGGCCAAGGATGGAACTGGCGTGGCCTTCTAAGGACAGGGAGGGCAGGGCACGTCTTGGCAGCAGCAGGAGTTTGGAAGCTGAAAAGCACAAGGATGAGTGACAACCGAATCAGGGCCCCGCAGGCCCCCGAGGGTGCCTGGCCTGAGCCAGGCTGTACTGTGAAGTCCCACAAGGCTCAGGAATGTTCAGATCCCGGCACCTTTCAGGGTCGCCCGGACCCTGGCAGATGAGGGTTGGAGAAGGGGCATCTCCAGGAAAGTGACCAGCCCAGAGGAAAAACGCTCAGGCACAGAAGGGAATGAGCACCTGAGAGCAAACCACAGGCCCCATGCCTGCCTGAGGATGCCAGGCAGCACCCCGGCCTCCAGTCCCCAGAAGCCACAGCTGTGCAGCACCTGTCTGTCATGGGAGCCTGACATTTGAAAGACAAAGGCCAAAACCAGCCACAGAGGCCAAAATCCAGAGATGAAGATTATGCAAGACGGAAACTTTTTTTCTATTTGCTTTTCTTCTGAGACAGCGTCTGCTCTGTCACCCAGGCTGGAACGGGGTGGCGCAATCTTGGCTCACTGCAACCTCCGCCTGTCAGGCTCAAGTGATCCTCCTACCTCTGCCTCCCAAGTAGCTGAGACTATAGGCGCGTGCCACCATGCCTGGCTAAATGCTTTTTTTCTGTTTGTAGAGAGGGGTCTCCCTGTGTTGCCCAGGCTAGTCTCAAACTCCTAGGCTCAAGTGATCCACCCACCTCTGCCTCCCCAAGTGCTCGTTACAGGCATGAGCCATTGCACCCGGCCTGAAACTTCAAAAAAAAATCCAACAAAACCTATTGTAATATCCTCATGAAGTCGGCCAGTGCAGTGATGCAGGTCACTGGAGCCCTGAAAAGATGATGCTGGTTAGAAACCACAGAGGGAGAAGAGCTGTGCAGGGGAAAACCGTGTTAGCCAAAACACAACTCAACAGAAGGGTGGGAAATGAAGTTGAGGAGGGGTCCCAGAAAGCAGGACAGATCCACCGAGAAGACAGACAGATCGCCAAGTGAGAGGCATGGGCCACTGTAAGGACAGTGACTTCCGACGGCACGGCGCCTCCCACACGGGACACAGGATGGCACGGGCAACCCCCCTGTGAAGGAGAGTGAATTCTGACAGCACAGAGGACTGCAGGGGTGATGACCTCATGAGGACAGTGAATTCCGACGGCCCGGGGCCTCCCACACGGGACATGGGAGGGCAGGGATGACGACCCCACGGAGACTTCTGAAGGAGCTGTGCCCAACACCAAGAAACGCCCCAAGGCGAGATGACGCAGGCCCAATGGTGACCTCTGAGGGACCGATGGCCAGGCCTGAGGAGGCTCTGGAGGAGAGAGGAACTTGCTGCAGAAGCTTCTGGAAGGGCTGTGGTCTGATCCTGAGGGAGACTTCTGTGCAGAAATTCTAGTCAGCTGAAGCCCCAACCAGGCGTGAAGGGAGAATGGAGGCACTTTTGGACCCGCAAGTTAGGAAAACGTACCTCGTACCCAAACCGAGGGCACGCGATGACGCCAGCATTCTTCAAAGACGTCGGCGTCATCAGAGACAAGGCAGAAAGACAGGTGATTCTCAACCGGGAGACTTGACAGACATGGTCCCGGGGTCCTTCCACAATCCTTAATGATGTCCTCAAAGGCCATTACCGGGACCACCGGGAAGTCAGAGTGAGTCAGCTCAGACAGCAGCTGCTGCCGCGTCATCGCCCCCTTTTCAACTTTTGTATGGTGAGTGTCAGGTCCTTGTTGGCAGCAACGTCACACTCAAGGATCTGGGATAGAGGAGCACCAAGTCTACAACTGATTCTCAAACTCTTCAGGAAAAAATAACGTATGTCCACAGGACAGAAGAGGGGAGGGGACAGCAAACGAGGTGGTGTTAACATGCGGGCAGTCAAGTGAAGGGAGTGTGGGAATTCTGCTTAAAGGGGTACATCCCAAACACCCGTGCAATGATGCGCCTCCTCCCCAAACCAAGGGAGCAAATCCCAGGAGAAGATCCGAGACCCAACCCAAGAGAAGCCAAAGGAATTCGGCCAATGGAGGGAGGCCCAAGGAAAGCAGCCCTGAGACCTGACACCCGAAAGAGTATCTGAGACAAGGAGGAGTTACACTAGTGACAAGTGATCAAAAAGAAAAACAACAACTCCAGGGAAAACCAAAGCCAGGCAGGAAAAGCAGTCACACGGTCCTGCACAGCTCAGCAGCAAGCAAGACATTCATGACCACCACGTCGACAGCAGAGGAGAGCCAACCCCAGAGAAAGCCACTCTGACGGATCCAAGTGTGGGGAGCGTGGGAGCGCAGCAGGGAGGGCAGACGTTATCTGGTGACCCTGATATGGTCAGGCTGTGTCCTCACCCAAATCCCATCTTGAATTGCAGTTCCCATAAGCCCCACGTGTCGTGGGAAGAACCCAGTGGGAAGCAATTGAATGGATAATGGGAGCAGTTTCCCTGATACAATTCTCATGACAGCGGTGAGTTCTCACGAGATCTGATGGTTTTCTACGCGCCTGGCAATTCCCCTGCTTGTGCTTCTCCTTCCCGCCGCCTTGTGAAGAAGGTCCCTTGCTTCCCCTCCTGCCATGATTCTAAGTTTCCTGGGGCCTCCCCAGCCCCGCAAAACTCTGAGTCAATGAAGCCTCTTTCCTTTATAAATTAACCAGTCTCAGGTACATCTTCACAGCAGTGTGAATGACTGACGCACATGCCCACGGCGTTTCCTGACTCCTGACGTGCACCCATGGCTTTGGTGAGCATAAAATCCAAAGCAAAAGACCCCGACCGGAGGGAAATGTGCCGACAGGCCGCTGTGGCCCCTGCTCTGGAGCGTGCTGATTTCCAGTTTCTTACTTGTCTGTTGATGAAAACCTCTGAGACAATCATTTACTCACAGTATTGTCTGCAAAGTGACCTTAAAGGGGCCTGAAGTGAGTCTGGATTGCTGGGGCTGGTGATGGGCCCACCTGAGTCTCCTCTCCCTGGTGTGTGGAGAATCTGAACCTGTAGAAGCTCAGCCTCCAGGGGTGGGGAGAGCTGTGTCTCGCCGCACAGAAAAGCACACGAGTGCACATCAGGAAGCTGGGAAACAGTGTCTGCAGAAGACAGCAGTAAATACAGAAGATCTTCAATGCTCCAGGCTGAGTGAGCGGTTTCCTTGTCCAGCATAGTGTTAGAGGCACACACCCGGGGAGGAGACTCGGGTGGGCCCATCACCAGGCCCAGCAATCCAGACCCCTTTCAGGCCTCTTTAAGATAACTTTGTAGATGATACCGTGAGTGAATGCTTGTCTTAGAGATTTTCATAAACACAGACACAGAAAGCTGGAGAAGAGGGGAATGGGGGCTGCTGCAGGAACAGGAGTCCTGTGCCCAGAGTGGGGGTGACTTTCTCAGCCGAAGCCTGTGCTCACTGCAGAGGCTGGCTGGACCAAGACCACAATGAGGCTGGGCATATTTGTTACCCAATGCACAACAAACCTCCCAGAGCCGTGTGGCTGAGACGTGATTTCTCAGTTCTCAGCATTCTCGGCTGGCTGGGAGGGTCTTCTGCTGGGCTTGGCTGGGCTCACTGCTGAAGCAGCTGGGACACCCAGGCCTCCCTCTCCCTCTCTGTGTGGTCATCCCTGTGGTCTCAGGCTCCGAGGGGAGCCCCAACGTGTATCCGTCAGCCTGGCTGATGCCAGGGCCAAGCCCAGCATCCACAGGGAAACAAATCCAAGAGGCACGGAAGCTGCGACCATGGTGATCAAGCATGCGGGTGACCAGAGAAACTGGGTTTGGCAGGCAGGGACTGATGAGGGACACGGGGCTTGGCTTGGAGAGCCCAGGGCACAGCCAGGCACCAAGGATGGGGCCTGGGGCTGTCGAAACCCCACTGGGTAGGTGAGGGAGTGAGGATGAGAACTGGGGACTGGGAACGACTGGGGTCCCAGAGGCCACAGAGAGTAGGGGAAGGGCTGGGGCTGCCAGGCAAAACCCTAGGTGAGGGGCTTTCAGAGCAGAACTGTCTCTCCCCAGTGACAACCTGTGTGGAGCCCTGAAAGCCAGACAGAGAGGGCCTGGGGCTCTGAGGCTCACTGCTGGGGGCCAGCTCACCCCACACTGGGCAGGAAAGACCTCCAGTGTCCTCGTGGTTGTCCTGGCTAACTACAAAGACTTCTGTAATCTTTTTAATTTTGTAAGAGGAACCCCTGGCTCCTCCTACCCAGAGGCCAGCTCTGCTCCTTCTAGAAGCATCTCGCATGGAACCCATGCACTCCCCTCCCCACCCTGCACACAGCTGACACATTCCGCTCTCGCTACTCCACACAGTCCCTTTCCTCCCAAATATCTCAAAGACTGCCCTCTACCAGCACATGAAGACCACCTGTCCCCTGAGCCCAGGAGGACGAGGCTGCATGAGCTGTGATTGCGTCACTGCACTTTAGCCTGGCCGAAACAGCAAGACTCTGTCTCAAAAAAAAAAAAAAAAAAAAAAGATCCCACCTTGAACGTTTCCTATGCTTCACAGAATTCCACGACATGGACAAGACATAGTACTCAGTGTCCTTGGACAGACATTTAAACTGTTCCCCATCTTCTGCCACGGAGTCAGACGCAGGCCAGGGTGTGGACACAGACGCAGGATCAATTCCTAGGAGTCCTCCTCGGTGTGAGGTGGCAGCCCTGGCTAACTGGAGCCTGGTTAAGCATCACCAGGTGGCGAAGCCAGCGATGGCCTCTGTGCTAGCACCTGCCACTCCTGTTCTAAGAACAGACATTGCTGACGCATCAGCACTTCCCAGCGAGCCCAGCCTGAGCTGCTCCGTCCCTGCCCGAGGTCAGCAAGCCGCACTACAGACTCCATTACTCGAAGTCAGGGAAACCCCTGGGAACATTCACCCCACTGAGGAATAGGTGAGGTTGGTGTGTGGGTCTCAGAAGGGCCCCCACATGCACACGTATGCAGTCTTCTTGGGAGGAGCTGGCTCCTGCCTTGTGCGTGGCTCCACCACTGTGTGCCTGACATGTGTGTACAATTCTCAAAGACTCTAGAACATGCGAAGACATGCGTAATACAGACACAACGGCGGCCGCATCTGCACATGCGGCGGCCACTTTCCGCCTCATGCTGCTCTGGGGCGTGTCACAGCACAGCACGACAAAATCATTTTGCTTCTGACAATTCCCAAGTTGAAGAAAGACAAACTTATTGTACTAAAAATATGCGACGCTTGTATGCGCCTCGTCCATGTACTGACAATTACCTTTCCTTTTTGACACGACCCTGGACTTGCAATAGTTTCCCGCTGTTTGGAATGCAGTCCTCACCTCCCTTTCTGAACACCACAGATACATTCCAGCTGCTCCTTGCTGGTTGAGTGTCCCATCAAAGGCCAAAGCCAACCAATTACAAGGCTGCTAGGCATTGCCTTACTGCCACACGCAGGCCAGAGGGAGGCCACAGCCCTGTCCTCTTCCTAAAGACAAGGAAACTGGGGCACAGAGAGGCAAAGCATGCACCACCAACAGTAGGATGAGAATGTCATCCTGACCTGCCCCACCCCGCCCTCCTGCAGCAACACTGGCCTCCATCCTCATCCCGGTAAAACTGAGGACCAGCCTGGATCCCACACCTACTTCCAGTGTAAGGACAGACACAGGCCACTGCCATCCCTATGCTGCACAGAGCCTGTGGAGGCCGATGGAATCGGGGCCAGCATCACGTGAGCCCTCTCCCAACCCTTTGGATTCCTCTTGAGTCACAAGGCAGGGGAGGTGGTGCAGGTGCCTTCCCGGACCACGCAGGAAGACCTGTACTTCCTCTTCCCAGGCCCCACAGGACTCACCGTGCCGCCCGCTAGCTGCTCCACCCGCCAGCTGCTCCACCCGCCAGCTGCTCCACCCGCCAGCTGCTCCACCCGCCAGCTGCTCCACCCGCCAGCTGCTCCACCTGCCAGCTGCTCGGCAAGCAGAGCCTGTGGTGGTGTCATCCACCCTTTATTCCTATATCCACTGGGAGCAGGCATGACACTCTATCACCTGCAGCCCGGGGATTCCAGGAAGTCTATCCTTGGACTCCAAGCACACAGAGGCAGATGCCCAGGTCCCAACCTAATGGCCCAGGGAACAGACCGAGGAGAGCACCCGAGGGACCGCTGGTTAGTGAGCGCCACCTCGGCAAAACAGGCGGCCTTTGCCTGCTGCCTCCAGACTCCACACCCAGTGACTGCATGGCAGACAGGGACTCTGGAGACCTACCAGCCTTGGAAAGGCCAGAGGTAAAGGGCAGTGGGCAGGCACTGCGTCTCTATCCAAATGCATCCTCACCCTCCACGCTGGGGAGGCAGGGAGAACACCTTCAGGAGCGCACAGCAAGAGGGTGCCCGGTCAGGCTTCACAGGCAGTGGGGATAGAGGCCAGGCAGTGGCTGCTCCCTCCAGGAGAATGCCTTCCTCCTGCACACTTCCCCCACAGCGCTCAGGTTCAAGGGCCTTGCAGAGTGGCTCCCTCACCTGACAGAAACGAGCAGGAAGCCAGGCCTGTGGCTATGGGGTCCCTCCCCAGGGCGGAGACCAGGCACTGGAATGAGGTGTCTTTACACCCCGCCCCCTCCCCAACCCTGGGAATGTAAAGACAGGCCCGTGTGCTCCTATTCTTGGGTGGGGGAGCCTCTGATCACAGGAAGAACACTGTGAAACAGTCACATCCAAGGGAGGCTCGGTGTCCCCAAGCCATGCAGTCACAAGACAGTTCTGACCTTACAAACACTCCTAGCCAAATTAGCTCACATTCCTTCAGATAACAAGTTCCAAGTCTGAGGGAGCACGCAGGGCGCTCACTGCTTGCCGGGCATGCACCCCATCCTCCGCAGCCCACCTCACCCGTAAGTGCACCCCTCGCCCATGCCACACCCCTTCACCTGGGTACCAAGGACATGGGGTAGGGCCGTCCAGGGTCAACTACTCCCTGACTCTCGGACCCTGGGCGTGGCACCTACCCACCCCACAAAGGTCTTGTCTTCCCACACCAAACCTGCCCAGCAGACAGCCCCAGGGGCCCATCTCCTCTCAGCTCTGTCCCGTTTCCTCAGAGCTTTACCCCAACCCTGCCCCGAAACAGAAGCTGAGGAGCCAGACACCCAGCAGATGGGCAGACACCACTGCTATCATTCGGTCAAGGAAACCAATGAGAAAACCACTACCAACAGAAACAGTAACACATTTATTGAGGAATTATTGTGTGTCAAGCAGCAAGGAGCCACCCAGGGGTCCCCTCCAAGCCTGGCCACGTGGCCCAGTGACCACTGCAGCCCCAGCCCCAACAGCAGTGTCAGGAGCATCGCCAGCAAGGCCCAGGGGCCACAGCCCAGCCCCACCTCACGGTCCCCAGCGCAGCCACGTCCCCTGTGCTGCTCGCCACAGTGCGGTTCTGACTGTCTCACCCATGCACCGCCGCCTGGTCATCACCAGGCACCCTCCCCATCAGCCCAGCACTCCTTGACCTTCCGCTGTGGGTCCCCCAATACCTGCTCCATGCAGGCCAGGCTCAGGACCCTTGTGACTTCCCTGAAGCCCCCTGCAGCTCCGTGCCTCTGCCTCATGGTTCTCCTTCGCTGGGACAGCTCTCACCACAATGCACCCTTGTAGGCTGAACTGTGGCCTGACCCCGGTGCCTGCACAGGGGAAATACTGGAAACAGGCTATTTGCAAAAGGAATCAAGTGAAGACGGGGTCATGCTGGATTAAGGTGGGCCCTAAAAACAATGACTGGAGTCCTTAAAAGAAGGAGGAAACTGAGATACAGACACACAGAGAGAACGCCACATGAAGAAAAAGCAGAGACCGGCCGGGCGCACCCACAAGCTGGAGAACACCATGGGCTGCCGCGGCCACCAGAAGCCAAGAGAAGAGCAGGCGCTGACAGCCGGACTTTGGATCTGTGGCCTCCGGAGCCGTGCGGGAATCCATTTGTGTTGTTCTAAGCCACCTGGGTTGCGGTAATGTGTCAAGGAAGTCACAGGACACTAACACTTCCACTGATGGAACAAGTGTCACAGACATGGGGGGTGCACTCGGCACTAACTGTGCCCAGGTGCCACGTGAGGCTGGGATCAGCGAAAAATAAACCAGCCACATGGCTAAATTCAGGAGCCAAAGCAAGTGCTCCACAGGCCGGAGGACGGCCAAGGGAGCATGACAGATGGAACACGTGAGTGAGGCTTTGAAGGTTGAGTAGAAGTTGGCCTGGAAGAAGAACCCTACCCACATGTAATGCTGTAAGGAAAAGCTGTATATTTCCCTCCCTTCACTACCAAGCCGGCTTCTGAGGAGTCCCTGGCTTCTCTTAATGCTCTCAGCACAAGACTATTAGCACACAGTGTGGACACAGCACACGTTGTAGGCACAGAATACGCACTTCTCACACCCTTCTCAGCCTTCTCACATCTCTCAGTAAAAGATCCCTGGGTACACATATTCACGTCAAAACACCAAGCCTAATATGCAGACTGCTGGCCCTACCAGGCCAAGCCAGCAGCCTAACCTGAAGACCCATTTCCAATGGTCAGCAGCCAATTTTCTGCCCCGGGACGCGCAGTCCACAGGTGCATTTCTTCCATCTGCGGTTTGCGGCTGTGCCCCAAAGCACATTTTTACCTGGGAATTCTGGGTGCTTTAATGGAAATGTGCGTGAGGTACAAATAACTAGATGACTGCTGGAGCCAAAGGCAGCTTCTGGAAAAATGATTTTTAGGCTCCAAAAAAACCAGAGTGCCAGGAGACAGTGTGGGTCCGCCAGGTGCCTCTGAGCCTAGAGCTTTACCTCTGCCTGGCCACGTGTTCCCAGACCAAAGGGCACTGACAGCAGACCCTGGCACCACAGTCTGGGTTCAATGCCTGGCTGTGCCACGCTGTGCCACTTACCAGCAAGGCACTTTGCCCCCCTAGGCTTCGGCATCCACTTACCAGCATGGCACAGCCTCCCTAGGCCTCAGCGTCCTTAGCTATCAAAGGGGCTGCCAGTAGCTTCCACGAAAAATCAGATGAATCAAGATTTATAAAACCCCTGTAACAATAAGCACCACATAAGTGTTTACTAAGTAAATTAAAATGCCACACTTATAAATCTGTTTCCGCTGTTCTCAAATAATCCGTCCTGTTCAGGGTTGGTGAAGGCTCTCATTTATTAAGACCATAAATTTCTAAACAGCAAGGGTAGTCTCAAAATAGGCGACAAATTTAGGACAATTTCCACAGGAGACTGGTACGTCATCAAGGAATAAGACCGTCAGTGAAGGTCAAGGTGAACCCCCGGAGGGAGATAAGCGGCTCCTGGAAACCTAGGAACACCACTGTTTATCCCTGCAATCCCACCAGGATGAAGACGAGTCGGAGTTTAGGGAAAAAATCCCAGTGTCACTCCAAAAGATGTTGTGACGACGGAAACAGGAATGGCTAATACCGATTTTCTTCTGAATTTGTCTTCTACAGAAAAGCAGAAAATAGAAAGTTTCAATTTCAAAACTTAGGGCTTTAGATAAGTGTCCTAAACCCAGGAAAACGCTGTCTCCAGAAAACCGCAAGGCCGAACTTTTGGAGTGAGAGAAAAGGTTGTGGAGCAAATCAGGAAAGTTTGTTGGGCGAGGGTGTCACGCTGAAACCCAGCGTGGCCGCGAGGATACAGGCGGGCGGTGCGCTCCCTACGGGGTCGGGCTACTAAACGGTCCCAAACTGGGCATCGGGACGCGTCCCTCTGTGCCTCCAGCGCCTGAGCCTCGCTCCAGCGGCAGGAGAGGCTGACCCGGCCGCAGTTCCCGCCGTCTCTGTGCGCCCCGAACCCGGCCCGAGCCCCTCTCCACTCGCCAAGCTGAGCGCAGAAAGCGAGTGCCGCCGGCCGCCGCCTTCGCCACCAAGGCTGGCAGCGAAGCGCGACGAGCCCTCGCCCGGCCCGCGAAGACGAATCCCCGTGCTCCGGGTACGGCCCAGAACGTTTCCCAGAGCGCGCTGCGGACTCGGGGGGCAGCGCGCTCGGAGGCCGGCACCTTTCGGAGGCCGGCCAGCCCCCACCGCCCCGCGCCCCGGCCCGAGGGACCCGCGCGCCCCAACAAAGTTGGCGCAGGCTCTCCGGGGAGCGTCCCCCGCACGGCCCGGTGCCCGCCAGCGCGCAGGCTTGGAGCGCAGGGACGGGCATGTGGCCGCCGTCGGGGCTCGCAGCTGCCCGGCTGCGCCCCGGCTTTGTTCGCGCCCCGCGCCTGCCGGCTGCCCGCGCCCGGGCCCCGCGCGCACCCGCCCGCAGCCCCGCCGCCCCGCCGCCCCGCGCCGCCGTCCCGGCCCGGCCCACCTTCTGGATAGTTTGCTGTGTGACCTCCCCTTTGCCTCTTGGTCGGGCGGACGCGAAGGCCACGGACATGGTGGCGGCGCAGGGCTCAGCCCGTGGTCATCGGGGTGGATACTCCGGCTGCGCTCGGCGGCCCGAGGCGCTCATTATCCGCAGTCGCGACGGGGGGCAAGAGGCGGGGGCGCGGGGGGCGCCGCGTCCTGGGCTCGTCCTCCCCGCCGCCGTCGCCTCGCCTCCGGGCCCGCCGCGCCGCAGCGCCGCCCTGCAGAAGGGCCTGCGGTCCAGTGCCGAGCGGTGGCCCCCGGCGGGCCCCTCGAGACCCGCGCTCGGCCCTCCTCAGCGCACCACCTCCCACCCCCGGCCACCGGTGGTTCCGCCCGGCCCCGCCCCGGCGCGCGCCCGCACGTCCGTGGGACGCCGCCTGACGCCGCCCGACGCCTCCTGACGCCGCCCGACGCTGGCCGCGCAGGTCACGGCGCCGAGGGCGGGGGGCGGGCGTAGTGGCGCCGGGAGTCGCGGGCGCGCGCGGGCCGTGAGTGTGCGCTTTTGAGAGCCGCGGTGGAAGGTGCTCGGCCGCCGCCCCGCCGGGATGAGCTACGACCGCGCCATCACCGTCTTCTCGCCCGACGGCCACCTCTTCCAAGTGGAGTACGCGCAGGAGGCCGTCAAAAAGGGTTCGACCGCGGTGAGGCGCCGGGGTCTGCGCAGGCCGGGGACGCGGGCGGAAGTGCGGTTGGGGAGCCGGGAGAGGGCTGGGGCCGGGGTCGGGCGCGGAGCTGTGGGCGCCCGCAGGCGTACGCGGGGCAGTGGTGCGAGCGACCGAGGCTGCTGTCGAGCGCGGGCCCCGCTGCCGGTCTCCACGAGTGCCTGCAGAGGCGGCGTTTGGCGTGCGAGCCGCAAGCGCCCGTTCCCCGCACCCAACGCCTCGCGTGGGTCCCCGGGCGCGGGGCCGTGGCGACGCCATCTTGGGTACCTCTGGCCCGGGCCTGGCGCGTGGGTCGCGCTCGCCCGGGCGAGCAGAGGCCGGGCGAGGGCCGCTCCAGGCCGCGGAGCGCGGGGGGTCGGCCTACGCCCTCGGGGGGTCTGTTCGCGCAGCTGTTGGCTCGGGAGTGAACTATCCAACCAGATCGCCGTTACGGGGATCCCCACTCGCTGCAGGGCAACACTTGTCCTCTATTCCCGGCGGGCTTCGGAAACAAAGCGGCTCGCTGGCCGGGCTGCTGGCGGGCGCCTCCGGGTCTCCGCGCCCTGCCGGAAGGAGCCCTCCGCGGGGCCCGCCGCAGCCGCCCGGGTCGGGACTGGTCTGAGCACGGCCGGCCGTCTCTTCTTGACGAGGACTCGTGTACAGTGACCTTAGTGACATTTTTTGAAACTTAAATTCGTAATCTCGAGACGTGTCGGTTTTTTTGGTCAGGCTGTGAGATCGTTTTTCTTTTATCGTCTGGTGTTCAGAGGTTTGAGCAGGCACAGAAGGCAGCAGACGGTTCTGTAAATTTTGAAGTGTTTTCATTTTTTGAATGTTTCGAAACGAAGGTCCAGTATTCCTCAGGTGATCTAAGTCAGCTTGAAGAGCACTAGGAGGAGTCAGCTGACCCCTGCCCCCTAACCCCAATTCGGCCACCCCGGCCAGCTTGCCGCAGCTGGCTTTAACGAACCCATGTCGCTTCTCTGGGCCTTCCGGGTCAGTTCGAAGGTCAAGTGAGTCTATCTGAAAAAGCTCCCAGAAAACCGAAAACACTTCAGACCAGTACTTCTCAGCCAGGGATGGCTGTGTGCCCTTGGGGCCACTGGCGGTGTGCAGACTTTTCCAGTGGCCCAAGGCTTTGCAGAGGTGCTCCTGGCATTTAGCGGGTAGAGGCCAGGGACACTGCTGAACATCCCCCACCCACCTCAGGGCGGCAGGCACAGCGAGATCAGCCTGCCCAGGTGCTCCTGAGCCGGAGGAGCCCTTCTCTGAACCAGGAGGCGCTGTTTATCCCAGTCACGGTTTCCTTTGTTTTTGGCTTGACTCGGGGTTAACTGTCAAAGTGATTGTCTACGCTTTTAATAGCGGCTACATCCTTCTCTAGTATATAATTTCGGGTAACAATTGACACCTTGTCCACTGATAGCAAATCGGGCCTCTTCCCACGGGTGTCACTTGAGTATGCCATGGTGCAAAAAACAGTGCAGTGTGCCTTAATTCCACAATTACAGAAACACTGCCATCAGAACACCAGACCGGAATGTGAAAGTCTCAGGCTTCCAGGCTTTGCATGGGACTGTTTGATTCATTGGGTTGAAATGAAACACATGCTGATTATATAGTGATTGATTATTAGCTATATTGTAGCTAGAACTACATCTCAGTATTTTAAAGGCACAGGTCGGCCACCTAGGTGAGCACACCTGGGCTAGCTCTACCAGCCATAGATGAATGCCCCTGGGTTTGCAGGATGTGCTGCCAGCTACAGTGACAGACGAATGGAGGAGAAAGGGGTGTGGGTGGACACACCTTCCAGCGGGGGCTGCTGCCCAGAGTACATTGCCGCATGACCCAGATTCAGATCTGCTTCTAGTGCTCACTGCCTGGTAGTAGAACCATGTCACTTTTTTGGGAGGGTGGGGTGGGGTGGGGGTAAGGAGTCAGAGTCTTGCTGTCTTCTGTCCCCCAGCCGTCAGGCTCACTGCAGCCTCCAGTTCCCAGGCTCTGGTGACCCTCCCATCAGCCTCCAGAGGAGCTGGGACTACAGGCTTGAGCCACCATGCCTAGCTAATTTTGGTACTTTTTGTAGAGACAGGTTTTGCCATGTTGTCGGTGCTGGTCTTGAACTCCTGAACTCAAATCATCCACTCATCTCAGCCTCTCAAAGTGCTGGGATTCCAGGCGTGAGCCGCTGCACCAAGCACTCATATCGCTTTCTTATGGGGTTTGTGGATCTTAATTAAAGGTTGGTGTTCGAGGAAGAGACATTGTTGTTCTTGGTGTGGAGAAGAAGTCAGTGGCCAAACTGCAGGATGAAAGAACAGTGCGGAAGATCTGCGCTTTGGATGACAATGTCTGCATGGCCTTTGCAGGTACGAGTCGGGAGGGTGCTGTCTTACTCTCTAGAATCACGGAAGAACAGGACTTTGGAGATTAACTTGGGTCTGTGGGCTATTGTTAGCCATATAAACTGAGTGAATGAAAATCATTTAAAAGAAATGGATTTGGGCCAAGACTGTGGCTCACACCTGTAATCCCAGCACTTTGGGAGGCTGAGGCAGGTGGATCACAAGATAAGGAGTTCGAGACCAGCCTGACCAACATGGTGAAACCCCGTCTCTACTAAAAATAGAAAAATTAACTGGACATGGTGGCACACACCTATAACCCCAGCTACTCAGGAGGCTGAGGCAAAATAATCTCTTGAACCCGGGAGGCAGGGGTTGCATTGAGCCAAGATCATGCCACTGCACTCCAGCCTGGGTGACAGAGCGAGACTCTATCTCAAAAAAATAAAATGGATTTGGACTTTTAAGTTGGCCAGTTTTTTGGTGGCCTCTCTGCCACAGCGGGTGAAACAGAAATGGCTAAATGGATGAAAACACTGGCTGCTGTGCAATTTTACCTCCAGTGTTATTTTTCTGTATCGGTCAGTTACGATCAAGAAGGCTGACTTGAGGCGTGGAGAGGGCAGGACCATGTCCTCTATCCCAGCAATGAAAAGAACTGCACCACTGGGCTCCGGCCGTGCCTCGGCATCTCCTCAGCACCGTTTTGGTTTCGCTTATTTCCTCCTTCGGCAGATCCAATCTCAATTCATGTATTAGGGATCCACTCAGTTTCTAACTGTGTTTAAGTATGGTCAAAGGCAGGCAGTTCTTCATAGACACTCCCTGACTTAGGATGGTTCGACCTACGGTTTTTTATAAAATTCAGATTCTGTACAACAGCCTACAATTTTTTATTTACAATGGGTTTATGGGGTAGCCAATGCATTTTCAGCCAGGTATTTTCAACTTACGACAAGTTTAGCGGGATACTGCCCCACTGTACTTCGAGAAGCATCTGTACCCAGTTTCCTAGAAGTTCCCAGGGGCTGATTGGTTCCACTGTCACTCAGAAAAGCCTTGCTGCCAGTTTGGGGAGCTGTGGAAGATTAAATGCTGTGTTGTGTCCCTCCCCTGGCCCTGTAGTTTGAGCTTGTATCCACAGAAGCTTCTCTGCTCTCCTTGCAGGCCTCACCGCCGATGCAAGGATAGTCATCAACAGGGCCCGGGTGGAGTGCCAGAGCCACCGGCTGACCGTGGAGGACCCGGTCACTGTGGAGTACATCACCCGCTACATCGCCAGTCTGAAGCAGGTGGGCGCCTTCCCGATCGCATGCTCACCTCTGGTGGCAGGGCAGTCACTGCTCTGCCGTGGAGTGTCCAGCCATGTCACTTGACGTGAATCAGAAAACGGATTCATTCCAGGGCATGATCTTGACTTGCACAGTGTAACTTGACCTAACTCACCAATTTGAGTAATAGCATTCTGTTCTCAGCTCCTAACATGGGACATTCCAGATTCCTGTGTCTGGAGGGAAATGGTGGTTTTTGTCTTGCCATTCTGAATGACCAGTCACTAAGCAGTTGAAGGGGGCTGGAAGCCACCCTATGAGGAAATGCTATTAGTCTCAAAGCCAGCATGTGGGCCTGGCGCGGTGGCTCAAGCCTGTAATCACAGCACTTTGGGAGGCCAAGGCAGGTGGATCACAAGGTTGGATTGAGACCATCCTGGCCAACGTGGTGAAACCCCATCTCTACTAAAATGCAAAAAAAAAAAAAAAAAAAAAAAGAGGTGTGGTGGTGCAGGCCTATAGTCCTGGCTGCTGGGGAGGCTGAGGCAGGGGAATCGCTTGGACCCAGGAGGCGGAGGTTGCAGTGAGCCACTGCATTCTAGTCCGGCAACAGAGCAAGACTCTGTCTCAAAAAAAAAAAACCAGCAACTAAGCAGAATGCATGTCTATTTGGCAAAATAACTTCCAGTAATCTGAGTTGTGCTGCATGGTCCACTTCATGCAGTAGTTCAGATGATACATTAGCCAATAGCTTTCAACATCCTTTTCTGCATTTCACTCCTAGACAGACTCACAGGTTCACTCCTAGACAGACTCACCTGTGAGTCTGTCTAGGAGTGAAATGCAGAAAAGGATGTTGAAAGCTATTGGCTAATGTATCATCTGAACTACTGATTACCTGAGAGGGGCTTCGGCATGATTGAGAATGTTCACGCCTTCACTAAGCGCGGTGGTTTCCTCACGTGCATTTTCGTGGTTGCTGGCACTGACCTGTTTCTTTTCTTGCTAGCGTTACACGCAGAGCAATGGGCGCAGGCCATTTGGCATCTCTGCCCTCATTGTGGGTTTCGACTTTGATGGCACTCCTAGACTGTATCAGACTGACCCCTCGGGCACATACCATGCCTGGAAGGTGAGTTCGTGACAAAACCAAGGGGCTTTGGACAGTCTTACCAGAAAAAGGCTTTGAGGGGGTGGGAGGTCCTGGGCTTCCTGCTGTGGGGCCTGCATCAGTGAATAAGTCAGTCACTAAACGTTGTTTGGAAGAAAATCCAAGGGCAGCAAGGCATAAGGGTAGACCACATAAATTAAAATCTCCGGCCAGGCATGGTGGCTCACGCCTCTAATCCCAGCACTTTGGGAGGCTGAGGCAGGTGGATCACCTGAAGTCAGGCGTTCTAGACCAGCCTGGCCAATGTGGCAAAACCCCGTCTCTTCTAAAAATACGAAAAAAAATTAGCTGGGCATTGGTGGCACCCACCTGTAATCCTGGCTGCTTGGGAGGCCGAGGCAGGAAAATCACTTGAACCTGGGAAGCAGAGGTTGCAATGAGCCGAGATCACACCACTGCATTCCAGCCTGGGCAACAAGAGCGCACTCCATCTCAAAAAATCTCCCATTGCCTCTTGATAATGGAATAAAAGGTATAATCCCATTATTGGTAAGAATCGGCACCGACTCTAAAGCGCTCTTTGCAAAAGGAGGCCACAGGGCAGGGTCTGTGTCCAGGGCTGCCGTCCAGCACTCCAGCCCGCTTCCTGCCTCCTGCCACCACCACTGGCTGGGTGGCCCACATGGGGCAGCCGTGTTCCAGGGCCAGCCCTGGGTTGTCATGCCCTATGCCACTTGAGAGCATACGTGTCTGTTTTAGGCCAATGCCATAGGCCGAGGTGCCAAGTCAGTGCGTGAGTTCCTGGAGAAGAACTATACTGATGAAGCCATTGAAACAGATGATCTGACCATTAAGCTGGTGATCAAGGCACTCCTGGAAGTAAGTTTGCATTTGGAATCCAGGCAAGGTGGTGAAGATACCATGTTGTGGTGGTGACTGATAGGCAAATGGGCAGCAAGGAAGGTGGCAAGTATGCACCAGTGATGCTTGATGGCACTGCTCTGGTCCGTGGTGTATCCTAACTGCTCTGTTCTTGAAATAGCCATGTGAGGTGTGATCATTAGCTCCTTTATCCAGCCGGGGCAGCTCAGGCTTGTGCAGGGGGCACACAGCATGGGAACCAGAGGCAGGATGTGAACCCAGCTGTCCCACTGTGGAATCTTCTCTTCACAGCCATCACTAGGCCTTCTGGAGGCTTGAACGATTACTAAAGTCAGGGAATTAGAGAACTGGGGATGTGGTTGGGCTTTGTCAAGACCTTGAAGTGCTAGCAGGTGAAACCAGAGAGGGCCTAGCTGGAAGGCCAGCCTGGAGTGTGGGCATCAGGCTTCCCGGTGGTAACCACTGTGTCAATGGGAGGGCCTCCCACATAGCTGCTGTGCAGGAGAGAGTCCCAGTGCTGGGAAGCAGGAGGGTGTGCAGGCATCCCAAATAGACTTCAAAAGTGGCTATGCATTTAGGACAAAGATACAGGTTCCTGGGAGGCAGAGTGCTCTTGGGTGCTGGGTTTGGGTACACAGCTATTTAAGGTATTTCTGAGAGCTGCTTTGGTCTTGACTAGAGAAAGGTGGCAAATGCTCCTGTCTTCTGTCTCTTCAAGGTGGTTCAGTCAGGTGGCAAAAACATTGAACTTGCTGTCATGAGGCGAGATCAACCCCTCAAGGTAATTGCCACATTTGTCTGCTTTCTTTGCCTGTGAGTTTTCTCCAAGATTAAGGCCGGGCCAGTACCAGTTCAGAAGGAAACAACTGTGGTTTTAACATCAGGAAAAGGTTTTTCCGAGGCTCCCCATTATGTCAAAGCAAAGATTCCCATCTTCCTTTCTGGTTAGATGGTCCCTGCATGTTTTCTTGGCATACTTAGCAGCTGCCAGTCAGGAGATCTGCTGCTGCTTAATGCTTGTCTAGGTCAAGGCAGCATCCTCTCATCTTCCTTAAGGTCCCTCTCCAAAGATGCTGGACAAGCAGCGGTGCCAAAGCCTGGCTGCCCTCCCCAGAGGATGGTGTTGGTTCCATGGCACCTTGTGTGGCTTAGGTAACCATGAGTGCATTTTTTTTTTTTGATAGATTTTAAATCCTGAAGAAATTGAGAAATATGTTGCTGAAATTGAAAAAGAAAAAGAAGAAAACGAAAAGAAGAAACAAAAGAAAGCATCATGATGAATAAAATGTCTTTGCTTGTAATAATTTTTAAATTCAGATCAATCATGGATAAGTCTCAATGATGTGTTCCATTCCATTTATTTACACTGAGTGTCCTACAATAAACTTCTGTATTTTTTAACCTTTTTTTTTTAAGAGAATGTGTATCTTTAGGTGCAGTCATGGTAGTCCTCTCATCTGTCACCCTTTTCAACCCTGAGCCACTGTAAGTTTGAGCTTTACTTTCTGTTCCTTGTGGCTAGGCTAAGACAGCAAGCCAGTGTGAGTCAGAGGTTCCTCCCTTGGGAATTTGGAGCTGCTGCCCTGGGTGCTGCAGAGAAACCTAACCAGCAGACCTGTTTCTCTCTGTCATAGACACAGAATGACTTGACCAACAGAAGTCATTCTGTGTCTACGACAAAGAGAAATTAGGGGACTCATTTTAGATGAATGTATAATGTCAAGGACACAAACACAAGTAGCCTGGAGTTCATTCCACAGAGGTAGCAGCTTTGTTCAAAGGCAGCTTTGCATGCCTGGCTTTGATAGACTATGTCTTGGCATCTGCCTCCTACTTTCTCCTGGAGACTGGTTGTGGCTCTGAGTCCAGCAGCAGTTTAAGGCATGGTCTTTTTGGGTCCTCAGGTTGCCCCTTCCCTCCCATGCTGTGCTGTGCCACCTGCAGCGCCACTTGCTCTGATGCTTGGTTTTGGGCATGTATCTTCTAAAGACTAAAGGGGCCCAGATACACTTTTGAGTTTAGCATAAAATGTACAATTGTCAAAACAACATGTTTAACAACAGCAAGGTCAGTCAGGTGGTATGCCATGACCTGACCACCTTGAGATTCTCTGGCAGGCAGTGCCTGTTTCACCAAGTCATCTAGCTGGGTGAGGGCTGTGGCCACCTGTATCTGAAACATAAGATTTATTTTTCTGCTAGTCAAGGATATGCATTATCCCCACCCAAGAACTGGAGAGCTGCTCGCTGGCAGTTATGCAGTGGAGCCTGATGGCACCATAGGCATATTGCAAGGAGAGCTCATGCAGCTGATGTGTCTCCTCGTCCTCTCTGAGGACCACTTTTAAGGTCATCTGGAAACCCATTAGACTGAAATGGGATGTTCTGACCCTAGAACCAGCCGTGTCTTTGTTTTCTGAGTGGTTCCGGGTACAACCCCGCTCATGACTCCAACGTGCTCTATGGTGCCTGGAAACATGAGTGCTGCTGAGCTGGGGGGCTTGGAGGCAGCAGGAAGGTGGCAAAGGGGCCACTGTTTTATGAAACAGGCATTGTCTGTGAACTGGGTTTTTAAAATGACTTTGTATCCAGTGTTTGGAGAGGAGAGCCATTCATCCCAGAAGGGTGGCCCACAGGGAGAACCCGGGTCTGCTAGCTGCACTTCAGCTGAGCAGTTGGGTCAGCCACTTTGTTCGATCACCTGACAGGGCCCAAGTCTCCCTGGATTCCAACCTAAGTGTGCTCCAGACCTGCACATGATGCAGAGATGACCTGGGCAGCAGAGTCAACAGGATTCTTAGGGCATCAGAGAAGGAAGTTTTAAAGGTTTGCGTGTTTATTTATAATTACAATTTACATTACTCCAACAGAGGAGCCCCCTTGCTATGTTCTAATTCTTAGCCATGAAGTCCTACAAAAATAAACCCAAGCTTTTACAGTAACTTAATCAATACAGAACTAAAGCCTTTGTAGCTATTAGAAGGGTTTAGTTACCAAGGTGCTTATGTTCAACAAAATGACCTGTCACTCAGGACGCATGCGTATACTAAAGTTCTGACCCATCGACTCATGCAACAAATGTAGACCCCAAATGTAGACCCTGCCCTCCCTCCACCCACATTTAAAACAAAAACACAAAAGAACGATGTACAACAGAGGGGAAATATGCTCTTGGTCAACTGACCTTGCAAAAAAGACTGGCTCATTTCCAAGTAGATGAGAACACCAAAGTGTGTGGCCAGAGTCCAGCACTGACTGACTGGCACAGGTCAGAGCCTGGCAGGGACCACAGAAGGGCCAAGGCGCCACAGGGGCTCATCCCAAGCTCCAACTGCGACCTGGAAGCTTACGGACACCAGGCTCTGCAGCAGCTCCATGGTTGGCGTCCGGGGCCACTGACCACTACTCCCAAGTGCTTCTAATCCACTCACCCCTGGCCAGTCCTGACCTTGACAACATTACTGTGGGTGTCATCAGGGTGGTCTGGTTCACTTATACAACATGATCCATAGCACAACCCCTTCCGTGCCCTTCCCCCCCCCCCCCCCCCCCCCACACCTGTGCTGGCCCTGCCTGACTCCTGAGACCCCACCCTAGGCAGTGGGGGTGCCAGGCCAGCAGCACCAGGGGCCAGGGTTACAGAGATGCACTTGGCTGCCACATCTGCCAAATGAGATTTGGTTTCACTTTTAAAAGTCAAAGCTGTCATTAAAAAAAAAGTCACAAAGTAAGGATTCAGCTTTCGCTATAGAAACCTTTTTGCAAAATACCAAAACCTTAGAATTAGGCTATGCGCAACTAAAGGAAACATAGGTAAAGACACCTCAAAGAGGTTACCCATGAATACTTCCCCAAAACAAGTGGTTCTAACTCAGACCGTGTCCAAGTTAAGTCCAAAACATAAGTAGCAGTATGGGAATCTTTCAAACTCCGTAAACAAAGTGACCACATCTCCCTGTAAGTGCAGCGTTTTCCTTGTGTCCTGATACACAGAATCATTTCTGCGCCACTTCAGTAGGAGCCTGCAAGAGATGACAGGAAGTCAAATAGCTGCTGGGAGAAGCCGGTGCTGCTGCCTCTGCTGGCCAGCAGGAGCCGCTCAGCCTCCCTCTGGCCCCGGCTGAGTCAAGCCAGCTTCACCATTCCTCTCGCAATCCACTCAGTATCCTACTATACAACACACTGGGGACAGGAAGCAGCTAGTGGCAGAAGGCCTAGTCCCTTCAGGGCCCACCTGGCCACCTCAAGGCCCTGGGGTGGGGTCGGCACCAGGCACCCTATGTGGGACACTCTACCCAGACCCTAGGGTGCCCACAAGTCCACTGGAATCTTGTTAAAAACAAAGCCTCTTATTTAGGGCCAGTTGGGCTGAGACACTGGCCTTGGAGCAAGCTCTCTCACTGGCTTCACTCGGGTGTCAAGCCCCCAGGCACACCACACCCGCAGGGCCTCACCTTCCACACCTACAATCTCACTTGAGAGGATGCTGGGGCCTGGGTCCTGCCCCCACAGATTCGGGTTTAGTTGGCCAAGAGCCCCCTGGGTAAGACGTGGTCAAGGCCCTCGGTTTGGCTTTGACACCTCCAGGCCTCTCTTCCTGGGAAACTGAGCCTGTTCTTTCCAACACCCCCCCACTCCTGAGCTCTCCAGGTGCACCTGATCCTACACCCTCCCACCAAAGCATCCAGAAATCCAGAAGACTTGTCCACTCACCTATGACTACATCCTCACACCCTGCCAGTTCCAGCTCTGTGGGAAGTGGGGTTGCGACGGGTGGTCCCATTGCCCCTGCCGCCTCGGAATCCACCCCGAGAACTGCGGCCACGAAGAAACCTCCCTGACACCCCAAAGGTCTCCGTGTTGAGCTTCCTCTCTTCGGCCCACGTTGTCCGCCTGGAGCTAAACCATAGAGGAAATGCTGATTGTAGCAAGCACTGACTTTCAGGCTTCTGGCCAGGCCTGTCCTCAGGGCAGCCCAGAAAAGGAGGGACAGACTTACCAGGGCCACTACAGGGAAGGGGTGGCCCTGTCGGCACTGGAGTACGGCTCCAGCACTGCAGGTGCTCCCTGTCACATTTCCAACCAGGACTGTCCCCACAATGGGCAGGGGCTCAGGATCCATCTCTACCATCTCTGTCACCACAGGCGAGCAGTGATACTAGGTCGCTACCAAGGCAGCCCCTGTTGCTTGCTGGGCACACAGAGGAGCCCTGAGGAGGCTGAGGGGCCCAGGAGACCTGAGGCTGAAGCATCAAGTGGACTGTCCTAGACGAGGAGGGGGCTAGGCTAGAGGTCCTTGGAATCTGATGCTTCTGCTTTTGGAGTTGGGAAGACGGGGATACAACACGGACACCCATACCACCCAAACAAGCCGCTGGTGGGAGACTGTCTCCCACATCCAACTGTGTGCCCAGCACGCCCAGCACTCCCACCAATGCAGACAGCAGCTCCAGGGCAGCACACCCACCCCGAGTTCCTCTTCAGCAGAAAACCTGCTGCTCACACAGACTTCTGTGTTTAAAGAAATAGCAACTCCACCCATCAGCTGCCCAGGCCAAAAGACTGAGGAGTCATTCTGGACTCTTCTCACGTCATGTTGGCCAATTCTGTTAGCATCACCTTCAAGATAACATTCAGACTCTACCCCTTCCCTCTGTCACCACCACTGCCAGGTTCCAAGCTGCCTGCGCTGCAGCACTGGCCCCCTAACTGGCCAGGAAGCAGCCACACTTGCCCACTGTCCAACCATTCTCACCAAGGATGCCGTAAAACATCAGACAGCACCACTCTTCAGCTCAAAACCCTCTGATGGCTTCCCTCGGCACTTGGAACAAAATCCATAGTCACTGCCTTGCCTTACATGACCCTATGGGAACCCATCCCCCAGACGCAGCCTGTATGGAAGCGCCTCCCGCACTCATCTGCACAGCCTGCTCCACCCGTGAGAATTGATCATTCACTTCCCATCGCATCCACAGCTCCGGCGCATCGCCCTGGCTGCCTGGCCTTCCACGACACGCTGTTCTATTTCTCACCTGGCATGAGGAGGTGAGGCTCTCCTAGCCTGCCTTACGCATCCCTGTCAACACCCCATGGCATGTCTGGCACTCAATCAAATGGCCCCAAGTCTCCATGCCAGGCCTGCACTGTAGATGCCACCCTCTCTAGGTTGCTCCGTGGGACATCTGACCAGCTGTTAGGTGTGAAAAATAAAACACACCACATGGTTCCTGGTCTCAATGAAGTGAAGGAAGGCCAGTGTGACCATGTTCTAGCCGCATGCCTCAGGCTGCAAAGCAAGGTCCTCAGGCCACTGTGGCAGCAGGACCAGCAAGCAGACCAATGAGGCGCGCTGAATGTTGACACAGGTCTGCCAGAGGGAGGGGTGGGGAGAGGGGTGGTGCAACCCAGCCTTTGTGGGGACAGGACACCAAAGCCAAGAGGAAACAGGGGCTTGACCTCAGCCGACTCCTCGGGTCGGGACCCCCAAGAGGCTTCCCACACACAACCTGCTGGGACTCCCATGCCCATGACACAGAAATGCAAGCAGGACCCTAGAACAGCTACCCTGGGCCTCTGGGTCCAGCTCTGCCTTCAGGTGAGGGCCCTCAGTCCTGTCCTTTCTAGACTGCAGGACTCTCCTCCCCTCATCCATTCAGCCTCCCACCTGGTCTTGAGTTCAGAAGAGATGTTGTCAAAGAACGACTTGGATTTGTCATAGTAGCAGTTGGGCCCCAGAAGGTCTTCCTCGGCCGGCGTTTCGTCACTCTGGGTCACCACAGCTGGGTCCTTTTCTTCCCCCTTCTCAGTCTTGTCATCTACAAAGAGAAGCAGCAAACATGGAGGAACAGGAAGGGCAGAGAGCACAGCCTTCTAGCAGGGTGTTCCTCCGGACCCACCCAGTAGCCACCTCAGGCTGAGACATAACCTACACCTTGTGCTAAGCAGAGATCTCCTTCTACCTTCTCAGCACAGGTCTCCTTCTGCCATCTGGGCCATGCAGTCTGCACCTTATTCTGTGTTCACACCTCCCTCCCGGTAGCAAACTCCTCCTTGTTTCATTAACTCCTCACTCCAGCTCACCACCAGCCTGGCTTCCCTTTCTTCCAGGCATTGCTTCCTTTTTTTTTTTTCTTCTGAGATGGAGTCTTGCTTTGTCACCCAGGCTGGAGTGCAGTGATAGAATCTTGGCTCACTGGCACTGCAATCTCCACCTCATGGGTTCAAACGATTCTCGTCTCAGCCTCCTGAGTAGATGGGATTACAGGCGCCCACCACCATACCCGGCTAATTTTTGTATTTTTAGTAGAGAGGAGGTTTTGTGGTGTTGGCCAGGCTGGTGTTGAACTCCTGACCTCAGGTGATCCACCCACCTTGGCCTCCCAAAGTGCTGAGATTACAGGTGTGAACTACCACACCTAGCCAGGTATCTCTTCTTAACACTCTCTAGGGGTTCTCCTGTGGGGAGGATAATTTTCATAGAATGAGCCAAACCTTTAAAATTCAGTTTCTTCTTAAACTCTTTGTCAAGCTCCTCTCGGTTGAACTGGGCATTTGCACTCTCAAAATCAAAGTCACCCTCAAATTTGATTGTGTTTTCCTTGACATTAGTTGGACGGTTTTGCCCTCTGGAGCGATTCCTCGTTCGCCTGTTTCCTGTGAGGAGAAAGGACAACACTGGCTGAAGGTCACTAACCCAAGCACCTCACAAGCAGTTTCTAGGCACACCCTCAAGGCAGCAGAGGGGGCAGAGCACACGAGCAGTGATTTCACACCAGCACCCCTGAAAAATTGTTACCCAGAGAAGCAGGCAGGAGGACAAGCAGAGCTCAGCCTGATCACTCATGGCCTCCAGAAGTCAAGTGGCAACAGGAGTTACCTGATCGCCTCCTCTGAGGTCTTCTGTTCTCGTCATTCACCTGCCCTTGAGTTTGCACAGCTGCCGGCTGGACTACATCTAAGGCGCAAAAGGGAAGAGTAAGGCGAAGCTCCTGCAGAAGCCGGAAGCCAGAACCCAGCTGTGGAAGCAGGCACCACCACCACGGGGCACGCGGCCAGGGCAGCACTGCAGGAGGCTGCTGCATGGGCCTGCCCTGCAAAAGCACATGGGGCTTAGAATGGGAGAGTAGTATTTTTTAATAAAAAAAAAAAAAATAGCCCAGGAAGTAGTGTGCCACTTTTAGAACATCAAACAAACTCCAGGAAAATATGTGTTCAATTACCACTGGTAGTCTTGCAGCTCGGGGGGGCCTGACGACCATTGAGCTGCGTCCCTGTGGTGCCCTTGCCAGGTAACAGCCTTTTAGCATTCAGGTTATCAGCAGAACCAGTCTGGACACCCTGCTCCACCATGGGGCTCTTGCTGACTGGAATGGATGGAAAACCAGCTCCTGAATTGAGGAGGGGAGGAAGGTTTAAAAATAGAGAGAAAAGAAGCAAGACTTAGACCTCCAGACATTTCTCTTCTGCTGGCATGTCAGGAAGGAAAGGAGGGTAACTGCCTAGAGGTTCTACCAAATCCAAGCAAAGCTCCCCCAGACTGGGCTGTTCCCTCTGAGGCTAGCCCAGGCAGCAAAAGAAGGCCAAGACACTGGGCAGCACCAAGGCCAGTTCATCTTTGGACTGCCCACCCCCAAAGTCCTGAGCTCCCCAAGTTAGGGATCCTCAAGGAGAGGAAAAACACTATGCCTACCCACAGGCACCTTCCCAGTGGCACAGAAACAGCTTTCTTAAAACCATGCATGCACCAATCCCAAAGGGCCTCAGTAGCCCCAACAGCCTGGTGAATTCAGGATCTGAAAATCTGTTTCATTCTGGTCCATACTGGAGAAGAACCAGCCCAGCCTGGGATTTTCTAGAAAATGCAGTGATCGAATTCTAAAGTTAAATTCTAGAACACTGTCATTTCCACTTAAGGCACAATAAAACTAAAAACAAGTAGGAGCTGACTTTCGAGAGGGGAGCAGCCTACACTTCTCTTAGGGGCAAAGGCCCATCATGAAGACACAAAGGGCTCCTAGGTGGCCTTCAGCAAGGGGCTGTGCTTATGAGACTGCAGTTCCTGGGCCCACGCCCAGGGAGATGAACCCTCAGAAATCAAGCCCTCTGAACCCGGAGGAAAAAGGGGAACACCACCCACCTCCTCTCCATCTCCTCCCTTTCCAAAGTTCCAGGACCTGTGAAGACCCTAAACAGGACAATGTGGAACTGGGTACAAGTGAATAGAGATCTGAAACAGAAACATTCCCTAACCACGGGAAAATTATTAGAGGAAGAGCCCAATACACGTGAAGACTGAGGATCTCACCTGTTTTTATGAAATACACACTAAAATGAAAAAAAAAAAATCAGTGTAGAAAAATTCCTTGTAAACAGATCAAGAGAAGCTCTCAAAAGGCAGGCCAGAACGGCTCTGTATAGAGGTCTGGTAAGTGTCCTCTGGCAGGATGCACCCGGCCACTTTCTCACTGATTGTCTTACTCAGCATGACTGGCCTGGAGATGAACACAGCACTACCTGCTTTTTCCTGATCATACCGTGACTACAGGGGCATGGATCTGTGGCTTGTCTGCTTTTCACACAACCAACTAGTTCAAACAAAGTCTTGCCCTGTGAGCAGGTTTAGGTAAATGATCCTAAAAGCAATGGAAGTATCTGTGTCATTTTTAAGTGGGAAAAAAATTACTATTCTCTAACTCAGATACACGGAGTGCATGCAGGATTCGGAAAGCAGCACTTGCAGAATGACAGACTGACAGCAGCTGTGTGCCATAAGGAAAGCCCAGGCGTCATCCCGGACCAGGGCCAGATAATGGTGAGGGTTCCAGCTTGCCGCGGAGCACAGGGTGCTATGTGTAACACATAAACACACAAGATCATCAATGTGAATTTTAGAACTTCAGGGTAAATAAGTAGAATGGGAGGAAAGGTCTAGAAATCCCACAGGCGCCACCACCACCACAGCACAGAGACAGGTGGTGTGCACCAGCATTGGCCAGCTGACCATCAGGCGGACACTGTCCACCTGGCCAAACAGTTGGGGACTGTCACCCAAGTCCCCAATTTTGAATCCCCTAAAAGAGGGAGCTATTCACCACACAGATCAAAGAGCAGCATGGGCATATGAGGTGCTTTGGGGAGTCCCACTGCAGTACTCTAGAACACGTTTAGGACCCAGCACAAACCCCAGGGAAATGACTTGCTGTGAACAATGAAGTTTCCCATATGCAGTAGTCATGGTACAAGTCAACAGAGACCCTGGACCCAGTGAGAGTGAACAAAGTACTCCGCTAATTCTTCGTAATCCCTTCTTTAACACTGAGAGTTCATAAATCAGGACCACGTGCTGAAGCAAACAGGCAGCTCAGCAGCCGCATGGGCTTGGCAAATGATCTGGTACAGCTACTATCATTCTGTCTGCTGGTTTACCCCTCGCTCTCAGAATGGTTTGCAAGACAGCATGCAGTTCTCCCAAACTGCTGTTACCCTTGGCAGTGAGCTGCTGTGGCTCTGAGGACAAGTCAAGCTCTGAAACAGGCTGTGGAGATGGAGAAGAGCTAGGGCTGGAAGCAGCGGCTGAGGCTGGAGGGCTTACCAACTTCTCTAAAGGAAGATAAAGGAGAAAGAGCAAAAAGAAAGCACACAAATAAGTCACGATATATTCGTCTTGTGTCTAGCAAGCTTGGAAAGAGCCAAGCAACCTCTTGTAGGACTCTGTCATACAAACATATTTTAGAAATAGGGAGCTGAGCTGGGAAGGCCACCTGTCACACTAGGAACAGCAATCAAGACAGGCACGATTTGTAGCAGCAAGTGGCCTACAGACCTCATTTAGGGTTCCCTGTCTCACTACTCATGCTGGATTCTGAACAAGGGTGAAGGTGATCACCTGTCAATTCTACACTCTGAGCCCATCTGCAAGGCTAGGTCCAAGTCAAGGATACCACGGGATTTCTCTCTACATATGGAGAATAGAATCATACTCTGGGGTGATTCAATCTCAGTTGAAACCATTTTTGAGTGAGGCACTTACAGTAGAATAATAAACATGATGGGTGGGTTTGTATTTAACTTCTATATTTACAGGCTTATAAATGTGCAAATAGCTGGACCTTATCTGTAATACTACATATAATATCAGTTATTTCTTCTTTCAAGCAGATATAAAGGACTTCCACCTATTTGTTTTTTTGAGACAGAGTCTCACTGTGTCACCCAGGCTGGAGTGCAGTGGCACAATCTTAGCTTACTGAAACCTCCGCTCCAGGGTTAAGCAATTCTCGTGCCTCAACCTCCCAAGTAGCTGGGATTACGGTGTGTACCACCATGCCCAGCTGATTTTTGTACTTCTTATACAGACAGAATTCCATCATGCTGTTCAGGCTGGTCTCGAACACCAGACCTAAGGTGATTCACCCACCTTGGCCTCCCAAAGTGCTGGGATTATAAGCGTGAACCACCATGCCTGGCCCAGGACTTCCGCCTAGATCCATGCTGAGACTTAGAATGAATTTTGATTGGATTCATCTGTTCCAACACTCAGGCCCCTGCCTCTTTTACTCTCAGTCAAGTAGTTTACTAAATGCTCTCATGAGCTGAAGATTCACTGGGTAATTTACTAAGTCTGTAGTAAAACAGTCTACGAGCTGAACATGACAAAAATGCATGTCCCCACCCTCGGGCTCCATCGCTCCACTCAGTGAGTTACACACAAGGATAGTTTACCAGACAGAAACAGGTCACTCACCTAGACCCAGGGAGGCAGCATACTGCTGGCTGAGCAGGGAGCTGGCCGCCAGCGGACCATAGGGCGCCATCCCTCGGAAAGGGCTGTAAGGCACGTGCGGCTGGAAGGGCGAGGCAGAGGCAGAGCCCAGGGAAGACTGAACAACGAGACACTCGGGTGAGAACAGAGAAGGCTATCAGCCCGCACACCTGCATCAGGGCACTTGTTTAGGTGGGAGACAAGCACTGTCCCATTAGCCTGCATCCTTGAGACGCCGGAGGAGCCCTTGGGGTGCAAGTTTCCAGTAGGGCAAGACCTGCCTTTTCCACAGTACTTCATTTCCAGTTCCACCTGTCCATGTAGGTTTTTTTTTTTTTTTTTTTTGAGATAGTCTTGCTCTGTCACCCAGGCTGGAGTGCAGCGGTGTAATCTCGGCTCACTGCAATGTCCACCTCCCAGGTTCAAGCGATTCTCCCTGCCTCAGCCTCCCAAGTAGCTGAAATTACAGGCACCCATCACCATACCCAGCTAATTTTTGTATTTTTAGTAGAGACAGGGTTTTGCATGTTGGCCGGGCTGGTCTTGAACTCCTGATCTCAGATGATCCGCCTGCCTCTGCCTTACAAAGTACTGGGATTACAGGGGTCTTGTCTGTGTAATTCTAACCCAGATTCTCCTAACTCAAAGCCATTGGATGGCTCCCCACTGCTCCCAAAGCCTGCCCTGTGTGATTGCACCTTCCAGGATGGGTGCTCAGCACGGAACCTGGTGCAGTCTCAACCCCAGAGGAGCCAATGAATGTTTACATTTAGAAGTGAAGAAAATGTTAACCTGGGCTCCTTGGTGAAAAATAAGCCATAACCCAATAGGTGGGCACGTAGCATCAAACTTGTAAATCTGGGGTGTTACACAACAGCAGCCTGTAACGTCTGGGCATAACCCAAGGGCAAGGCCTGCAGTCCCGACAGGTATGTCACGCCACTCACAGCAGCTGCTCAGGGCTCAGCCTTCTCCAACCAGAAACTAAGGGCAAACGCTATGCCCCCAACATCACAGGTCCAGGGGCATCCAGTCACACTATACACACATGCCACACACACACACACATACACACACACACACACACACAGCATCCACTCATACTACACTGCACTATACACACACACACGCTACTCACACACGGAACATCCACTCTACACTACACTACACACACACAAGAGCATCCAATCATACACTACACTACACACACAAAGAACATCCACACAGAGCATCCACTCTACACTACACACACACACAGAGCATCCATTCATACACTACACTACACACACACACACACACACACACACAGCATCCATTCATACTACACTACACTATACACTCACATACAGGGAACATCCACTCTACATTACACACACACACTACTCACGGAACATCCACTCTATACACAGACACACACACACAGAGCATCCACTCATATACTACACTACACACACACACACACTACTCACAGGGAACATCCACTCTACACACACACACACACACACACACACACAGCATCCACTCATACTACACTACACTACACAAAGAACATCCACACAGAGCATCCACTCTACACTACACACACACACACACACACACACACACACACAAAGCATCCAATCACTACACTATACTATACACACGCCACTCACACACATGGAACATACACTCTACACCACACACACACACAGCATCCAATCACTATACACACACGCCACTCACACACATGGAACATCCACTCCACACCACACACACACACACAGCATCCACTCATACTACACTACACTACATACACAGTATCACTCATACACTACACTACACACACACACACTAACACACACGGAACATCCACTCTACACACACACAGCATCCACTCATACTACACTACACTACACACACACAGAGCATCCACTCATACACTACACTATATATACACACACAAACACACACACATCCACTCATACATTACACTACACTACACACACACACACACACACACACACACACACACAGAGCATCCACTCATACACTACACTATACACACACACACTAACACACATGGACCATCCACTCTACACTACACACACACACACACAGAGCATCCATTCATACACTACACACACACACACACACACACACACACACACACACACAGAGCATCCACTCACACACTACACGATACACACACACACTAACACACATGGACCATCCACTCTACACTACACACACACACAGAGCATCCATTCATACACTACACTACACATACACACACACACACAGCATCCACTCATACTACACTACACCATACACTCACATACAGGGAACATCCACTCTACATTACACACACACACTACTCACGGAACATCCACTCTATACACAGACACACACACACAGGGCATCCACTCATACACTACACTATACACACACACACTACTCACACACGGAACATCCACTCTACACTACACACACACACACACACACACACACAGAGCATCCACTCATACAACACTATACACACACTACTCATGCACACGAACATCCACTCTACACTACACACACACGAGTACACACACACACACACGTGCACGCATGTGTGCACCAGGGTCCCCTGTTCTCCATCCTTAAAAGCCATGCTACACAGCACAGGCCACCTACTGTGTGCTACAAGAATCACCTTCTGTGGGAACAGCAACAGCCTGGACAAAAGCTAAGCCACTTTAAATTAAAAGGTTATTCCTCACACTGAGCACCTGACCCGACATGCCACCACGCTCCATGTGGAGACCGGCATCTCTCACAGCGTGCACACAGGGGCAGTGGCATACTTACCTGAACAATGGCGGGATCCTGCGGGAGTGTGTGCTGAGCTTTCGGAGGTTCACACACAGTGATATCTTTGATGTCACTTCCCCGGAAAATGATGTACTCATAAATCTCTTCTCTGGGGGGAGCAGGCCTATCTGTGGGACGGTCTTCAGTGCCAAAGGACCTCACTTATGAGTGGAGAAAGAGAAGCGTTAAGGTGTTGTCCTCAGCCAGTTCAATCAACCCCGACGCAACTGCTCTTAAGCCTTCCAGAAGACAGCGGCAACTGCTCCGAGCGACAACACAGTACCCCAGGACCACATTTCAACATCTACTTAACGCCCCCATTTTCAGTGGACAATGCTGATGGCGCATCAATTGGTGAAGCTCCAGACAGTTCTATATCACAAACATGACAAGAACTATTTCACAGACTGTCTCCTGTGCGAACACAGAGCTCTCAGCAAAACAAGGCTTGCTTCGCAAGGCTTTCCTGTCCACAGCAGACGGCAAAAATCAAACAGGCAGCTTGCTGCTTTATGCCCAAAGCCTCACCACACATTGCGCCTGGGGGCGGGGAGGTCAGTTTTCTCGCAAAGGAACGTAGATGAGCGTTCCCTTACCCTTCCATCCACAACAAGCCTTGGAACAGCTGCCACAGAAACAAGGGAGACAGGGTCCCAGGATTGTGAACCCTTGACCCCAGCTTCCGCACCTCTAAGGAATTCTGAGCCCGAGGGACTTCTTGGGGTACCAGCCCCTATGCAGCAGGCTTGCAGGAGCCCTACAAGGTCTCTTTTTAGCAGGCCTCTAGGGGCAGAGCTGGGAGGGACAGCGGCCTCTGACTGGTAAGAGCACAACTCCTACTGAGTCCTGGGCCTACGCTGGACCTCAGTTTCCCTAACTGGACTCCTGTAGTGAGTGCACAGCCCTGGCACGCTCCGCCAGCTCCTGAGCCACGCGGGAGACGGGCTTCAAAAGCTGACAGTCCCAGCTTGGAATGAGTGCGTCCTGTGACACCTCAGGAACCGGGGGAGCCCCGGGTGGGACGTAGGCAGACCCGCTGCACCGGCACCGTTCGCTGCGAGGCAGGGAAGGGCACTCCCCACCTTCTCCGGGGTGAAGACAAAGGGACTGCACCCGCCGCCGCCTCGGCCTCAGCGAGCCTGGACCTCTCCGGAGTCCGGGAAGAGCCCGTTCCTCGAGGCCTCCCAGCGGCTGCAGCGGGGTGTCAGCGCCCACAGGCGGCTGTCGCCACAGGGAAAGCCACACGGCGGGAGCGGCGGTTTCGACGCGGGCATCAGCCGCCGCCGGGTGCTCCCGCCCGGGCAGGACGCTGCATTGGGGCGCAGGATGCGTCCGCTCAGGGCCCAGCTGCCTAACGGGTTCCAGAAAAGATCGCCGGATTCGCGCGTGGTCACGCCGCCCCCCGGCCGCGAGCTTCCCCGCGGGGACCCCCGAGACCGGCCGCGAGCTTCTCCGCCGGGACCCCCGAGACCGGCCGCGAGCTTCTCCGCAGAGACCCCCGACACCGGCCCCGAGCTTCCCCGCGGGGACCCCCGAGACCGGCCGCGAGCTTCTCCGCGGGGACCCCCGAGACCGGCCGCGAGCTTCCCCGCGGGGACCCCCGACACCGGCCCCGAGCTTCCCCGCGGGTACCCCCGACACCGGCCGCGAGCTTCTCCGCCGGGACCCCCGACACCGGCCGCGAGCTTCCCCGCGCCCGGGAGCCGCCCTGGCCCTCGGAGCCCGCACCTGCAGGGCCGGGCTGGGCGGCCAAGGGGGCGGCGCCGCGGGGGCCGGGCCCGTCCCTCCCGAACGCCGCCCGGCGCCCGCGCACAGTAACGCCGCCAGGGAGACCATTGTGCGGCCGGCCGCGCTGGGGGAGGGCGGCGGGTGAAGGCGCGGGCCGCGGGTCTCAACGCCGGCGCGGGGACGCTGGGCGGGCGGGGTCTGGGCGCCGGGCTCCGGGCTCCGGGGGTCTCCACGCCGGGCTCCGGAGCGCCCCGGGGCTGTTGGCGGGCCGGGGTCGCCGGGCGGTTGGGGCCGGCGGGCAGGCGGCGGCCGCTACCTTTGGCGAGCGCCACGGTGGAGTTGTCGGTGTCGATGGTGTAGAGGATGCCCTCGTAGCGGATCTGCGCCTTGGAGATGAGGCTGATCTTGCTGCCCAGATACGGGGTGCCTGAGGAGCCGCTCATGGCGGCGGCCAGGGCGCGTCGGGCTGCCGGGGGGGACAAGCGCCGGGCCGCGGCCCGCTTCGCCACCGCGCGGTGGCCTGGCCGCCCGCTCCTGCGCTCCTCCGCCCTGCCGCCGCCGCCGGGGCGCCTCCTCGCCGCCGCCCGAGGGGCCTGCGCGGGCACCGAGCGAACGAAGGAGGGGCGCGCGGCCGGGGCTCTGAGGGGAACGCGGGGGAGGAGGGGCCGCCGCAGCCACATCCGGGGCCTCGAGCCGCTACGCACCGCCCCCTCGCGCTCGCCGCCCATTGGCTCGCTGCGCCCGCTGGCCTTTAAATATGGCCGCGCCGCCAGCTGAGGGGCGCGCCCGCGAGTCGCGCCTGCGCAACAAGGCCCCGCTGCCCGGAGGCGGATCTTTTCGGCGCTCCGCCCCTTCACGGCCGGCTCCCGGCGGGCCCCGCGCGGAGCTGGCACTCGAGACTCAGCAGTCCGGGAGAGGGGTGGGAAGCGTCCCGGGCGGAGCGCGCGTGCGCCTGGGTGGGCGGCCGCTGTTTGCACGCTCGGTGGGCGGGGCCGGGGAGGAGCGCCAGGCCCCGCCCTCGCGCGTGCCGGCGGGGCTCGGAAGCCTGGGCACGGCCAACTAGGGGTTTTTGCCCCCTTGGCCTCAGTTTCCCCTCCTACAGAAGTGGGGCCCAGGCGACTTCCTTATCTTGGGCCAGGCGCGCCCCTGACCCTCACCCTCGTGGGAGACCCGGGACCGGCGGAGGCCCTGGGCGCCGGGTGTTCCCGGGGAGTCCCGGGACTCCCGCCTGGGTGCCCTGGTGCCCAGGTGCCGGCGGGGGGCGGCAGCTCCTGCGACGGCGGCGCTTCCGGCGTGGCAGCCGCTAAATATAACTTGCTGAGCACACTTTCTCTTTTCATCCTGCCACTCCTCCGAAAGCCGGCCGCAGCTCTCCAGATCCACTAAAATAAATTCTGACTGGCTACCAGGGGCCTCGGAGGCCTCCGCTCGTCCCCGGGGCTGTGGCTCGGAGGCCTTGCCCACCTCCCGGGGCGTGGAGGAGGCTCGGCCGCCCGCAGTCGCTTAGCCGCGGGCCCTCCGCGTGATTCGTGACCGAGGGCGCGCGGTGTGTGCTTTGTCTGTCTCCCTCTTGACCGTGAACATCTTCAGATCAGGGACCAATATTGGGCTCCGGAAAAAAAAATCGTGGGTGGTGACTATAAAAATGCGATAGGCCTGGCGCCAAGGCTCACGCCTGTAATCCCAGCCCTTTGGGAGGCGGAGGCGGGCGGATCACTTGAGGTGAGGAGTTCGAGACCAGCCTGGGCAACATGGTGAAATCCTGTCTTTACTAAAAATACAAAAAAATTAGCTGGGCGTGGTGGCGGGCACCTGTAATCCCAGCTGCTGGGGAGGCTGAGGCAGGAGAATCGCTTGAGTCTGAGAGGTGGAGGTGGCAGTGAGCAGAGATGGCACCACTGCACTCCAGTCCCCGTCTCAAAAATAAATTTAAAAAATGAAATAGAGTAAGACAGAAAATATCAGAAGGTGGGGCGTGGTGGCTCCTGCCGGTAATCCCAGCTCTTTGGGAGGCCAAGGAGGGAGGATCACTGCAGGCCAGGAGTTTGAGATCAGCCTGGGCAACATATGGAGACCCCATCGCTACAAAAAAACTTTAAAAAAAATTAGCCAAGTGCGGGGGCACATACTTGTAGTTCCAGCTGCTTGGGAGGCGGAGGCAGAGACAGGAGGATCCCTTGAGCTCAGGAGTTGGAGTTGGAGGCCACAGTGAGCTGTGATTGGACTACTGCACTCGGGTGGCAGCGAGGCCCATTTCTTTAAGGGGGAAAAAAAGGAAAAGAAAATAACAGGCCGGGCGTGGTGGCCCACACCTGTAATCCCAGCACTTTGGGAGGCCAAGGTGGGTGCATCACAAGGTCAGAAGTTCAAGACCAGCCTGGCCAAGATGGTGAAACCCCGTCTCTACTAAAAGTACAAAAATTAGCCAGGCACGGGGGCAGGCTCCTGTAATTCCAGCTACCTGGGAGGCTGAGGCAGGAGAATTGCTTGAACCCGGGTGGCAGAGATTGCAGTGAAGCCGAGATCAGGCTGCTACACTCCAGCCTGGGCAATAGAGTGAGACTGCATCTCAAAAAAAATAAGGAAAAGAAAAGAAAAGAACAGTATCTCCCAATGTGAGAATAAGTATTATTTTGTGAAGTATTTATTTCACCTATTTGAGTATAGACGTGGTAAGGACCTAAAATGCATTTCTGACTACGCCGAGAACTTCTTACGTGCCAGGCAGGATAGGTGCTATGACTCCGAATTTGACAGAAGGGGAAACAGAGGCCCAGTGCGGGAGAGTCACACTCAGGGAAGTTGCAGGCTGGCCTGGTGGCATCCTTCACAGGCTTAGGGCCGCCTCACATGGTCTCTTGTCTCTTCACGAAAGCGAAGCCAACCTGCTCCCAGCAGAGCCCGGCAATGGCCAGTAAGAGAACAGTGACGAGTTTAAGAAAGGGGACACAGGAAGCTGAAGAGAAGAGGAAAAATTCAGTTTTACCTGGACTCTCAGCTCTCAACACAGCACAGCCTTCCCCCCTTTGACACGCAGGATGCACCTGTGAGGACGAGGTGCCAACCAGATCTCCTGAGCACCTCAGTGAACTGACCTGATGAAGTCAAAGTCCTTGTACCCCCTCACCCCACCCCAGTTTCCAAGAGAGGAAATCCAAGATGAGAGATGGTGTACCTCATGCCTCCTAGGTTCTGAACCACAGGCTTCTGGCTGTGTTGGGGGTGGGGCACATGCTTGACTAGCAGGAGCTGACTCTGCCTTGAAAGAGGAGCTGGATCCTGAGCTCCAGGACTGAAGGCAGGGAGGGTGAGGTTCCCAGAGACCTCCGAGTGCCCGCCCAGCCTGTGGGTGTGCAGCTGGTGGCTCCCTGAGAACATTCGCCACACTGCAAATGCCCAGGAAGGCAGAGGCTAAAAATATACATAGTCCCCAGGTCCAGGAATGCAGGCCCTGCCATTCATTCCTTGGTGTCCTGCCCAAAGTGCAGGGTTCTTGGGAGAGGTCTGAGGTGGGCAGTTGTGTAAGGCCCAGATCGACCTAGAAGTTCACTGGCAGGTTTGTTTCCCAGCCTGGGGCACTTGTATCCAGTGTTTCCACTATAAGCAGCTCTTTACTGTGTACAGGTCTGAAAAGTCCACCCACATGGCAATCACCAAGCTTTAGTCCAGCGAGCCCAAGGATCTAGAGAAATGAGCTGGGGTTTCTGGGAAACCCTAGGCCAGTTGAACTCCCTGCCTCAGTTTCTCCATTTGCCTGCCCATCTCAGTGATGTACGTAGGACCCCTGAAGATCATGCCTGTGAAGGGCTCCAGGAGTAACCAGGGGCTGCTCTGCAGGGCTGTGTAGGAACTGGGTGCACAGAGGGCCCCAGAGGCAGCTGGAGAGGTTTTGGCGGCAGCCACAGCCACTCAGTACATGCCCGCTGTGTAGGAGCAGGCAGCGGTCCCCAGTGACGGCTGGGAAGACACAGAGGCAGGACCCCTGCTCCACATTGCACCACCAGTCTAGCTGGGGTGGCACAGGCCAGCCTCCTGCACAGGTAAGGTGCCCCACCACAGAAAACCCTCTAACGTACCCCTGAGCAAGAATGACTGGCACAGCCATTGATTTCACAGGTGTCACTGCTCAGTGAAAGCCACCCAAAGCAGGTGAGTTAGTTCAGAGGGCATTAACAATGGCTGGTCCACTGATTAAAAAGTCAGTGGTCTGAAGTATGGTAGCGTACTGCTGAGATAGGACCCAACTGCCCCCTCCCCTCATTCAGGATTTGGCACAGGACAGGGGCTTAGGGAGGCGCTGCAGGCCTCAGGCCTTCCTCAGTCTCTCCCTCCACCCCCAGAAGACCCTCCAACTGCACAGGTGTGACAGCGCTGCTGGGAGGGAGCTGAGGAGGGGGCAGGTGCGCCTGGTGCGAAGGCTCAGCGCCAGGTTTGCTAGGAGGGTTTCCAGGCAGGGAATGGGACAGTGAGGCACAGGGACCCACAAGTGGCTGGACAGTAAGGTGAAGCAGGAGGGCTGAGTTGATCTTGCACAATCAGGAATTCTCTCAGAGGTCTGACTTGCTCTCTGTGAATCCAGTTAAATTCATTTCCTCCTGCCCGGGGCTCTGCAGGGCTGTTTTCCCAGGAGGCTCAATGAGCACCAGTGGGTTGAAGTTCAGGCATCGTCAGCCCCTCTTCCCTCTTCCCCTCCCTCTCCCCCTCCTGCCTCCTCTCCCTTTTCTACCTCCCTTTCTCCCCCTCCCACCCCAACAGCCAAGCGTCCTGGCATGAGGAGCCCTGTGGTGATGGGAAGTTCCTAGCCAGCAGCCTCCCTGGAGCTGTCGCCTCAGAAACGCCGGATAAAATGCTGAGAGATCCTACTGGAACAGAGGACGGACCATCAGCGGGAGGCTGGTAGTTTTTCTCTCTTGGGGGCTGTGAGGGCCCTGCTGCCTGGCCTTTCAGGAACGGCTGGGGTGGGGTAACAGTCCCTGGCCCTGTGTTCTACTTGGATAGAAAGTAAATGATGAAAGTCCCCTTCTAAGTCAATCTCCCATTGTCTTACCGAGTGCCCAGCAGCCCGCTCCCACCACTCAGTGCCAGACCTGGTGCCCAAGCCGGCCATTTGGTTCCTCCTCTAACCCCTCCACAGCCCTCCCAATGTGGGGCTGCACCTTCAGAGGGGAGGAAACCAGGCACTCATCCTGGGCAACGTGACAGTCAGGGTCACACGCCAGCACATGGCAGGGCTGGGATTCCTGTCCGAGTCTGCTGGCTGCTAACCCTGGGTGCTCAGTGTCCTGGCCTCTTCCCTCGTGGTCCTCCGTGCTCAGCTTTCAGGCTAGAGGGTGGGTAGTGAACGGCAGGAGGGGACAAAGCCCAGATGCGATGTCTGCACTTAGAGCTCATGCTCTGCAGATGTCCAGATGGAGACCCACCTGAGGTTGGCGCTGGGCATGAGGGAAGGAAGCAGCTCCTTCTTCAAGGGTCTCTCCTCTTACATTTTATCCTCCCTTAACTCCATGCAAAGGATGCTGGGTGCGTCCTAGAGAGTTGCCATGGTAACCCAAGAGGACTCCGGGTGCATCCCAGCCAGGCTGGGCACTTGTCTTTACTCCCGCCTGATGCGGCACGAGAGCCTGCTGGGCAGAGCCACGGCCCTGGGAATAAGGTCATATAAATAAAGATGTGGTGCACATGTTGGGAGCGGTGTGCCAGGCCTCCCGAAGCCTGTCCTCACCCGGCAGCACACCCGAGGACCCTCGTCCGCGCACTGAGACGTTCTCGCTGTCAGATGAAAGTGTTCTGCCAGGACACGTGGTTATTTTTACTTACGTTCAGTTCCGACTTGTTAACACCGTGATCCTTTCCTTCTGTCGCCGCCTTCACCGCCCTGAGAGCAAGGCTGGATTAAGGCTTTGTGTGGCAAGAAATGATGTGCATCGGAAGCCAGCAGGCACCCACACGGGCCCACCAAGGCAGACCCTGGCGGCGAAGCCCATAACTGGGTGCGCGGGGGAGTGTGTGTGGCAGAAGGGGCAGGGCCGGGGCCGGGGGGAAGTCGTCGTTCCAGTGCAGGCCTGCCCCTTGCTTTTCCGGCAGGTACCGGGGGCTGGGTGGGGAGGATGGCGCTGAGACTTTTCTGGTGGCTCGTCTCGTTGAGACAGGCAGTCGCAGGTAGGCACGAATACATGTTTGTCTTTCTCAAGCACCGCAACGTGGAAACCCCGTTTGCCCTGGAGCCTAGCTGCATTCGGGCCAGAACACGTTTACAAATGGCGTTCCCCACACACCACGAACCTCCGAGTCTGGCCCTTCTGTGCTGGTTGAACCAGAGCTCGTGCCTCATTCATTTATGTGTCTAACAGCTTTATTAACGTTTTTCATTACATACTATAATATTCACCCATTTGAGGTATACAGTTCTGGCTGGGCATGGTGGCTCACTCCTGTAATCCCAGCACTTTGGGAGGCTGAGTTGGATGGATCATTTGAGGTCAGGAGTTCAAGACCAGCCTGACCAACACGGTGAAACCCCTTTTCTACTAAAAATACAAAAAAATTAGCCGGGCGTGGTGGGGCATGCCTGTCGTCCCAGCTGCTTGCCAGGCTGAGGCAGGAGAATCGCCTAACCTGGGGGCGGAGGTTGCAGTGAGCCAAGATTGTACCATTACACTCTAGCCTGGGTGAAAGTGCAAGACTCTGCCTCAAAAAAAAAAAAAAAAAAGTACAGTTCACTGACGTTTAGTATATTCATAGAGTTGTGCAATTATCACCACTAATTCCAGAATATTTTCATCACCCCAAAATGAAATCCCAGGCCAGGCGTGGTGGCTCATGCCTGTAATCCTAGCACTTTGGGAGACCGAGGCAGGTGGATCACTTGAGGTCAAAAGTTCAAGACCAGCCCGGGCAATATGGTGAAACCTCATCTCTACTAAAAATATAAATACTAGCCAGGTGTGGTGCTGTGCTCCTGTAATCCCAGCTACTCGGGAGGCTGAGGCAGATCGCTTGAACCCAGGAAGCAGAGACTGAAAAAAAGACAAAAGAAACACCATGCCCGTTAGCAGACTTTCCTCACCCCCTTCCCCTAGGCAGCCACTGGTCTCCCTTTTGTCCTGATGGATTTGCCTTTTCTGGGCACTTCCTGTAAGTGGGGTCATATGCTTTCAGATGGCCTTCTGTGCCCGGCCCCTCCACATATCGCGTCTCTTGGTTTCAAGGTGTGCCCGTGCGGTGTGGGGGCCTCTTTCCTTGTTGGGCTGAGTGAGGCTCCACCACGTGAAGCTGCTTATCTGCGTACTCACCAGCCAATGAACCTGTGGCGTGTTTCCACTTTCAAGTAGTTACAAATCATGCTGCTATGAACGTGTGTGTGTTTTGTGTGGACATATGTTTTCATTTCTCCTGGGTGCACACCCAGGAGTGCAGTTGTGGGGTCACGTGGTGATTCGATGTCTGATTGTGTGAGAAGCCGCCAAACCGTTTGCCAAGTTGGCTGCACCACGTCCTATTCCCAGGAGCCATGTGTGAGACAGAGCCCTTATTTTTAAGATACTGGTTGTGGCTGGGGACAGGGTGTTGGTGTCTCAGTGGGGCTGTTCCTCCATCCGGAGATGAAGGTATCTCCCTGTTCAGATGAGTGCCTCAGAACTAAGGGTCCCCTGTGCCTGAGAGCAGTTGCCCTGGGCACGCATGAGCAAGGCAGATAGAGGCTGCTTTCATATAGGGGGGGTGGCAGCCCCTGGGAAGAGCCACGCAGAGGTTGCCATACATGCAACCTGCCCTTTACCAGCAGGTGTACATGAGACTAGCAGCCATACACCCCGAAGCCCCCAGATCTCACCACTCCAGATCCTGGGTCTTCTCGGTACCATCCCTCCCCTGGTGCTCGTCAGACCAGGCATTCTAATTTCTGAGCAGTAAAGCTCACATCCCCAGAACCCTGAAGTGAATGCAGAAAGAAATTGAAAATAACAGCAGAAAAAATTCATAGTAGTTGAGTGTGTGCAGGGCACCATGCTGAGCAGTTTATGTGTCAAGGCAACACTCTGGAACAGGTTTAATGAGTGTCCCCATTTTATAGCCAGGGAACTGAGGACCAGGGCGGTTAAGGAGCATGCCCACTGTCCCAGCAGAGACAGGTTACAAACCCAGGTTGGAGAACCCATGGTCTTAGGCACAGTGTTACATATCCTATGCAGATATTTGCTGAGTGAATAAGTGAACCCTGTCTGACTTTCCTGCTGATCATCAACAAAGGTCAGGTGAGGTCAGGTGCGGTGGCTTACACCTATAATCTCAGTGCTTTGGGAGGCCAGGAGTTTGAGAGCAGCCTGGGCAACATAGTAAGACTCTGTCTCTACTAAAAATAAAATGAGCTGGGCATGGTAGCATGTGCCTGTAGTCCCAGCTACTCAGGTGCCGAGGTGGGAGGATCTCTTGAACCCAGGAATTCAAAGTTACAGTGAGCTATGATCTTGCCTCTGCACTCTAGTCTGGGTGACAGAGCAAGATCCTATCTCTAAAATAAATAAATACAGTAATACATAAATACATTTTTTAAAAGGTTGGGCCGGGCATGGTGGCTCATGCCTGTAATCCCAGCACTTTGGGAAGCTGAGGCGGGCAGATCACTTAAGCCCAGGAGCTCAAGATCATCCTGGGCAACATGGCGAAACCTCATCTCTACAACAAATACAAAAACTAGCCAGTTGTGGTGGCACGAACCTGTAGACCCAGCTCGGGACTGAGGCGGGCAGATTGCTTGAGCCAGGAGGTGGAGGTGGCAGTGAGCTGAGATTGTGCCACTGCACTCCAGCCTGGGAGACAGAGTGAGACCCTGTCTCAAGAAAACTAAAAACTTGAAAAAGAAAGGCCAAGTGAGAGGGCTGCGGGCTGGTTTCTCTGGGAAGCAGCCACTGAGAGCTGGAGCTGAGGGTACAAATGGTTAGTGGGAGGGTAACACCTTGAGAGGAAGCCTGAGGGAAGCAGACTGGGCTGGAGCTTCTGGCTGAGATGCGGGTTTGGCACAGTCCCGCCGGGCTGCCGAGGGGGAGCTGGGAGGAAAGAGTGGCCGGTACAGGAGCCCTGATGGGGCAGAGGTGGCTGGTCCTGCTACTACGGCCTCACCCAGTCACTGGCTGCAGACACCCCAGAAGGTACTACCTCAGCAAAATCAGAGGCAAACCCTCAAGGCTCTAACAGCTGCAGGAAGGAAACTGGGGAACAGGCAGGTAACCCCTGGAGGAGGAGCTGGGCAGCAAGTCTCTCATTTTAAAAAAATATATATATGTTTATTTATTTTTGATACAGAGTCTCACTCCATGGCCCAGGCTGGAGTGCAGTGACACAATTTCGGCTCCCGAAATCTGAGGGTTCCGTGATTCTTATAGCTCAGCCTCCCAAGTAGTTAAGACTACAGGTATGTGTCACCACACTTGCTATTTTTGTATTTTTAAGACATGGGGTTTCATCATGTTGGCCAGGCTGGTCTCAAACTCCTGACCTTAAGTGATCCACCTGCCTTGGCTTCCCAGGCGGGCGTGATCCATCGGGTCTGGCCTCTTTCTTCTTTTTTTTTACAGACTTGCCGTGCCACTCAGGCAGGAGTGCAGTGGTGTGATCATGGCTCACTGCAGCCTTGACTTCCCAGGCTCAAGCGATTCTCCTGCCTCGGCCTCCTGAGTAGCTGGGACTACAGGCACGTGCCACCACGCCCTGCTAATTGTTCTCTCTCTTTTTTTTTTTCAATTTTTTGTAGAGATAGAGTCTCCCTCTGTTGCCTCGGCAGGTCTTGAACCACTGGGCTCAAGCTGTCCTCTTTCCTCAGCCTCCCAAGTCACTGGGATTACAGGCGTGAGCCCCCAGGCCTGGTCCTTTTCTAAAGGGAGGTCTGAGCGGTACATTTCTGTATCATCCACCCTCGTGCCCCAGGGCCTTTGTCTGGTGCCTGGGCAGGGGCTGATCCCCCAAGGTCTACCCAGCCCCTTCCGGAGGGAAGACAGAGCATGGAGGTGGGCAGATGAGCCCCCATTGCTGTGGCTGAGCTGGGGCCCCACCTGGCACGTGTGCTCTCCCTCCTGCACTCTCCTGCTTTGGCTGACACCACTGCAGGTCCTGGAGCCTCACGCTCCTTCCCTAAGCTGTGGCCACTGGACTTTGTCAGGTTGGGTGGCCGCGATTGTCCATGCACAGAAACAGTGGGGTCAGGGGGTACCGTGATGCCCAGAGGGCCCTGAACAGCCTTGGAATCCAATGCCACGAATGTGCCCCAATCTTGGCAGCATACACTGACTGAGGCTTGCAGCCCCCCTAGGGTGTGGCCTCTTTCCTCATTGCCAGCCCAGTGTGTCACCAGGTGGGCTCTGCTGTGATGAGTCTGGTTTGGGGTCTGGAGGCCCAGAGAGGATCCAGGATATCTCTCAGAGAGGAGGAGCCTGTGGTCCCGTGAGGGAAGAAGTCTGCACTACAAAATCCTGGGGAACGGTGGGTTCTTGAAGGGGAAAGGGGTGTCTGAGGGGTCACTCAGCACCATATGCACACTCATGGGCCCCACCCCCAGCAGGTGTCCCAGGGCTCCCAGCCAGGGCTCCTGGCGGCCTGAGCGGTGACTCCACTGGCTGCTGGGCCACCTCTGCGTTCAGCCACTGTGGCTGTGAAGTCTGGACTTGAACGTGAGCTTGCTCTGCTCCGCTGCCGCTGCCTGCCCGCCCTGAGGGCTTCTTGGAAGTTCTCACACTTAGTCTTCAATTGTTTGCTAATTGCCCTCAGCTTGTCATTATCCATCTCTAAGTCAATGCGACTTAGTTAACAACCCACCAATTTCATTATCCTCCCCTGACCTCACATTTTAAGAACCGAATCAGCTTGGATTGTGGTGCAGGGCCCTGCGCCCTCTCATTCTCCCAGCTGATTGCAGGGAGAGCAAGAACAGCTGGGCCGGCCAGGCTGGCTGTGCCCCTCAGCCCGGGAGAGCCCTCGTCACTGACCAGGTGGGGCAGCCCTGTCTGCAAACCCATCTTGCTGCCTGCAGAAATAGCTGTCTCTGCTCCACCACCTTGCTCTGTAGTGACTTGGGTCACTGGAGAAGAGCTTGATGTGGCCCAAGACGGTCATCTGGAGGCTGCCAGCTTTCCCCACCCCCGGCTGCGGGGTGCCGTCCTTCCTTGGATGGGGATCTGCCTCTGCCGTGAGAGGATGCCAGTTTTCACTGTAATCCGTGCCCTTAACGGTGTCCTTGTGCGCCATGTGTGGAGAGTTGTACACGCCCTTTGGGAAGCTGCCGTGAGTCCAACCCATGCCCCTGCTGGTTGGGGGCTCCTGTGGCCATGACTGTGCTACCCAGCCATCTCCTTGGTCGCCACTGATTGGACGGGATGGTCACCTGGCCAGGGGAACCAGTCCCTATGCTGGGCCAACTAATTCTCTCCTGGGAATCTGCATTTGGGGCATGAAGGAGGGTGCTGAGACGGATGACGGTGGGTCTTCTCACAGGAAGAGCACACAGGGCGGGGCTGGAGTGCCTAGTCAGAGGTCTATGCCTGTTTTCTTCTAAGAGTTTTACAGTTTTTGCCCTTATATTTAGGACTTTGATTAGTATGTTAGGCCATTCTTTCATTGCTTTCAAGGAATACCTGAGACTGTAATTTATAAGAAAAGAGGTTTATTTGGCTCATGGTCCTGCAGGCTGTACAGCAAGCATAGCAGCATCTGCTTCTGGGGAGGCGTCAGGAAGCTTCCAATCAGGGTGGAGGGAGAAAGGGGGGCAGGCACATCACATGGAGAGAACAGGGGGAGGGGGAAGGGGAGGGGGGAGGGGAAGGGGGAGGGGGAGGTTATGTCACACACTTTTAAAGGACCAAATCTCCAGGAACGCATTATCACAAACATAGTACCAAGCCACGAGGGACCAATTAGGAGGTGTTTGGGCCCGTGACGCAAGCACTTCCCACCAGGCCCCCTCCAACATTGGACGTTACAACTCAACATGAGATTTGACCAGGGACAAATATGCAAACGATATCATTCTTGCCCCTGACTGCTCCCAAATCTCATGTCCTTCTCACATTGCAAAATACAATCATGCTTTCCCAACATTTCCTTCAAGTTGTCACTCATTCCAGCGATTTTTTTTTTTAACTAAGATAGAGCCTCTCAGTCTCCCAAGTAGCTAGGATCACAGGTATGTGCCACCACACCTGGCTAATTTTTGTTTTAGTAGAGAGAGGGTTTCACCATGTTGGCCAGGCTGGTCTTTAACTCCTGTCTCAAGCAGTCCACCTGCCTCAGCCTCTGAAAGTGCTGGGATTACAGGTGTGAGCCACCATGTCCAGCCTCATTCCGGCTTTAACTCAAAAGTCCAAAGTCTCATCTGAGACAAGGCAAGTCCCTTCCACCTATGAACCTGTAAAATAAAAAAACAAGTGATTTACTTCCAAGAGATGATGAGGGTGTAGGCATTGGGTAAACATTCTCATTCCAAAAGGGAGAATTGTCCAAAAGAAAGGGGCTGCAAGCACCGTGCATGTCTGGAACCCAGCAGGGCTGTCATTTATTTTGTTTTATTTTTTGTTTGTGGTTGTTTTTGTTTTGTTTTGAGATGAAGTTTTGCTCTTGTTGCCTAGGCTTGAGTGCAATGGTGTGATCTTGGCTCACTGCAACCTCTACCTCATGGGTTCAAGTGATTCTCCTGCCTCCACCTCCCAGGTAACTGGGATTACAGGCACCCCCCACTATGCCCAGCTAATTTTTATATTTTTAGTAGAGACAGGGTTTCACCATGTTGGCCAGGCTGGTCTTGAACTCCTGACCTCAGAAGATCTGTCCACCTCAGCCTTCCAAAATGCTGGGATTACAGGTGTGAGCCACCATGCCTGGCCGCATTACATCTTAAAGCTCCAAAATAATCTCCTTTCACTCCATGTTCCACATCCTGGACACACTGGTGCAAGGGGTGGGCTCCCAAAGCATTGGGCAGCTCTGCCCCTGTGGCTTTGCAGAGTTCAGCCCCCAGGGCTGCTCTCACTAGTTGGAGTTGGATGTCTGTCACTTTTCTAGGTGCAGGGTGTAAGCTGCTGGTGGATCTACCGTTCTGGAGGTCTGGAGGATGGTGGATCTACCGTTCTGGAGGTCTGGAGGATGGTGGATCTACCGTTCTGGAGGTCTGGAGGATGGTGGATTTACCGTTCTGGAGGTCTGGAGGATGGTCGATTTACCGTTCTGGAGGTCTGGAGGATGGTGGTGCCCTTCTGACAGCTCCATTAGCCAGTGGGGACTCTGTGTGGGCTCTAACTCCACATTTCCCCTTGGCATTACTCTAATAGAGGTTCTCTGTGGGAGCTCTGTCCCTGCAGTAGGTTTCTGCCTGGGCACCCAGGCTTTCCCATACAGCTTCTGAAATCTAGGCAGAGGCTGCCAAACATTCTTCACTCTTGCATTCTGTGAGCCTATAGGCTTAAAGCCATGTGGAAGCTGCTGAGTTTCACAGCTTGCATTCTCCAAAGTGGCAGCCTGAGCTGTACCTGGGCACCTTTGAGCCATGGCTGGAGCTGGAGCTGCCTGGATGTGAGAGCAGTGTCCCAAGGCTGTGAAGGACAGTGGGGCCCTGGGCCTGGCCTACAAAATCATTCTGTCCTCCTAGGCCTCTGGGCCTGTAATGGGGGTGGGGACCTGCTGCAAAGGTCTCCAAAATGCCTTTGAGCCCTTTTCCCCATTGTCTTGGCTAGTAGCACTTGGCTCCTTTTCAGTTATGCAGATTTCTCTATCTAGTGGTTCTCCTGCTGCCTGCTTGAATTTCTCTCCCAAAAGAACTTTTTTGGCTAGGCGCAGTGGCTCATGCCTGTAATCCCAGTACTTGGAGAGGCCAGGACAGGCAGATCACAAGGTCAGGAATTCAAGACCAACCTGGCCAACATAGTGAAACCCCATCTCTACTAAAAATACAAAAATTAGCCGAGCATGGAGGCACACACCAGCAGTCCCAGCTACTTGGGAGGCTGAGGCAGGAGAATTGCTTGAATCCAGAAAGCCAAGGTTGTAGTGGGCCAAGATTGCACCACTGCACTCCAGCCTGGGAGACAGAGTGAGACTCCACCTCAAAAAAAGAAAGCTTTTTCTTTCTCTGCCACATGGCTAGTCCACAAATTTTCCAAACTTTTACGTTCTGCTTCCTGTTTAAATATAAGTTCCAACTTTAAGTCATTTCTTTGCTCCTGCATCTGAGTTAGAGTGTTAGAAGCAGCTGGTCACTTCTTAAATGCTTTGCTGCTTAGAAATTTCTTCCAGCAGATACTCTAAATTATCGCTATGAAGTTCAAACTACCACGGATCCCTGGGGCATGAACAGGATACAGCCGAGTTCTTTGCTAAGGCAGGACAAGGGTGACCTTTGCTCCAGTTCTCAATAATTTCCTCATTTCCATCTCAGACCTTGGCAGCCTGGACTTCACTGTTCTTGTCATTATCAACATTGCGGTCACAACGATTTAACCTGTTTCTAAGAAGTTCCAAAGCTTCCTTCATCATCCTGTCTTCTTCTGAGTCCTCCAAACTCTGCCAGCCTCTGCCTGTTACCCACTTCCAAGGTTGCCTCCACACTTTCAGGTATCTTTGTAATAATGCCCCACTCCTTGATAACGATTTTCTGTATTAGGCTGTTCCTGCATTGCTATAAAGGAATATCTGAGACTGCATAATTCTTTTTTTTTTTTTTTTTGAGATGGAGTCTCTCTCTGTCACCCGGGCTGAAGTGCAATGGTGTGATGTTGGCTCACTGCAACCTCCGTCTCCCAGGTTCAAGTGATTCTCCTGCCTCAGCCTCCTAAGTAGCTGGGATTTCAGGCACACACCACCATGCCTGACTGATTTTTTGAATGTTTTTTTTTTTTTTTTTTTTTTTTTTTTGAGACAGAGTCTCGCATTGTTGCCAGGCTGGAGTACAGTGGTGTGATCTCAGCTCACTGCAATCTCCGCCTCCTGGGTTCAAGCAATTCTCCTGCCTCAGCCTCCCAAGTAGCTGGGACTACAGGTGTGCGCCACCATGCCCAGCTATTTATTTTTTATTTTTTATTTTTTTTTTGAGACGGAGTTTTGCTCTTGTTACCCAGGCTGGAGTGCAATGGCGCGATCTTGGCTCACCGCAACCTCCGCCTCCTGGGTTCAGGCAATTCTCCTGCCCCAGCCTCCTGAGTCGCTGGGATTACAGGCACGCGCCACCATGCCCAGCTAATTTTTTGTATTTTTAGTAGAGACGGGGTTTCACCATGTTGACCAGGATGGTCTTGATCTCCTGACCTTGTGATCTGCCCACCTCAGCCTCCCAAAGTGCTGGGATTACAGGCATGAGTCACCTTGCCTGGCCATTTTTTGTATCTTTAGTAGAGATGAGGTTTCACCATGTTGGCCAGGCTTGTCTTGAGCTGCTTACCTCATGATTCGCCCCTGTCAGCCTCCCAAAGTGCTGGGATTACAGGTGTGAGCTACTGCGCCTGGCCAAGACTGCATAATTTATAAGAAAAGAAGTTTCCATCCTGGCCAACGTAGTGAAACCCCATCCGTACTAAAAATACAAAAATTAGCCAGTTGTGGTGGTGCACGCCTGTAGTCCAAGCTACTCAGGAGAATTGCTTGAACCTAGGAGGCAAGAGGCTGCAGTGAGCTGAGAGGGTGCCACTGCACTCCAGCCTGGGTGACAGAGCAAGACTCTGTCTCAGAAAAAAAAGGAAGTTTTATTGACTCATGGTTCTGCAAGCTGTACAGGAAGCATCGTGGCATCTACTTCTTGGAAGGCCTCAGGAAGTTTCCAATCATAGTGACAAAAGAAGTGGGGGCAGACACAGTGAGAATGGGAGCAAAGAGGGTGTGCCACACACTCCTAAATTTCTAGATCTCATGAGAAGTCACTTGCTGCTGCAAAGACAGCACCAAGCCATAAGAGATCCACCCCCACGACCCAAACACCTCCCATCAGGCCCTACCTCTAATGCTGGGGATGATAATTCAGCATGAGATTTGGACAGGGACAAATATACAAACTATATCCATTAGTTTTGTGTTAATTTTTGTATATAGTGTGAGGTAGGATACAACTTCATTCTTACGCATGTGGATATTCAGTTTTCTCGACACCATTTGTTGAAAAGACTGTTTCAACAAATTCCCCGAATGTGGATGTGCCTGACACCCTTGTCAAAAGCCAGTTGCCCGTAAACGTGAGAGTTTGTTTCTGGCCTCTCTATTCTATTCCATTGATCTCTAAGTCTATCCTCATTCCAGCACCACACTGTGCTGATTACTGTAGCTTTGTAGTGAGTTCTGATATTGAAAATATGAGTTCTCTAATTTTCTTCATCTTCTTCAGTATTGCTTGACTTCAAAGAACGTAATTGGGAATTTGATAGGGGTTGTGTTGAATCTGCCATACCAGTGAAATTGAAATTAAAAATCATTTGGAAATAAAAATAATATCAAGGAAATGCAAATAAAAATCAATTTGGGCAGTCATGTCATCTTAAAAATATTCAGGCTTCCAATCCATGAACATAGGAGGTCTTTTCATTTCTTTGAGTCTTTTAAAATTTCTTTCAACAATGTGTTGTAGTTTTCAGAATATGTGCTTTGTGCTTATTTTGTTGACTCCTAAGTGCTATGGAGGTGTTCTCTTCATCTCATTTTGGCTTGTTGAGTGCAACTGTTTAGAGACACAGTTGGTTTTCACGTTGATCTTGTGTCTTGCAGCTCTGTCGTACTCATTTTTTAGCTCTAATGGTTGTTCTTTATTCATTTTGGGACAGGGTCTGGCTCTGTCACCCAGGCTGGAGTGCAGTGCTGTGATCACAGCTCACTGCAACCTTGACCTCCTGGGCGCAAGTTATCCTCCTTTCTCAGCCTCGCAAGTAGCTGGGACTGCAGGCATGTGCCACCATGCTGCCTAATTTTTAATTTTTTTGTAGAGCTGGGGTCTTGCTATGTTGCCCAGGATAGTTTTGAACTCTTGGGCTCAAGCAATCCTCCCACCTCAGCCTCCCAAACTGCTAGTTCTAATGTTTTTTCAGTGGCTTCCTTAGGATTTTCTATGTACAAGATCATGTCATCTGCAAATAGAGCTGACTTTACTTCTCTTTTTCAATATGGATGCCTTTATTTTATCCTCTTGCTTAACTGCCAGCTCCCTCTCTTTTCGTAGACGGGGCTCAGAGAAGAAAATTGACTTTCTGGGTTGCTCAGTTGGGGACTGGCAGCTGGGACTGACGCCCCATTGAGCAGAGGCAACAGCTGCCTCCCTGGCCCTTCCCTCCCCACCTAGGTCATTGCCTCTTGCTCCTGAGCCTCTCACTGGGGTCCTGGAACTCAGCAGGCCAGCACATGTAAGGCCTCGTGTGGCCACGGGGCTGGGGAAACGCTCCAGTGTTTCCAGGAGAGCTGGTAATGATCCTGTCTCCCTGCAGCAGAACTCCCAGGAGACTTCCTGACCTTGATGGCCTCCTGTGGTGGGAGGCCGGCTCTTATGAGTACATGGCAGGGTAGGTCTTCATCAACTGATGGCAAAGCCAGTTGCCTCCCCAGATGCTGTTCCACAAGATGGAGCTCCCTGGAGTACTGGCTGCGTCTGTACCTGAGCCAGCGGGCTGTCTCTCCTGAACGCCAAATCAGGCTAAGAAGCTGACTTGACCCTGACCCCGGGCAGGCAGGGACCGGCAGGTGCCTGGGACAGCGTGATACACTCTCCACTCAGGGCATCAAATGGCAGTAGAGTTCAGCCAGCCCCACCCCCCGCACCTGCCTTCCCAGGAGCCCCTTTTCCGGGGCTCCGTAGATACCTGCTGAGGGAAACCAGGCTGGGGTTATCCTCATGGAGCCTCCAGCTGAAAGGGAGAAGGAGAGGTAAACCAGATACTCACCTGGCTAATGACAGACAGCCAAGCAAGCACAGAGAAGACAAGGGGAGGGTGCGTGAGGGTTGACCCTGGCAGGGACCCCAAGGAAGTGACAGCTGAGCTCCAGACTGAAGAATGCATGGAGGTCAATGAGGCAAAGACGGGAAACTGCATGGCAAAGGTCCTGTGGCAGAAGGGAAGATGTTACCTCTGGGGAGCTAAAAGGAGACCAGAGTGGCTGGAGGGGAGGGGTGCAGGTGGCACAGAGTGGAGTGAGGCTGGGAGGGTTAGGGTAGGAGAGTGGGGGCACAGGTATGGGTAGGCCAAGGAGAGGCTGGGCCAGGGGCAATGGGGAGCTTCAAAGGGTTCCAGTGAGGCCCCTTATGTCTAAAGACCAGGCAGGGACCTCTCTGCAGAATGCCTCCCAGAGCAGGCCCAATTCCCAAGAAGAGCTCACGCAGAACACTTCATTATCTTTTGTTTTGGTTTGGTTTTTTGAGACAGGATCTCCTTCCATTGCCCGTGCTGGAGTGCAGGGATGCAGCCGTGGCTCACTGCAGCATCCACCTCCTGGGCTCAAGCAATCCTCCTGCCTTAGTCTCCTGAGTGGCTGAGACTAGAGACATGTGCCACCATGCCCAGCTGATTTTTTATTTTTTCGAGACGGAGTTTCGCTTTTGTTGCCCTGGCTGGAGTGTAATGGCACAATGTTGGCTCACTGTGACCTCTGCCTTCCAGGTTCAAGTGATTCTCCTGCCTCAACCTCCCGAGCAGCTGGAATTACAGGTGACCACCACCATGCCCAGCTGATTTTTAAAAATTATTTTTGTAGAGATGCGGTCTCCCTATGTTGCCCAGGCTGGCCTTGAACTCCTCTGCCTCCCAAAGTATTGGGATTACAGGCGTGAGCCACCACGCCCGGCCTCATTATCTTAATGATCAGAACATTGCCAAGTCCACAGGGGTTCACATATGGTTGATTTACCACTCTGGTAGTGAGTCTGTGGTTCAAAGGCAGTATTAGTCTCTGGAAGTATTTATAAGCTAAATGTGTAAACATGAGGAATTTTAATAACAATGTAGGTTGTTTGCAGTTATGTCCAGAAATAAAGGTTACAGGCAAGAACTTCTTGAGAACAAATAGAAAGAGAAAAGTGATATAAGAGAGACATTTGGGCCGGGCGCGGTGGCTCACGCCTGTAATCCCAGGCCGAGGCGGGTGGATCACGAGGTCAAAAGATTGAGACCATCCTGGTCAACATGGTGAAATCCCGTCTCTACTAAAAAAATGCAAAAAATTAGCTGGGCATGGTGGCGCGTGCCTGTAATCCCAGCTACTCAGGAGGCTGAGGCAGGAGAATTGCCTGAACCCAGGAGGCGGAGGTTGCGGTGAGCCGAGATCGCGCCATTGCACTCCAGCCTGGGTAACAAGAGTGAAACTCCCTCTCAAAAAAAAAAAAAAAAAAAGAGAGACATTTGTAGAAAAGTTGGAGGAGTGTGACAGACAGCCCAGTCCTCGGAAAATAGGGTTGAACGCATGTTCAGTCACACGCAGCCATCTGTCCATGCATCCACCCATGCACCTACCCATCTGCCCGTGAACTTGCTTATCCTTCTAGTCATGCATGTACCCTTCCACCTGCCTACCCACCTATCTGTTCATTCACCCATCCACGTGCCCATCCATCCACCCACCCACCCACTCATCCATCTACCCATCTATCCTTCCATCCATTCATCCACCATCCATCCGTCTGCCCATCCACCCACCATCCATCTATCCACCATCTATTCATCCACCTGCCCATCCATCTGCCCATCTATCATCCATCCATCCACCATCCATACATCCATCTACCTACCATCCATCCATCCATCCATCTGCCCATCCATCCACCATCCATCCATCCATCCATCCACCTGCCTATCTATCTGTCTGTCTATCTGTCTATCCATCCATCCACTCACCCAGTCAAACATTCATTCATCTGTCCTTGTCTCCATCCATCCATTCATTTATATTATTAATTCATTTATTTATGCATTGTATTGGATCTGGAAACACAATAGTGAGCTGAACAGAAGAGGACTCGCCCTCACAGAGCCAGCAGAAGTCAACTGAGCTGGTGGCAGAGACCAATGTGCACTCAAGCATGTGCTGCAGACAGGGTGAGTCCTCTTGATGGGCAGGTGCAGGCTGCAGGGAGGTGGCGGGAGCAGGGTGGGGACACTGCTCCCCCTAGGAAGGTGAGAAGGCCTCCCAAGGAAGGAGCAGGTGTGGGGGCTTCTCTCTGCGGCCACGGGCCCTGGGAACCCAGGCAACATGCTGTGCAGAAGACCAGCCTGGTGCTGCAGAAAGAGCATGCGCGGAAGCACGGAGGCCTCCTAGCCAACAGCCCACATCAACCGCCAGCCACACAAAGAGACCTCTGGACAATGCCAGCCCAGCCTCAGGCTCTAGGCTGAGGCCCCAGATATACAGGAGCAGATAAGCCAGTTCCTTGCGCCCATGTGGATTCTGACCCGCAGGAGCCGGAGGTGTGGCTCACACCACTGAGCTTTGGGACAACTTGCTGCGTTGCTGTGCAGCACGCACCTGGGCGGCCGCTCCTCAAGGGCTCAGCTGCCCACGGGCTCTGAGAGAGCCCTGGTCAGGAGCAGCGGATGGCCTCCAGTGGGGGTCCCACCACCCTTGGCCTGTGTCGGTATAGCCCTGCACCTCCTTTCCTTTTGAGCAGGCAGCGACTTTGCCTTCTGGACCTGAGAAGAGGTATCAGGCCAAGTTAGCTCAGCGACCGCGGCTCCCGGTGGACGCAAACCCTCCCCAGACTGGCCCGTCCACTCCTCATCCTTCTCTGTCTGGGGCCTTTGCTCAGCCCATGGTCCTGTCTGGAAAGCCAGTCCCTCCCCTCTCCCTGGCTGATTTCTGCCTGTACTCCCACTTCTTCCAGGAAGCCCTCCTGATTTGTATCCATGGTGACCTGTAGTTTCTCAGAAATGCTAAGAACATTCACTGTTTGGATGAAGAAAGCAGTATGTTTTTTCCTTCACTTCCACTCACTGGATGACTTCACTGTGTTTACTGTCTTTGGTTTTGTTACAAAGTCTTTTAAAAGTTGGCCCTGGGATGTGAAAACCTCACTCCTTGGCTACTGCTTGTGTACCTGGCTGAGTCCAAGTCCCTACAGGCAGCCCCTCGTCCCCCCACGTATCCACCCATGCCCCACCCACCTCCCACACAGCTACCCTTTCCTCCTGTCCCAAGGTCCCATCCGCTCACCTCCCATGTATCCCCCACCGGCCTCCCATGTGCCCCCTTCTCCCCCAGACCCCGTCTCCTATGTATACCCTGTCTCGCCTCCCATGTATCCCCCCACCTCCCATTTATCTCCCCCTCCCTCCTCCCATGTACCCCGTCCCTTCTCCACACCTACCTCTTCCTCCTTTCCCAAAGTCCCCCTTCCGCCTCCCCCTCCTTCCCCCCGCCTCCCCTGCCTCCCACCTCGCCCTCCTTCCCCCCACCTCCCCTGCC
>NW_022437036.1:2105859-2129034 GCF_009761245.1 Sapajus apella
CCTTCCCCCCACCTCCCCTGCCTCCCACCTCGCCCTCCTTCCCCCCATCTCTTGTCTCCTCCCTCCCAGATGGCTCCCCCCCCGACCCCTCGGCTCCCTCCCCTTCTGCTGAGTCCTCTCCCGGGAAATTCAGCTCTCCTGTGTCTGCAGAGCCATCCCCTGTAGCCCCCAGGTATCCTGCAATCTTGCCCACTCAAAACCCCCCTCCTGTCACCCCCATCCCCGGCAAGCTCACCTCCCCTTTTCTGCAAACTCCTCTGAGGATCCACCCCTGTGATCACTGCTGTTCTGCCACAAGCCGACACTGTCGTGGTCAAGGTCACCCATGACCTTCTGGAGATTAAGTCCCTTAAGCTGTCCTTTAGGGCGAGGAGAGGGCAGCTCGGCCCTCAGTCCCTCCCTTCTTGCCACTGGCCAGGCTCCCAACACCCCCTGGTTTCTTCTCCCTACTAGTCCCACTTCTAGGTCTCCCTTGGATTCCTCCTGGGGCTCAGTGCCCAGTTCTGGCCTGGCCATGTGCGACCTCACCACATGGTGGCTTCTCCTGTGAGCTGCAACCCCCACAGCGCCCCCACCGCAGGTTCCCATCCACCCAAGGCAGCGTGCAAAAAGGACTGCGGTTCTGATGCTGGGAATCCAGATATGTCTCCACCTAGCCCAGTGGCCTCGGCCCCCACCACCGGTGCTCAGACCAAAGCCCTGGAGCTCTCCACGACCCCCCATCTTTCTCTCACACCCAGGGCCAGGAAATCCCGATGTCCTGACTTTCAACACCTATATAGAATCCAAAAACACCTACCGTGCACCGCAGCCGCCTGGCCCCACCGTGGCCACCTTGCATTACAGAACGAGCTCCCACCTGGCCCTCCTCTGCTCTGGCCCCTCACCTGGTGCGCAAGAGGCCAGGAGAATCCCTTTTGGAGCGTGGAGAGGCCCGGGGATCTGCCCAACTGCCCACCTCTCCCCTCCTCACCCTCGAGGTGCCACTCAGGCCCCCTGCTGTCCCCTGAGGCCACTCCTGCCTGGGTGCCCTCTCATCTGTTGCCCCTGCCAGGAGTCTCTTCCTCCAGACCCCACATGGCTGGGCCGCAGCCTCCTCTGCTCTGACTTCATCTCGGAGAGGCCACCTGGCACAGATGGCAAGCAGCTCCTCCCTGGCACCCTGGGCCCACCCCACACTCAACCCATCACTGCTTTGTGTTCTTTCTGGCTGCCCGGCTGGCATGCCGACCCCGTGAGGGTGGCATGCGTCCCCAGCTCCCACAGCAGGCACAGAGGGCACCAGCCCAGGCCTGAGGAGTGAAGGGCTCCGAGGCTGTCCCTGTATGGGTGGAGGGAGAAGGGGCCTGGAGCTGCCTCAGAGTCTCCCTAACTCTCTAGGCCCAGCGGTCACAGGCTCACTAGGAGGGATGGCGGTAATGCTGGGGAGCAGGCAGATTTGAGGGCATAGACCCTATCCCAGTGGGTGGGGCGGTTGTCACCCCAGGCAATTTTTTAAACAGTAAATTTTTATTTTACAGATAAATGCATTGACAGGAAAATGAAGTGGCTTGTCAGGAAACCCTGGCTCTAAACAGACAGACGGCACTGCTTTGTGGGAACTTGGGTCCAGAGCTGTTTTTTTTTTTTTTTTTGAGCTGGAGTGTCGCTCTGTCACCCAGGTTGGAGTGCAGTGATGTGATCTTGGCTCACTGCAACTGCTGCCTCCCAGGTTCAAGTGATTCTCCTGCCTCAGCCACCCAAGTAGCTGGGATTACAGGTGTGCGCCACCATACCCAGCTACTTTTTTGTATTTTTAGTGGAGACAGGATTTCACCACGTTGGCCAGGCTGGTCTTGAACTCTTGACCCTCAGGTCATCCACCTGCCTTGGCCTCCCAAAGTGCTGGGATTATAGGTGTGAGCCACTGTGCCTGGCCCAGAGCTGGTGGTTTTTTTTTTTTTTTTTTTTTGTTGGGGGGGAGTTTCGCTCTTGTTACCCAGGCTGGAGTGCAATGGCGCGATCTCGGCTCACCGCAACCTCCGCCTCCTGGGTTCAGGCAATTCTCCTGCCTCAGCCTCCTGAGTAGCTGGGATTACAGGCACACGCCACCATGCCCAGCTAATTTTTTGTATTTTTAGTAGAGACAAGGTTTCACCATGTTGACCAGGATGGTCTCGATCTCTTGACCTCGTGATCCACCCGCCTCTGCCTCCCAAAGTGCTGGGATTACAGGCTTGAGCCACCGCGCCCGGCCCAGAGCTGGTGTTTAAGAGGAGCTGTGTGTTAGGCTGTTTTCTTGCATTGCTGTAAAGAAATACCTGAGGCTGGGTAATTTATATAGAAAGACGTTTAGCTGGCTCACGGTTCTGCAGGCTGTACAAGCGTACCATCGCCATCTGCTCGGCTTCTGGGGGTCCTCAGGGGTCTTCCACTCAGGCGGAAGGGGAAGCAGGAGCAGGCAAGGTGAGAAGAGGAACCGGAGAGTGTGCAAGGCAGTGCCACAGGCCTCTAAACAATCAGATCTCGGAGAACTCACTGTGGCAGGACAGCAGCGAGCCAGGAGGGCTCTGCCCCCAAACACCTCCCACCAGGCCCACCTCCAGCCTTGGAGGCCTCAGTTCAACAGCAGATTTGGAGGGATGAACATGTAACCGACAGCACGCTGGAGACGTGAGCGTGACGACAGTTCCCCTGACTCTGTCTGTTGCTGCTCCTACAACAGCGCCGTAACACCGTTCCCCGAATTCTTCCCCAGGTAGGAGGACCAAGCGCGAGGCTCTTGGCCCAGTCATCCAGCCCCACCTCCGGGCTTCAGCTCTTGGGCCAGGCATGGACCTAAGTCCTTGTGCAGGTGACATCCAGGTGCCATTTCTCAAGGTCGCCAGGCTTCCCAGCCTCTGGCTGCTGCTTGTGTCTTTGTGGGGGAGGTGGCTATGATGATGACAGCACGTTCGAAGCAGCAGTGGTTACAGTTTCCTTCTAAAAATACATTTAAGACAGTCAAATGTAAGGGGGTGACTTCTAGTTCAGCATGGTGTGCAGAGAACATGCTTCTCCCTGGATCCATGGGAGGACCACAGAGGGGACACTGCTGACCTTATTCCTCTGGGGCATCTCCTCCTTGGATCCACGGGAGGACCACAGAGGGGACACTGCTGACCTTGCTCCTCTGGGGCATCTCCCCCCCGGATCCACAGGAGGACCACAGAGGGGACACTGACTTTATTCCTCTGGGGCATCTCCTCCCCAGATCCATGGGAGGACCCCAGAGGGGACACTGCTGACATTGCTCATCTGGGACATCCCTTCCCCAGATCCACAGGAGGACCACAGAGGACACTGCTGACTTTGCTCATCTACAGGCATCCCCTCCTCAGACCCACAGGAGGACCACAGAGGGGACACTGCTGACCTTGCTCCTCTGGGGCATCCCCTCCCCAGACCCACAGGAGGACCACAGAGGACACTGCTGACCTTGCTTATCTGTGGGCATCTCCTCTCTGGCTCAGCTGGAAGACAGACAGCTTGGTGGCACCAATTGGGCAGAGCAGGGAGAGCCAGAGCCCAGGCATACAGGTTGGGGAATCCCCAGGACTCCAGACGAACTCCATGCAGAAGGTCAAGCAGCTCTGAAGGTGGAGCATAAGGTGGACTGAGAGCCCAGACCCCAGGCAGGAGACAGCTCTTCTACAGATGCAGGCAGAAGACAGGGGTCCAGGGGCTGCTCTCAGGAGTCAGGGCTGGGAGATTCTGCGCTGGGGCCAAGGGAGGGCATAGCCCATGAGAGAGCAAGGCACTGAAGAGAGCCAGGAGATCAGGTCACAGCTGCATCCGGAAAGGTGGCCTGGGCCCTTTACTCTGCTTCCTCCCAGAGTGCCAGCAGCCTGCTCTGTCTCCCAGGAGGGGGATGGGGGCTCTGGAATTGCACTGGCCTCCCAAGAACTCTGGTCACATGCTCAGACCTTGCTGCTTCCCCTCTGAGGTCCACCCTGGAGCAGCCCCTCACCTCCCCCATGCTACTCCACCTCAGCGCTTTTGAGGCTCTCATGAAAGCGCGTGGACTGCAAGGGTCACTGGACTCTGAAGGAGAAAAGGACCTCACATGAAAGACAGATTCTACATCCCCTCCTACTGAAGAAGGGAGCTTGGGGGAAAGAGAAACAACCTGAGGAACAAAAATATATAAAAAAGAATAAAAACTCTATTGCTGATACCCTTGGAGAGAGAAGAGAAAACAGCACATCCATGACATAAGAACAGAATGTTATAAAAAAGGAATAGTGAGAAATTAATAAAGAGCCCTTGGAAAGGAAAAAATAAAAGACAGCATAGCACAAATGAAAACTTAAATTTCTCAAGCTGGGTGTGGTGGCTCACACTGTAATCCTAGCACTTTGGGAGGCCAAGGGTAGATCCCCTGAGATCAGGAGTTTGAGACCAGCCTGCCAACATGGTGAAACATGGTGGTGGGCACCTGTAATCCCAACTACTCGGGAGGCTGAGGCAGGAGAATCACTTGAACCCAGGAGGCGGAGGTTGCGGTGAGCAGAGACAGCGCCACTCCCCTCCAGCCTGGGTGACAGAGTGAGACTGTCTAAAAAAAAAAAAAAGAGGCCAGTTGCGGTGACTCATGCCAGTAAAAGGGCCAGGCGTCTCACTATGTTGCCCAGGCTGGTCTTGAACTCGGCCACCAGTGATCCTCCCACTTCATCCTCCTGAGTAGCCAGGACTACAGACATGTACCACCATGCCTGGCTAATTTTTTTAAAAAAATTTGTATAAAGACAGGGGTCTCACTATGTTGCCCAAGCAGGTCCTGAACTCATGGCCTCAAATGGTTCCTTCTTCAGCCTCCCAAAGTGCTGGGATCATAGGCATGAGCCACCACTTCTGGCCTCCCTCTCTTTTGTTTTTGTTATTTATTTAGAGACAGAGTTTTGCTGTGTTGCCCAGGCTGGAGTGCAGTGGCACAATCTCAACTCACCTCAACCTCTGCCTCTCAGGTTCAAGCGATTCTCCTGCCTCAGCCTCCCAAGTAATGGGATTCTAGGTGCCTACCTCCATGCCTGGCTAATTTTTAATAGAAATGGTTTTATCATATTGGCCAGGCTGGTTTCGAACTCCTGACTTCAGGTGATCCACCTGCTTTGGCCTCCCAAAGTGCTGAGATTACAGGCATGAACCACTGCTTCTGACTTTCCTGTTTTTTAAGCTGAAAAAAAAATTGTGCCTGGATTATGGAGTCAGGACATTCATTTTGCAAACTGTTTCTGAATCCCCCAGCCCATCTGATAAAATATGAACATTACAATTCACATTGACATGAATGTGGGAAAGGTTTGCACGTATGAGATCAGATTCATCAGCTTCTTCATGACTTCTAGCCTCGTACAGCACATTACTCACTTTGGCTTCTCGTGAAGAGAGCAAGCGGTGTGTTTCAGTTATCCCCTATTTTGGGAAACCTGAGGGAAAAGATTTGAGAGCACGAGCACCTTTTGTCGTAGAGCGGGAAGTCTCAACCTTGGGGGCTGTGAGAATCGTCTGAATGATCTTTGCAGAATATGCAGGAGGCTGGGTCCCACTGACACCTGCTGGCGGAGTTCCTGAGAGAGGCTGGGCACACCTGTGTGCATACCTGTGCAGGTGCAGAGCTCCCGAGAGAGGCCGGGCACACCTGTGTGCACACCTGTGCAGGTGCGGAGCTCCCGAGAGGCCAGGCACACCTGTGTGCACACCTGTGCAGGTGCGGAGCTCTCGAGAGAGGCCGGGCACACCTGTGTGCACACCTGTGCAGGTGCGGCGCTCCCGAGAGAGGCCGGGCACACCTGTGTGCACACCTGTGCAGGTGTAAGCACACATGCAAGTCTGTACGTATGAGCATCTGCTTTACTGTTTAATATTAAATTTTTTAATATTAAAAGAGTGCAGGCTGGTCGTGGTGGCTCATGCCTGTAATCCCAGCACTTTGGGAGGCCGAGGCAGGCAGATCACTTTAAGTCAGGAGTTTGAGACCAGTCTGGTCAACATGGAGAAACCCGTTTCTACTAAAAATACCAAAACTGGCAGGTGTGGTGGCAAATGCCTGTAATCCTAGTTACTTGGGAGGCTGAAGTAGGAGTACCGCTTGAACCCGGGAGGTGGAGCTTGCAATGAGCCAAGATCGTGCCATTGCACTCCAGCCCAGGTGGCAAAAGTGAAACTCCATCTCAAAAAATAATATTAAAAGCATACATATATCAGAGTGTGTATAAAAGAGTGTATATATCACACATGCAACTAAAAAAATTAGAGGTGGACACCCACGCACCTAACACCCAGTCCAAGAGGCGGAGCAGAGCCAGCACGCTGACTCTCAGGAAGTGCTCTCAGCGGCTTCCCCTGATGGGAGGCTTGGCTTGGCTCACCTGCCTTGGGCTGCCATAACGAAATGCCATAGACTGGGTGGCTTATAAACAACGGGCATTGACTTCTTACAATTCTGGAGGCTGGGAGTTGGAGATCTGGGTGCCAGCATGGCTGGGCTCTTCTGGGGGCCCTCTTCCGGCTTGTGCCCTTCTCGGCTTCTCAGTGTGCCCTCATGTGGGAGACAGTAGAGGGACTTGCTCTCTGGAGACTCTCATAGGGCACTGGCCCCTCTTGGCCTCAGCGGATCATGGTCATCTCTCAAAGGCCCCACCTCCCGATACCATCGCACTGGGGATGAGACTTCAATATACGAATTGTGGGGACACACAAACGTTCCATCCCCACCTCCCCAAACTTATTTATTCTTCCCATGCAAAATACATTTATTCCATCCCAGCAGCTTTGAATGCCTTAGGCTTGATCCAGGATCTAAGGCGTGAAGTCCAAGTCTCATCTAAATATCATCTGAATCAGATATGGGTGAGACTCAGGGAACAATTTGTACAAGGCAAAGTTCCCCTCCAGCCGCAAGCCCGTACAGCTAAACAAGTCACGTGCTTCCAAAATACAATGATGAAGCCGGGCGCGGTGGCTCACGCCTATAATCCCAGCACTTCGGGAGGCTGAGGCGGGTGGACCAGTTGAGGTCAGGAGTTTGACACCAGCCTGGAGAACATGGTGAAAACTCATCTCTACTAAAAATACAAAAATTAGTTGGGTGTGGTGGCGCATGCCAGTAATCCCAGCTACTGGGGAGGCTGAGACAGGAGAATTGCTTGAACTTGGAAGGCGGAGGTTGCAGTGAGCCAGGATCATGCCACTGCACTTCAGCCTGGACAACAGAGCAAGACTCTGTTTCAAAAGCAAACAAAAATGGTGGGACACTCATTGAATAGACATCTCCATCCTGAAAAGGTGAAACAGGGAAGAAGGAAGCGATGGACCAAGCAAGTAGGAACCTGGACTTGGAAAACTCCAAAGAAATCGCCAAGCCAAAATAGTCCTCTTTAGCTCCATGCTCTTCCGTGCAATCCCACCCGCACAGCTCTGCCAGGCAGGGGTCCCACCCCCGGGGCTCTGCTGGGCAGGGGCAGGCCCCCCGACTTTGGGCAAAGGGCATCTTGACTGCTGAAAGTGAGGTGACGATCCCCCTTTTGAAACCAAGGGGGTCGCTGTGATGAGCTCTTAAAATCCAAGAAGTCCAACGTTCCTTCATTCCTGCCATCTCCTTCCCCTTCAGTTTCAGCTGCAGTGTTCCCGCTAGGGCAGCTGACACCGTCCGAGGTCCGCCACACTCACACGAGTCTCCTCGCCATGGCTGGCTGACCACACCCTCAGTCTTCTTTGTCAAATACTCTCTCTCATCTGTTGCGATAAGGGTAGGCTGACCATTTTCCAGTGTTTAAGTTCCAGTTCATTTTCGCTAAGTAAGTCCCTCATCGGTCGTGTCTCTCTTACGTTTTGTTGGAAGCAGTCGGGAGGAGCCAAGCCACTCCTTCAGCACCGCTCAGCAAGCTCCTCAACTAAAATCTGATTTCATCACCGGCAAGTTCTCTACCTTTCCAGAAACACTAGAACATAAGCACAATTCAGCCGCGTTCTCTGTCTCTTTATCAGAAGAATCATCTTTTCTCCATTGACCAATAACACATTCCTCATTTCTGCCTGAGACCTCACATTTCTCCCAACGATCTGGTCATTGATTGCATTTTCGCTACGAAGACAGAGGCTTGAGCCCTCACCAGAATCACCATTAAAATCCCTTCATGACGATCTTGGCCTCTTCAGGCCTGCACTTCACAACTCTCCCAGCCTCTACCCCCTCACCCAGTTCCAATGCTGCTTCCACAGTTTTAGGTGTTTGTTACAGGGGCACGCCACTTCTTGGTACCAACTTCTGTGTTAATCAGGGTTTTCCAGCGACACAGTGCCAATAGAGATGTATACTTATACGGTCATGTGCTGCTTAATGATGGGGGTACATCCTGAGAAATGTGTCATCATTAGGCAACTCTGTCCCTGTGCAAGCATCATGGAGTGAACTTACACAAACCTAGACAGCAGAACCTGCGACATGCAGAGTATGTAGGGTAGAGCCGATTGCTCTGAGCCTAGAAGCCTGTGCAGCCAGCATCTCACTACAGCGAGCGCTCCGGGCAAGTGCTATGGTTCCAGGTGTCCCCTCCAAACCCAAGTAGAAACTTGATCCCAAGGTGGTCACATTGAGTGGTGTGGCCTTTGAAAGGTGATTGAGCCATGGGAGCTGTGCCCTCAGAATGGATTCATTCATTCATGAATGGATGAGTTAGTGGATTACTGGGTTGTCACAGGAATGGGACGGGTGGCTTAGCAATAAGAAGAGACCTGAGCCAGCAGGCTCAGCCCTTCACCGTGTGATGCCAGCACCTCCTCAGGATTCTGCAGGGTCCCCACCAGCAAGAAGACCCTCACCAAAGGCGGCCCCTTGACCTAGAACCTCCAACCTCCAGAACTGTAAGAAAGAAATATCTTTTCTTTATAAACTACTCAGTTTCAGGTATTCTGTTGTAAGCAACAGAAAATGGACTAAGACCGCAATATGTATTTCTGTATGTAGACATATCTAAACATAGAAAAGTTAAAGTTGGCCAGGTGTGGTGGCTCACACCTGTAATCCCAGCACTTCGGGAGGCCAAGGCATGTGGATGACCTGAGTTCAGGAGTTCAAGACCAGCCTGGCCAACATGGTGAAACCCTGTCTCTACTAAAAATACAAAAATTAGCCGGGCGTGGTGTTGCACACCTATAATCCCAGCTACTTGGGAGGCTGAGGTGGGAGAATTGCTTGAACCCAGGAGACAGAGATTGCAGTAAGCTGAGATCACATCACTTTACTTCAGTCTGGGCAACAGAGGAGACTCCGTCGGGAAAAAAAAAAAAAAAGCCCGCAGTGGCTTACGCCTATAATCCCAGCACTTTGAGAGGAAGAGGTGGGTGGATCACCTGAGGTCAGGAGTTCGAGACCAGCCTGACCCACATGGTGAAACCCTGTCTCTACTAAAAATACAAAATTGGCCAGGTGTGGTGGCAAATGCCTGTAATTCCAGCTACTTGGGAGGCTGAGGCATGAACCCAGGAGGTGGAGGTTGCAGTGAGCCAAGATCACAACTTCAGGCTGGGCAACAAGAGTGAAACTCCATCTCAAAAGAAAAAGGAAAAGAAAAGTTAAAGTAAGAATGTGGTACAGCCGGGCGCGGTGGTTCACGCCTGTAATCCCAGCACTTTGGGAGGCCGAGGCGGGTGGATCACGAGGTCAAGAGATCGAGACCATCCTGGTCAACACGGTGAAACCCCGTCTCTACTAAAACTACAAAAAATTAGCTGGGCATGGTGGCGCGTGCCTGTAATCCCAGCTATTCAGGAGGCTGAGGCAGGAGAATTGCCTGAACCCAGGAGGCGGAGGTTGCGGTGAGCCGAGATCGCGCCATTGCACTCCAGCCTGGGTAACATGAGTGAAACTCCGTCTCAAATAAAAAAAAAAAAAAAAAAGAATGCGGTACAAAGATAAAAAGGACACCTGCATAGGGCACTTACCATGGAAAGAGCTGGCAGGACTGGGTGTTGCTCCGGTGAGTCAGCGAGCGCATGTGAAGACCTAGGACATTACTGTAACGACTGCTGGCTTTATAAACACTGCACACTTAGGCTACACTAACTTTATGAAAGGTGGGTTTTTTTTTTTTTGGCCAGGTGCAGTGGCTCACTTCTGTAATCCTAGCACTTTGGAAGGTTGAGGAAAGAGGACGACCTGAGCTCAGGAATTTGAGACTGGCCTGGGCAACATAGTGAGAACTTGTCTCTACTCAAAATAAAAAACAAAAATATCAGCTGGGCATGGTGGTCCATGCCTGTAGTCCCGGCTACCTGGGAGGCTGAGGTGGGAGAATGACGTGAACCCAGGAGTTGGAGGCTGCAGTGAGCTATGACACTGCCACTGTGCTCCAGCCTGGGTGACCGAGTGAGAGGCTGTCTCCAAAAATACCTATAATGTTGTGAATATATATCTATAGATTGTTTCCTCAATAATAAATTAATCTTAGCTTACTATAACTTTTTTACTTTATAAGGTTTTAAAAATTTGATTCTTTTGTTTGAATAGCTAAAAACACAAACACATTGTATAGCTGAATAAAAATATTTTCCTTATATTTTTATTTTATAAACTCTTTTCAATTTTAAAAATCTTTTATTTTGTTTTTTCTGCTTTTAAAACTTGCTTGTGAAACCAAGCGGAGCTGGTTGAGCCTTCGAAGTCCTAAAACACGTGGCTGTGGGTTCAGGGTTTATTCTGACAGCGTGGGAGCCTCTGCAGAGAAAGGGCGAGAGAGGGAGCTGGGCAGACGGGTTCACTTAGGGCTGCGGAACAGGACGTCCTCCGGTGCCAAAGACCTTGTCCTGGATGACAGTTGGTCAAATGAAGGCAAACTTGAAAGCCTCACAGATGAATTTACTGAATTCTTTTTTTTTTTTCATTTGAGACAGAGTTTCACTCTTGTTGCCCAGGCTGGAGTGCAGTGGCGTGATCTCAGCTCACTGCAACCTCCGCCTCCTGGGTTCAAGTGATTCTTCTGCCTCAGCCTCCCGAGTAGCTGGGAATACAGGCGCGTGCCATCACACCGGCTGATTTTTGTATTTTTAGTAGAGATGGGGTTTACCATGTTGGCCAAGATGATCTCAATCTGTTGACCTTGTGATCCGCCCACCTCAGCCTCCCAAAGCGCTGGGATTACAGGCGTGAGCCACCGTGCCCGGCCAAAAATACTGTTTTTACTGCCACTCTTGATTTTCTCCTCCTACGTTTTCTTTGTGTCCGGTTTTTGTGCCTGCAAACGCGATGGCTAAAGTGCACACTAAGTGAGCATTTGTTCTGACTCGCAGAGGTGGTTTGAGGTTCTCCCAGGGTTCCTGGTATTTCCCAAGTCTCTTGGGTTGGGTGGGAGGCTTTACTCAACGCCCAGGAGAGGCTGAGCACCAGCTGCATTTTCTGCTTTGGTTCACAGGATACCTGTTTTTCTCAGGTCTGCTAGAGGCATCCAACGCCCTGGTTTGTAAATAGCAACTGAAAGGCATATTTCGGCACTGGTTTGGGGACATTCCCCGTCTCTCATCCCTTTTCCCCTTCAGATAGTGCTGGGCTTTGCTCTACAAAGAGGATTCTCGTGTTACTCCTGAGAGCTCATGAGCCAGAGGGCTGAAAACGGCAGGCTTGTGAGTTACGAGGAAAATGATTTGGTAATTACGATCAAAAGAGAAGAAACAAACCCTCAAACTTCAACTTCTTTAAAAGGAAAAAAAAAAAACTATCCCATCTTGTTCTGTAAAACATTAAAATGCTTTGTTTTACGAACTGAAGAGTGAATTCCTCCGCATGTACTTCTGTGTGTAGAACATTTTTCAGACCTACGCGCGGTCGGCGTTGCTGCCTGTTGGCTGGCTTTTCAAACACCTGAGCGCGGCCAAACGAACGCAAAATTGCATTTTCTTACCTAGTGGAAATCTAACATGACTGCAAATTCCTAGTGAACGTTCGGGTTTGCTTTCGTGTGCCCCTTCTGGTTACTTTAGAGTTTCTGGTGTAATTTCTGAACCCGTGTGTCATCTGTGTTGAATATCTGCCCCAGTCTTTCTCCTGCCCCTCAGAAGAGCCAAACTTTGAGTTTTGTATCTGTCATCGATACATTTCAATACATCTTTCTATATAATTAAAAAAAAAGACTTGCTTGTTAAAAACTGAGACACAAGCACACGCATGAGCCTAGACCGACCCAGGGCCGGGATGATCCCCATCACTGCCTCCTCCACATCCTGCCCGCTCGAAGGGGCAGTAACATGCCCCAAGCCGCCCTCTCCCGTGAGAATGGTGCCTTCTTCTGGGTACCTCCTGAAGGACCTGCCTCACCGCTTTACAGTTCACTTTTTTGTTTTTTAGTAAGAGGAGGAGTATACTCTAAAATAATAATGAAGCCTGGGTGCAGCTGCTCAAACCTGTAATTTCAGCACTTTCAGAGGACGAGGTGGATGGATGGCTTGAGCCCAGGAGTTCAAGATCAGCCTGGGTAACATAGTGAAACTCTGTCTCTGCAAGAGAAAAATTTAAAAAAATCAGCCAGGCGTGGTGGCATGCACCTGTAGTCCCAGCTACTTGGGAGGCTGAGGATCTCTTTAACCCAGGAGTTTGAGGCTGCAGTGAGCAATGATCACACCACTGTACTCAAGCCTAGGTGACAGAGCAAAACCCTGTCTCAAAAATAAAATAGGCTGGCGCAGTAGCTCACATCTTTAATCCCAGCACTCTGGGAGGCTGAGGCAGTAGGATCACTTGAGGTCAGGAGGTTGAGACCAGGCTGGCCGACATGGCGAAACCCTATCTCTACTAAAAACACAAAAATTAGCCAAGCGGGGTGGCGTGCGTCTGTAATCCCAGCTACTTGGGAGGCTGACGCAGGAGAATCGCTTGAACCTGGGAGACGGAGGTTGCAGTGAGCCAAGATTGCACCACTGCGCTCCAGCCTGGGCAGCAGACTGAGACTCTGTCTAAAAAATAAATAAATAAAACAAAACAATAAAAAGTATGGCATAGTAAATATATAAACCAGAAACATAGTCGTTTATCAAGACCAAGAATTATGTACTATGTGTAATTATATGTGCTAGGCTTTGTTTACAGCCACAGCAGCGCAAACATGAGTCAGCAGGTTTGCTTACAGCCACGTCACTGCAAGCATGAGTCATGCATTGTGCTGGGACAGCTATGACGTCACTTGGAAAAAGGAATGTCTCAGCGCCACTGGAATCTTATGGGACAACCATTACATATGCAGTCGGTTGTTGTCCCAAATGTCATTATGTGGTGCAGGACTGTGTGTGTGTGTGTGTGTGTGTGTGTGTGTGTGTCTATACACACATGTACATATAGCTCATATATACAGTCACAGTCATACACAGAAGCATGTGTGAGTGTGCATGCAACTGAGTATACAAGAGTGCAGGTGAGTGTACAGGAGCGGGTGAGTGCATGGAGGTGAGTGTACAGGAGTGCGTGTGAGTGCATGTGCACGTGAGTGTACAGGAGCGTGTGAGTGCATGTGCACGTGAGTGTACAGGAGCGTGTGAGTGCATGTGCATGTGAGTGTACAGGAGCGCATGTGACTGCGGGGAGGTGAGTGTACAGGAGCGTGTGAGTGCATGGAGGTGAGTGTACAGGAGTGCATGTGAGTGCATGGAGGTGAGTGTACAGGAGTGCATGTGAGTGCATGGAGGTGAGTGTACAGGAGTGCATGTTTTGGGTTCAAATGATTCTCCTCCTGCCTCAGCCTCCCGAGTAGCTGGAATTACAAGCATGTGCCACCATGTCCGGCTAATTTTTCATATTTTTAGTGGATATGGGGTTTTGCTATGTCGGCCAGGCTGGTCTTGAACTCCTGATCTCAGATGACCCACTGCCTCGGCCTCCCAAAGTGCTGGGATTACAGGCATGAGCCACCGTGCTCGGCCTAGCTTTTTGTTTTACATCATTTCCATGACAGAAATCACACAAGACCATCTTCTCCTGGTAAAACACCAAAACATCATCCAACATGGGAGCTTCCAATGGCCACACCTCCTCATCCAAAGACTCCTCCACAGGGAACGAAGCTGTTTCAATCAGGTTTTAAAATCATTGAAAAAGTGACAAGCGCATAGGGTAGAAGAAGAACATCCAACCTCCCTGCAGGGAACCGGTGGAGAGGGCATCTCCTCTTCAGCCCCACTCTGCCCCAACGTGTCCCTCTGTGCAGTTCCTCAGTCACCCTCAGTCCAGGCTTCCCTCTCCCCTTTGAACCTGCACACGTCTCTAGAGACCCCGAGAATTCTGCAGGTTGACTCAAGTCCAACACGGGGGTGCTGGCCAGCCTCCGGACTCAGCCCCTAGGTTGCCAGGCCCTGTCCAGGAAGGGTCCACGCTGCCTCCGCCTTGAAGTCCTCTGTGACATTTGAACAAGGAGCCTGCAGTGTGACCTGGGGCTGCTGTGACAAATCACCACAAGCTGGTGGCTTAAACAGCAGACTCATCTCTCACCATTCCAGAGGCTGAAGTCCAAGATCAGGGTGTCGGCTCCTCCCGGAGGCTCCGAGGAGAATCCGGCCCAGGGTCTCCCAGCTCCCAGTGCCTCGGCCACCCTGGGTGCGCCTTGGCTGGCAGAAGCAGCATATGCCCTGCCTCATCTGCATGATGCTCCCGCCGTGTCTGTCTGTGTCAAATCTCCCCCAACCTCCTCTCATAAGGACTCAGCCACTGGATTTAGCCACTCTAAATCCGGGACGATCTTATCTCAACATCCTTAATTACGTCTAGAGACCCTATTTGCAAATAATGTCACCTCCTCAGGAACCATGCTGTTGGGACTTGGAGATACCTGTATCTATATCAATATCTTTATATCTTTATAGATAGACAATCTTGCGAAACTGCAGCTTTATGTCCACTAAAAAGCAACTCTCCACTTTCCCCTCTCCCCGGTCCCTGGTAATCACATTCTACTTTCTGTTTCTGTAGATTTGACCACTTTAATGTCTTAATTTTTATTACTTTCTTTGAGACAGAGTCTCACTCTGTCACCCAGGCTGGAGTGCAGTGGCGCGATCCCAGCTCATTGCAGCCCCCACCTCCCTGCACTGAAGCGATTCTTCTATCTCATCCTCCCGAGTAGCTGGGACCACAGGCAGGTGCCACCATGCCCGGCTAATGTTGGTAATTTTTGTGGGTATGAGGTTTCACGTGTTGGCCAGGCAGGTCTCCAACTCCTGGGTTCAAGGGATCCGCCCACCTCAGCCTCCCAAAGTGCTGGGATTACAGGCGTCGGCCACCGCACCTGGCCCTGTACATTTGGCTACTTTAGATTTCTCATTTAAGTGGCATCATGCAGTTTGTGTCTTTTTATGGCTGACTTATTTCACTTAGCATTTATTTATTTGTCTTCTGATTTTTACTGTGGTAAAACACATGTAACATAAAATCTATCATCTTAACCATGTTTTCAAAGATTTTTTAAATTGACAAATAATTGTATTTATTTATGGGGTGTCATGTGTTTTCAGACAGGAATGCATGACGGATGATCAAATCGGGCTAATTCCTACATCCATCGCCTGACAAACTTACCATGTCTTTGTGGAGGGAAAAAGCTGAACCCACTTTCTAGCAGTTCCAGAATCTGAGTGCGCCATTGCTCACTTGAGCCGCCGTGCTGCCTGTGCCAAGGCCAGCAGAACCCACCGCTGTCCAGCGGAGGCCTTGTGTCCTCTGAGTGGGGCTCCCTTTCCCACCTGCCCTCTGGTGCCCACCATTCTCCTCTCTGCTTCCAGGAGTGCTTCAGCCAGGGTTCTCCAGAGAGACAGGGCCGTGGAGAGGCGAGGGGTTTGACAGGGGAATTGTCTCATAGAGGCCACGGAGTCTGCAAGCTGGAGAACCCAGGAGGCCGGCAGGGCTTAGTCCAAGCCCGGGGCCTTGGAAGCGGGGAAGGTGCAGTCGCAGTCGGAGGCCAAAGGCCCAGGTGCCCTGTGAGGCCCCAGTGCAAGTCCCAGATCCAAAAGTCAAAGGCCCTGGACTCTGACCTTCAAGGGCAGCCAGAGGGAAGGTGTCCCAATCTGGAAGGGAGGGGGAGAGAGAGAGAGAGAGAGGGGGGGGGGGGGGGGGGGGGGGGGAGAGAGACAGAGAGAAAGAAGAAGACAGAGAGGGAGAGAGAAAGAGAGAGGACAGAAAGAAAAAAGAGAGAGAGAGAAGCACAGAGATAGAGAGCAAGAGAGAGTCCCCCCTCTTCAGCTGTCTGTCCCGACCGGCCCCCAGCCAACTGGATGGTGCCCACCCACATTGAAGGGTGTCTGTCTCAGTCCACTCACATGCCAGCCTCCCCTGGAAACAGCCTCACAGACACCCAGAAGCAATGCACCAGCGATCGAGGCATCCCTCAGTCCAGTCAAGCTGACCCCTCGTATGAGCCATCACCATGAGTCTGACTTTTGTGATTCCACATGTGAGTGACATCATGTGGTATTTTTCACCCTGTGCCTAGTTATTTCACTTGGCATAAAGTCCTCCAGCTTCACCCATGCTTCAGCAAATCAGAGGCCCGCCTTCTTTTTGAAGGCTCAGTAGCATTCCACTGCAGTGACACAGCACATGGAAAGTGTGTTCGCCCGCTGACGGGCACGTGGGTTGTTTGCATACCTTGGCTTTTGAGAATAACCCTGCAGTCCACGTGGAGTGCAGATATCTATCTCTTCCATGTCCTGGTTTCAATCCCTCTGGATACATACCCAGAAGTGGGATTGCTGGGTCATGCCATAATTCTAATTTTAGATTTCTGAAAAACCTTCATTCTGTTTTCCGAAACGGCCACGCCAGTTCGCGTTCCCACCACCGCCGCACAGGGCTCCCTTTCTCCACTCCCGGCCAGCACTTACCTTTCACCTTATTGACAGTAGCCTTTCTAACAGGCATTCGGGGAGCGGTCTTAACTAATTTGAGTGTACAGTTCAGTAGCATTAAGTGCATTCATAATGGTATCACTGCCTCACTGTCATCCATCTCTAGGACCTTTCCATCTGTTTAATTTTGCGTTACAGACAGGGTCTTGCTCTGTTGCCCAGGCTGGAGTGCCGTGGGACGATCATAGCTCACTCACTGCAGCCTCAACCTCCTGGGTCTAAGTGATCCTCCCCTCAACCTGCTGGGTAGTTGGGATCACAAATGTGTGCCAGGAACTCTTTGCGTCCTCAGTAAACACTAGCTCCTCATTCTCTCTCCCTGAATGTATCTTTTCCAGGGACACTATTCGACCTTCCCTGGAGCCCCACGTTTTTGTTTTGCTCGGGCCCTGCACATTCTGGAGCTGGTCCTGGCTCACGTCTCCTGCTACGTCCTCCTGTGTCTGTGGAAGATGAATTATCCCTGTCCACACTGATGTGCGTGCCTTCTCATGGGGCGAGTGTTAAGGAAAAGCGGGTAACTTGAGTGGCACATACACCATGCCCAGCTCACAAGAACCAGGTATTGCGTCTCTTCGCAACTCCATGTCCGGTGACGTCACACCGACAGCCTGGAACCAGCCAGGGTGGGGGCATTTACACCGTGGATATCGGCAGGTGCTATGCCTCGGGGCCCTTTCTCTTGAGGGAGATAGTTATTAAACACTCCGCAGTACCCACCTGGATCATCGGCGCCTGACTCTAGAGCCTCACAGTTTGCTTGAAGTAGCAAAGTTACAAGTCTAAAATAACTTAAGAATGTTGATGAGGCCACTTTTGGATATATATCCAACAGAAGTGAAAGCAGGATCTCGAAGAAATATTTGCTCACTCATGTTCATAGCAGCATTATGTACAATAGCCAAGAGGTGGACGCAATCCAAGGGTCCATCTATAGATACATGGAGAAGTCAAATGTGCAGTGGAATATTACTCACCCTTGAAAAGGAAGGAAATTCAGACACACCCTGCAGCAAGGAGCAACCATGAGGCTGCTGTGCTGGGAAGTAAGCCAGACACAAGAAGGCGAGTGCTGCATGAGCCCACACCGTGAGTTATCTGAAGCACTCAAATCGACAGACGCAGACAATAGAATGGGGGTTAGCAGGGCCTGTGGGGAGGGTGAAACACGGAGCTGTGAATGGGTGCAAAGTTTCTGTTTTTCAGGATGAACAAGTCCTGGAGATCTGCTGTACAACAATGTGAAATGCTTACTGGTGCTCAACTATACACTCAAAACCGGTTATTAAGGTAAATTTTATGTTTTTATTCTTAACTACAATTTTTTAAAATGTTGATGGGAGACTGCCGCCTGAGAATTCAGGAGATGTGGGTTTTGGTCCACATTCTGCCATTTCCTGGTGGCCTTAGGCAAGTCACTTGCCAGCTCTGGGCTCTGGTTCCCTTCTCAAACAAAATAAGGGGTTTGTTTTAGGTTTTCCAGCATAGAAAGCTGAGTCTGCCCAGAAGAGCTGAACATTCCCTCACTGTCTTTCACTCAAGTGTAAGATACTCCAAAAAATGACACACAACACATTCTCTCAAGCCAAACACACCGGATATGGTTTGGCTGCGTCCCCACTCAAAATCTCATCTTGAATGGTAATCCCTATATTTCCCATAATACCCACGTATCAAGAGTGGGGCCAGTGGAGGTAACTGGATCATGGGGGTGGTTCCCTCCATGCTGTTCTTGTGACAGTGAGTGAAACTCACGAGACCTGATGGTTTTTGTTTTTTGTTTTGTTTTGATTTTTTCTGAGATGCAATTTCAATCTCGTTGCCTAGGCTGGAGTGCAATGGCACTATCTCGGCTCACTGCCGCCTCTGCTTCCTGGGTTCAAGCGATTCTCCTGTCTCAGCCTCCTGAGTGGCTGGGATCACAGGCGCCTGCCACTATGCCCGGCTAATTTTTGGTATTTTTCGTACAGACGAGGTTTTACCATGTTGGCCAGGCTGGTCCCGATCTCCTGAGCTCAAGTAATCTGCCTGCCTTGGCTTCCTAAAGTGCTGGGATTACAATGTGAGCCACTGTACCCAGCCCATGAGAAGTTCTTAATGTCACACAATTGATCAATTTTTTTTCCTTTATAAGGTTTAGCACTTTTTTTGGGGGGATGGGACAGGGTCTCACTCTGTTGCCTAGGTTGGAATGCAGTGGTGCAATCATGCATCACGGCAGCCTTGAGCTCCTGTGCTCGTGATCCTGCCATCTCAGCCTCCTGTGTTGCTGGGATTACAAGTGTCTGCCACCATGCCTGGTTCATTTTTTGTTTTTAGTAGAGATGAAGTCTCACTATGTTGCCCAGGATGACCTCAAACTCCTGGCCTCAAGTGATCCTCCCATCTCAGCCTCCCAAAGAGCTAGAATTACTGGCGTGAGCCACAGTGCTTGGCCAGCTTTAGCACTTTTTGTGCTAACTTTTGAGAGAATTTTTGCCCTAAGATTATATACACGTTTTCTTCTAAAAGTTTTGCCTGTAGTTTGACCATCTACAAACGAGTTGGAAAGCTTTATTCCAACATTTTAAAAACGTTGTTCCACCCTCTTCCATAGTTTCTGATGAGAAGTCATGAACGACTGAACAATTATAGTTTAACCTCGCACTCCTGGGATCAAGTGATGCTCCCACCTCCGCCTCCCAAGTAGCTAGGACTACAAGTGTGTGCCACCATGCCCACCTAATTTTTATTTTTTTTGTAGAGATGGGGGTCTCACTGTGTTGCCTGGGCGGGTCTCAAGCTCCGGGCCTCAGGTGGCCCTTTCACTTCAGCCTCCCAAGGCACTTCGATGACAGGCCTGAGCCACCATGCCTGGCCTTGAAACTGTTTTGAGGCACTTATCCATTTATGATTTCTTTCTTCTTATGAGTTAACCATTTTATCATTATGCAGTGTTGCTTTTTATCTCTGAAAAGGCTCCTTGTGTTGAAGTTTCTTTTATTTGATGTTAACATAGCCGCGTCGCCCTGCTAGGCTTCCTGTTTGCACACCTTTGTTAAAGCATCTCTCTTGAAAGCTGCGTAGCAGTCTTGTCTTTCTATCCTTTTAATTGATGTCTTAATGCATTAAAATCTAATATGATAATTAAGGCCTGGCGTGGTGACTCTCGCCTGTAATCCCAGCACTGTGGGAAGCTGAGGTGGGTGGATCACCTCGGAAGATCACCTGAGGTCAGAAGTTTGAGACCAGCCTGGACAACATGGTGAAACCCCGTCTTTACTATAATGTAAAAATTAGCTGGGCGTAGTGGTGTGTGCCTGTAATCCCGGCTACTCGGAAAGCTGAGGCAGGAGAATCTCTTGAACCTGGGAGGTGGAGGTTGCAGTGAGCTGAGATCACGCCGTGTCACTCCAGCCTGTGCAATAGAGTGAGACTCCATCTCAAAAACCGAAAACAAACGAAACAACTAACACGATGACTCGCCGGCGAGATTCAGGTCTCTCATTCTGCCGTTTATGTTCATTCCTTCTAAAATGTTCTCCCTTCCTGCTTTTTGGGGATTATTCAAAAACTTTTAGCATTGTATTTTAGTTTATCTATTGGATTTTTATCTATACCTCTGTGTTATTTTTCTAGCGGTTGCTTTGGGGCTTATAATACACATTCTTAATTATGATAATTTTCTTTAATATTGTGCCACTTCATATAAAACATAGAAACCTTCCCATATCACAGGTTCCTTTTTTGTTACAATTGTGTGTATTCCATCTTCACAGAGTCAAAACCTCACAGTTCAATGTTATAATTTTTTTCTTTATACAGACAGATATATTTTAAATAAATTAAGAGGAATATTTTAAAAATTATTCTACTATTTACCATTTCTGATGTTTTTATTCTTTCCTGATGATCAAATTTCCATCTGGGATTATTTTCCTTCAGCCTAAAAAATTTCTTCAGCAGTTCTTATAATATTCGGTGGTGATGAATTCTCTTAATTTTTTTTATGTGAAGATGTCCTTATTTATCCTCATTCTCGAAAGATAGTTTGACAGTCTACGATACTTTTTTTTTTTTTTTGAGACAGAGTCTTGCTCTGTAGCCCAGGCTGTAGTGCAGTGGCGCAATCTTGGCTCACTGCACCCTTTACCTCCGGGGTCCCGGTTCAAGCAATTCTCCTGCCTCAGCCTCCCGAGTACCTGGGATTACAGGTGTGTGCCATCACGCCCAGCTAATTTTTGTATTTTTAGTAGAGATAGGGTTTCACCATGTTGGCCAGGCTGGTCTTGAACTCCTGACCTATGATCCACCCATCTTGGTCTCCCAAAGTGTTAGGATTACAGGCGTGAGCCACTGTCTGGCCACTTCAATACTTTAAAGATGTCCTTCCACTCTCTTCTGGTTTCCATAGTTTTGGATGAGAAGTCATCAGTTTTAATTTCATTGTTCCCCTGCCTGAAATGGTTTTGTTTTTGCTTTTGTTTTTCTAGACAGTTTCACTCTGCTGCTCAAGCTGGAATGCAGCGGCATAATCTTAGATCACTGCAACCTCTGTCTCCCAGGTTCGATTGATTCTCCTGCCTCTCAGCCTCCCAAGCAGCTGAGACTACAGGTGCGCACCACCACCATGCCCAGCTAATTTTTGTAGTTTTGTAGAGATGGGGTTTTGCCATGTTGGCCAGGCTGGTCTTGAACTCCTGGTCTCAGGTGACCCGCCTACCTTGGCCTCCCAAAATGCTGGGATTGCAGGCATGAGTCCCACGCCTGACCTTGACATGTGTTTTTCCACAGTTGCTTTAGGAATTTTCTTTTTAGTTTTTCTTCCCAGCAACTTGACAATCATGTTCCTACACATGGTTTTGTTTGAGTTTATCCCAGTTGGGATAATGGAACTTCTTAAATATGTAAATTTGTCTCTTATTAATATGGAAATTCCAGGCAGTATTTCTTCAAATACTTTTTCCTGCCTCATTTCTTCTATCTTTTTGTAATTTCAACTACAACCTCCGCCTTCTGGGTTCAAGAGATTCTCCTGCCTCAGCCTCCCTAGCAGATGGGATTACAGGTGTGCACCACCATGCCTGGCTAATATTTTTGTATTTTTAGTAGAGAGGGGTTTCACCATGTTGGTCAGGCTAGTCTCGAACTCCTGACCTCATGATCTGCCTGCCTCGGCCTCCCAATGTGCTGGGATCACAGGTGTGAGCCACTGCACCCGGCCTTATGGGCTTTTTGATATTGTTTCACAGGTCCCGAGGCTCTTCTTGTTCTCCCCCCACCCTTTCTTTCTCAGATTGGATCAATTCTGTTGGTATGTCTTCAAGTTAACAGAGTTAATTGTCATTTCCACTCTTTTGTTAGGCTTATTCAGTTAACTTTATATTTAAGATATTCTAATTTTCAGTTCTAATATTTCCTTTTAAAAAGTATAGTTTCTGGCCAGGCATGGTGGCTCACTCCTGTAACTCCAGCACTTTGGGAGGCTGAGGCAAGAGGATTGCTTGAGGCCAGGAGTTCAAGGCCAGCCTGGGCAACATGGCAAATCCTCAACTCTACAAAAAATACAAAAAAGTTAGCTGGGCATGCTGGCATGAGCCTGTAGTCCCAGTTACTAGGGAGGATGAGTGGGGAGAATCACCCTAGCTGGGAGGTCAAGGCTGCAGTCAGCCATGATTGTGCCAGTGCACTCCAGCCTGGGCGGCAAAGTAAGACTCTGTCTCAAAAAAAAAAAAGTTTCTAATTATCCGTTGCGATTTAAAAATCTTGTTAACAGTGTATTTTCAGCTGGGTACAGTGGCTTGTACCAATAATCCCAGCACTTTGAGAGGCAGAGATGGGTGATCACTTGAGCTCAGGAGTTCAAGACCAGTCTGGGCAACATGGTAAAACATGTACCAAAAAAAAAAAATACAAAAATCAGCCAGATGTGGTGGTGCACACCTGAAGTCCCAGCTACTTGGGAGGCTGAGGTGGGAGGATCTCTTGAGTCTGGGAGGCAAAGCCTGCAGTGAGCTAAGATGGTCTCACTGAACTCCAGCCTGGGCAACAGAGCAAGACCGTGTCTCAAGAAAAGCGTATTTTCTTTACAGCAGCAATTATAATAGTTGCATTAAAACCCTTGTTTGTTAATTCATCAATCTAGGTCCTATCAGGGGTCAGTTTCCAGTAGAATGGAAAATGAATAACAATTTTCTTTTCTTAATAAATTCACAGGTTTTGTTATTGGTAAAGCACCTGCAATGGAACTAAAGGTTTTCAGGAAGGTGGTTTTTTTTTTTTTTTTTTTTTTTTTTTTTT
>NW_022437036.1:2129134-2132130 GCF_009761245.1 Sapajus apella
GTTTTTTTTTTTTTTTTTTTTTTTTTTTTTGCAGAGGGGAGGAGTCTTCCTCTATCATCCAGGCTGGATTGCAATGGGGCGATCTTGCTTCATTGCAACCTCCACCTCCTGGGCTCAGTAGCTGCGACAACAGTCACTTGCCATCATGCCCAGATAAATTTTGTATTTTTGTAGAGATGGGGTTTTTGCCACGTTGGCCAGGCTGGTCTTAAACCTCAGATGATCTGGCCACCTTGGCCTCCAAAAGTGCTGGGATGACAGGTGTGAGCCACTGAGCCTGGCCAGGTGTTTGGGTTTTGTAAACTGAGCACGTGAACAGAATATGGGGACAGTTATTTTAGGAATTAACGAAAGCAGCAACAGCACTCCTAAGAAACCGTGGATGGACGTCATGCTTAGAATGTGGATCCCAGGAGCACTGCACCTTTCCAGGTTAGGGAGGAGTCAAGAGGCCACAAGCTTCTCTCCTGGAAAGGTCATTCCTTGCTTGCACCTTGGGAAGGAGGAGCCATCCCAGGAAGGCTGACTTGTTGGAGTGCCGTCAGGACAAAGCCATTCACTCCTGAACTTTGAAATACACTGCTGTCTGAGTTAAACTAGTAAAATCCATCCACAATGGCTATGGTTAGCCATTTGTGGGAGTCAGCCAAGAGGCTGTTGTAAATGAGTCACTCAAGTTTGCAGACAGCCCCGCTTGGGAGATCTGGGTCAATTTCAGGGAGGAAGCAGGCCTTGACTGCTTCCTTGACTCTGACTACAATTTAGTAAGCAGGCGTCTAATCCATGGCGTCCAACTGTGCCTCGTGTATGGATGCAGGGGTTGGTCAGCTGGGCGGTGCTGATTTGGCCAGCTTTTGGTTCTGAGTCCAAGGTTTCTGCCTCTTCCAAGAATGAAACCTGGGCTGCTGACTTAATCTCGAGCTCCAGTCCCTCCTCATCTGTACAACAGGCTCCGCCTGGCACTTGATCATGCGTCAGGCCTGATTAATGTGGGTGCCTGGCCGAGCCCTGTTCCTGTCGAGAGAGTCCTGGCCAAGCAGATCTGAGCATCCCATTTTCTTGGGAAAGCAGGGCAGGGGGTGGAGGTGTCTTGACCAGTGGACTTCTCTACACCAGAGCCTTCAGGTCGCACCCTACTGTCTCAGACTCCAGCCTCCCCAGGGTTGTGTCCTGGGGTGAAGGGGCCAGGGTAAGTGCCTCCTAATTTGTCAAAGGTCTCCCCTTAAGCAGCCATCCCATGTACTGGCTTGAATAGTGTCCCCTCAAACCTACATCCATTAGAACATGTGGATGCAACCTTATTTGGAAGCAGGGGCTTTGCAGACATTATTGGTTAGGTATCTTGTGATGAACTGTTTTGGATTTAGGTAGGTCTCGAACCCAGCGACTGGAGTCCTTGTAAGAGAAGAGGACGCAGACACACAGGGAGAAGTCCAGGGAAAGACAGAGACTGGAGTGACATGGCCACAAGCCCAGGGATGGAGGAGGGGCTCCTCCCCTAGAACCTCCAGAGGGAGGGCAGCCCTGCCCACACCCTGGTTCTGGCTTCTAGAGCTGTGAGAATCCACTTCTGTTGTTGAAGGGCAGACGTTTGTGATCATTTGTCAAGGCCATGTTGAGAAATGCATCCATCTGCATTTGCAGAGCAGTTAGGTGGCCATAAGTTTCTCCCTGGGGTGCGGATTTATTTTTGACCATGGACATCCCTTTGAGCCTGCAAGGCTGAGGAATGCTACCAGCGGGGCTGAAGACGCTCCCAAAACATTCAGCTGCCATCTAGCGGCATGCCGTTTTCTTGGGGGTGGGGTGGGATAGGAGGTCTCATTCTATCATCCAGGCTGGAGTGCAACGGCATGATTGCAGCTCACTTGCAGGCTTGAACTCCAACGACTCTAGGGCCCAGTGATCCTCCTGCCTCAGTCTTCCAGATAGCTGCGGCCACAGGTGCATGATGCCATGCTTGGCTAAATTTTTTTTAAAAAGCCCTGTTTTTAGTAGAGACGGTGTCTAGCTTTGTTGCCCAGGCTGGTCTTGAATTCTGGGCTCAGGCCATCCTCCTGCCTCAGCCTCCTAAAGTGCTGCAATTATAGGTGTGAGGTATGGGGCTTTCTTTTTTCTTTTTTTAAATTGTTTTATGATGAAGGATCTCAGGCAGACAACAAAAGCACAGGTCCCATAACAAACACCACAGACCTTTCACACAGCCGGCAGCATGGAAACCACGACTCCCTTTATACTTAGATTTGTTTCATTCTCAATGTGTTTTAAACTTAATTCAAAACAATGTTTTTATTAGTTTATTTTTATAATAAGCGAGCGCGTCTGATGCCCTATTTTATTGAAAAAGACAACCTGCTTAGTAAACTTGGAAGGCCCACCGAGCTGCCAGCCTCCAACGCCACCTCTTTGCCTACAGCCTGGAGCAAACTTTTTTCCGGGTTTAAACACAGTGCTTACGATTGGCACTTGTTACAATTCCCCTTATGCCAGGGTGGGATTTTTCTTCCAAACTACAGAAGTCCTAACTGCTTGTGGCAAAACTTAAATCACACAGAGATACTACAAGAAAATTTGGCCTGAGGTCCCCAGGGTGACCCCTCACCGCAGGCACATTAGGAAGGGAAGTCACGTAGTATCCCCACCCCTGCGCCCCCCAGCTCCTCCTCCAGGGAGGCGGTTCTCCTGAAAGCCCCAGACTCAGTAGAGCTGCCTGGCTGTCTGCGGTTCCCACCTCCCACAGGGCCTCCCGGTGCACAAGACCCTCCCTGCAAGGGAAGCTGGGATAGGTGGGCATAGACCCTTCGAGCTTCACAGCTGCTGCAGCTGCCAATATATGGTCATCTTACCTATAATAGATCTGTAAGATTTTTTCACATGTCCATGGCTTTAGAATCTTGTGTTCGGCATCATGTGAAAAGGTAATTTCAATATAAAAATACAGGCATAATTATATCAAATGAGTTAAGGAGTGTGATTTCTGAAATAAATGACAGAAA
>NW_022437036.1:2137130-2168350 GCF_009761245.1 Sapajus apella
CCCGCCACCCTGGCCCGGCCGCCCGGCCACCCCGCCGGACCCCCGACCGCCGCGCCCGCCGCGCCGCCCCCCGCTGCCGCCCAGAACGGGGGCAGCGCCGGAGCAGCCCCCGCCCCCGCCCCGACCGCTGGGGGCCCCGCGGGGGTCAGCGGACAGTCTGGGCCCGGCGCGGCGGCCGCGGCGCCCGCGCCGGGGGTCAAGGCCGAGTCGCCCAAGACGGTGGTGCAGGCGGCCCCCCCGCCGGCGCAGACCCTGGCGGCCACCGGCCCGGCCAGCACGGCGGCCAGCATGGTCATCGGGCCAACTATGCAAGGGGCTCTGCCCAGCCCCGCCGCCGTCCCGCCGCCTGTCCCCGGGACCCCCACCGGGCTGCCCAAAGGCGCGGCTGGTGCGGTGACCCAGAGCCTGCCCCGGACGCCTACGGCCACCACCAGCGGGATCCGGGCCACTCTGACGCCCACCGTGCTGGCCCCTCGCCTGCCGCAGCCGCCTCAGAACCCGACCAACATCCAGAACTTCCAGCTGCCCCCAGGTGAGTGGCCGCACGGGGCGGGAGGGAAGGGCGGGTCCCAGCAGCGCCAGCTGCCAGTTCCAGGAAGTTCTCCGCTGGTGGAATGCTAAGGTCATCTGTCCCGCAGGCCGGTGGCTGGAGCAGGCCGAGGGGCAGCCGCTGCCCAGGTGCGGGCCAGTCCAGGTGGCTGCCTGCGAGTGAGCCAGTGGGAGTCGGCACAGCCTGCTTCCCGGTCTTCGTCCCTGACGTCTGCGGTGTCTGCCTGTGCCTTGGGGCTGGTTTGTTTCGGAGCCGCTCAGCCAGGACTCCTAGTGGAGCGGTCCTTAGCTGTTCCCCGCCTGTGTGTCCCTGCGGGGGTTCGAAGGCTCAGCGCAGGCGCTCTCTGGGCCAGGCGATGGGGTCTGCGGAGCCGAGGGCAGGACTCATGTGGCAGCGGCTGTCCCCTGCCCAGTTGTGCAGTTAGGTGTGTGGCCTATGTATGTCCCCATTTAGCCTTCTTGCCCCTTTGTGACCCTGGGCTTGAGCCTCCCCAGTCTCCAGGCGAGGACAAGGAGGAAGGGTGACGCCCCCTCCTCGGGGCTGGGGAAGTCTGGATGGAAGGCTTGGGCTTCCCTGCTGCCACCAGGAAGGCAGAGATGTCAGGCGCACCTTTTGAGAGCTCTCCCAGCGCGCAGCCTTGCTGAGAGCTGCGCTCTGGAGTAGGGTTTCAGACCGTTGTGTCACGGTCTCTTCCAGCGCTGCGTTGGTGCCTAAAGGAGTGCCCAGCTACTCTGGTTGCTGCCCTCTCGGGAGAGCAGAGGGAGGGCGGTGGCAGCAGATGCTCTCGCTCTGTGCAGGGGTCTCGGGGTGGTACTGGCTTCGCTGCGGATGTCTGGGGCTCAGGTGCCCCTTCTGTCTGGCAGTTCTCAGGCTTCTGTCTAGTTGGCTATCTCTGTGACTCCTCAGGGCTCCTCAAGTTTGTTGGGAAAGATTGCCTGGCCAGCATTGCACGCTAGGCTGCTTTTGTCTGGGGCTCCCCAGCCGCCGTGGTGGGTGCTGGGCCGGGGAGCTCCTCCCCGGCCTGTGGTGACGTGTGGCGTGCAGTTGTAGCAGCGCGGTGGCAGCAGTAGTAGGAACTACAAGAAGAGCGTGGGTCTCTCCTGTGTCCCCTCTCTGAAGGGAGCTAGCTAGTGGTCACTTTGACCGGGTTGCAGCATCTTGAGAAGTGAAAGATTTTCCTGTCCAAGTATGTGAGGCTCAGGACTGGTGGTCAGACTCCCGACAGGGCAGGTGCAGGGAGCACTGCTGCGGGGAAAGCGTGTCCCGCCGGCCACTGGGCTTCGGTGCTCCAAGGAGGGAGACAGCTGGGAAGCCAGCCCCCCAGGGTTGCTGAGATGCCCATTATGACAAGCTTTTGGGGTCCTGAAGCGTTTACAGGAGTGTTTTACCAAAGGCTTTGTTTTGCTCTTGATGTGTGTATTGACCTTTTATTAGGAAATGTGGCTGATCTTTAGTAATGTTGTGGAAAGGTGATTGACGGCTGTGGTCTATTATGTAAAATATCACAATGCTTTATTATAAAAATGTTTTCTTAGCAGTCCCACGTGTCTCAGCACAGGCCAGGTGCCTGTTGCACCCCTTGGGCAGGTATAGGACTGTGCCATGTGGGGCTGGCCGGGTTCTCTTGCACTGAGCCTCTGCAGAGGTAAAGCCTGTCTGTCTCTTTTTTTTGGGAGGAGGTGGAGGAATACGTGTTTGGAAAAGATATCTCTGCTGTATTTGTCATGAGTGACCTGGGACTCACTTCCATCTTCTGTTTTAAGGTCAGTTTTAGGGTTGGCTGTGTTTGTTGAGGAGGCACCTTGAACTGTGGGAGTGTTGACTCTGATTCCCGTGTGAGGACAGGGAACAGCTCACGCAGACGTTTGGGTGGCAGTGCTGAGAGCGGTGCTCTCAAGGGGCTGAATGCTACTGTCTAAAAAATGGAAGATTTGCCCCGTCTCTTCCTGCCACCCTGCAGTTCATCTGCAGAACTCCTAATGAGGAATTCTGATTGTGTGGAACTGCCAAAGCAAAAAAAAAAGTATCAATAGAATTACCAGTGCCCCAAACCAGAGTACCTTCTTTTAAACAGTACGACTTAGTTTTGTAAATCAAAATGGCAAATTGCAAACACTCTGATTACTTTCTGTAATTGATCAGACAATATTGAATTATTTTAGTTGGCTTCGTTGGAATATTTCACAATAAGAATGTTTAGAACAAAGATGGAAGGAACTTATAAAAATAACTTGCTCGACTAATAACTCATTCTAGTTACGACTCAGTCTTGCAAACTGAGGCGGAGCCGGGAGTATTAGGGGTGGGCAGGGTTCTGGAAGCTGCATGTAGGTGTCAAGTGGAATAGCAGACTGGTGGCAATTGGCTGGGGTGTGAAAGGGCCTGCCCCTCCCAGGCCTTCCCTCCATGGAGGTCTTGGGTGGGAGAAGGGAGGGGACAGAGGTTTCACCCTTAAGGCTAAGTCTTAGGCCCTGAGTGTTTCAGCCCCGCGGTACACCACATATGTTGAATTTGGTTTTAGCCAGCTGCCTTGATATTCTTTGTCAGGACAGTTTTGTAAAGACAGTTATGTTAATGTAATTGTGATTTGCTGGTTTGAGGTGCCAGAATCTAAATTCTGTTCGCTGGGGAAAAAGGAGAAAACATGGCTTTAGTGAGATTTTACAGGTGACACACTTGTCCCAAGAACATGGAAAAGCACTAGTTATATACAGCTTAGGATAGTCGTAAGAAAAGCACTAGTTATATACAGCTTAGGATAGTCGTAAGAAAAGCACTAGTTATATACAGCTTAGGATAGTCGTACTGTGATTTTAGCTGAGAGAAGGAAAAAGTGATCTGACACCCAAATCGGCATGTTCGCAAATGGTGTGAGAGATCTCTTCAGGTGGGTCTGTGTTAAAGATGCCTGTTTCTAAAGGTTATTGTTTGGCCTAGCAAATTTGTGTTTTCTTTAGTGTATCTTGGTCGATTCTACTTTCACGCAGAATTTACTCCGCTGTTGGTCTAAGATTTGGGCCAAGTGTAGATTCTCATTTCAGGACAGAAAAGCACTTTCTCACCATGGGCCTCAATCCTTTGGCCTAGGGAGCGTGTGCTCGCTGCATATTTTAGGATGAGTACTCCCAGGGTGAATGTGTGTCTCTGGGTGGTGTCTTGAGCATTGGTTCCCATCTGTTGGGAAAGGGGGAAGAAGTCCACTAGCTGCTGACCGTGCTGTGGGTACAGGGTTTGGGTTTGTCGGGTCCAGCCCCATGCTGAGTGGCATCATGCAGAGGGCCACCCCTGAGGTTGTGGGAACTGCCAGTTCTGGTGGCCAGTGGTGGCAGCCAGTGCTCTGGCACAAGGGACATTCCTGGAAGTTTAGATTATATGACCTGAGGTCACTGTTGCCATTTGACCTGGGAGGAGTATATTGTTCCTGGGAGCCTCAGCTTCCCCACCTGTAAAGTGGGTTTGCCTGTTTGGTGAAGAATGCGAATTCTGTCAGGTGGCACTCACTATTCCAAGGTCTCCCAGTTCCCCTCATTTTTCTCTGTTTCTCACACATGATCCAGGCTGCATGTTTTCTCAGTGACCGAGGTGTTTGGCGTGGCAGCTGACTCTGGTTCTGTCAATGAGGAAGTTACTGAGGTCGCAGGTGGGTCACCCTAGGGCAGCGGCTGACTGCCTGCCTAACATAGGGGAGGGTTGCAGTGGCCTTTGGAGGCCTGGACATAGGTGGAGGGCTCGCTTTAGGCAGAGGCCTTAGCCCATTGTTCCTCTTGATGCACCCAGATAGCAGTGACATTTGAAAAGAACAAGCAAAAAGAACTTTTGGGGAGCTGTGCAAAGTCAGCCCTAGATGGTTCTGCCTAGCGTAGAGCACAGGTGCTGCCCCGGGCCTTCCCTTCCTCCCTGCTCCCTGCCCCGCTGCTGGGGTCATCACCATCCACTTCAGGATGAACAGAGTCATCTTGGTGATAGGTTGGGATGGACCTCACCTGCCTTTGGTGTCTTGGAGCTGGTGACCCTCATGGGTTGGTGGCAGCCAGGGACTCGGGGTCCTGTCACACTGTTAGGAGCCTTTCTCCTCACGGCTTATGGTGCCTGAGTGCTGTGTTCACAGAGAGGTCTGTAAGTTTGAACAGAGAATGAGGTTTGAAGCTTGTTACTGTTGCTGTTTTTTTTTTTTTTTTTTGAGAGGGAGTTTCCCTCTTCTTGTCCAGGCTGGAGTGCATGGAATCTCAGCTCACTGCAGCCTCTGCCTCCCGGGTTCAAGCAATTCTCCTGCCTGAGCCCCAGCCTCAGCCTCCCGAGTAGCTGGGATTACAGGTGTGTGCCACCACATCTGGCTAATTTTGTATTTCTTTTAGCAGAGATGGGGTTTCTCCATGTTGGTCAGGCTGGTCTCTAACTCCTGACCTTACGTGATCCGCCTGCTTCGGCCTCCCAAAGTGCTGGGATTACAGGCATGAGCCATTGCTCCCAGCCCAGTTGCCCTGTTTCTTAGGGCCTGTGAGAAGCTTTGTAGGAGAGGGTGTCCTGCTTGCTTCGTGGCAGATGGGCCTGAGGCAGGCCTCAAGCGCCTGGGGAGTTGACCTTCTTCCAGGTCAGAGAGCACAGCCGCCCTGGCTCCCAGGACCGTCCCTGGGCTCCCCAGTGTGCTGTGGGAGTTGGCCTGGAGGCGGCATTTGGTCAGAGCAGCACAGACGGGGCTCAGCAGACAGAGTGGTGGGCGCGGTGCAACCTGCAATCAGAATAGAATCGAGGAGGCTCCTGTTCTGCTTCCACAGTCTTCTCCAGTGTATAAATGTGAGCTTTCTTTCACTTAAATGATAAATTTGAAGAAAGCTTTTAGCAGCTGTTTTTTGAGGATCTTGAAGCAGAGGTGTAGCAGGGTTCTGGAGAAGCTTGCCTGAGATTTGGGGTAATTTGCGGGGGTCCCGAAGCGCTTTGCTTTTCTTCGTGGTGCTCAGTAGGAACCTCCAAGCCCTTGAGCATCTGGGAAACAGTTGCTGTTTAGGGTGTTTACCTGTGCCGCCCGGCTCAGGCAGTGGTGAGGGCCTTTACTTCATCAGGCCTTTGATAGCAATAAAACAGTTAAATAAAGGGGGCTTTTAGCTGCAGGCCCTTCTGTGCTGGGTGCTGTGCACCTGGGCCTCCTGGACGCTTCTCCCTCCAGGTGGGCCTGTGGTTGCTATGGCACTGCGGTGGCGTCAACTGCAAACGTGTACACAGCTGTTCTTTCAAAATTCTCACTTGGAAGAGTGAAGTAGAGCAAGTGCTGAGAGTTCTGCTTGGAAATTACTTTGTGCATGGCTGGACCATGAAAGTTTCGAATGAAAACTTTTGTTTTTTACACATGTTAAATTAATGTTTGCACCAAAGAATGACAGCTTTCAAAAAACAAGGAGCTACATGTTGTCCAGCTCGAGGCCCTGCTCCCAGCTGAGAAAGTGCCGTCCCCTGTTGGTCGGTCTGCGATGGTCTCGGGCTCTGCGCCAGCGCTACCTGCTGCGTGGTGTGGGGCGAGCTGCTGTGTGCGCGATGGGGTAGCGAAGTGCTCCCAGCTTCTCCCACCCTGGATGTCATGTTGTGGAGCAGAGTTGTGTGTCGGGAACTGTGTGTGAGGACGGGAGAAATTGTCTGTTGGGAACCGTGTTTGGGGACTAGAGAATTTGACCCCACACAAGCCGTGTTGTATGTAGCCTTATGTGTAGACCTGCATCCATCCTTCCTGAGGTCTTGATGGGGCCTTTCTGTGCCTCACTGGGCATCATCGGAAAGCACCAATATGAGGAAGGCACACGTGGCATCCTGGTCTCAAAGTTGTGGGAGGAGTGTGGCCAGGTCGGGTGGTGGTCTGGGCACATGGATCTCAGAGGGACCATTTCCGAATAGTCAGGAACCCCTGAAACAGTTTTTTATGTCTAGCAAATTGGATATTAGGTTTTAGAATGAGGGCCCAGCAGAAGCAGGTCTGTGGCTCCCAAGGGAATTGTTTTGGGGTTGGGGTCAGGAGTCTGAGTGGACAGTGGATGGACCAGGCAGGACACTAGGAGCCTGGGAGCTGAGCCGTCCTCTGGACGGTGGGTGTGGCCAGAGCACACCCAAGGCAGAGGCTTTGTGGGTCAGCTGGTTCACTGTGGGCTGCAGGCACTGTGGGCAAAAGTGCCGCAGGTGGCAAGGCGGGGACCTTGTTCCTCGGGGTCAGGAGACACAGCCTTTCCCCTTCTGACTTTGCACTAAAGTGTGTGGGACAACGACCTGTGAAAGTTTTTAAAGGAACTTCTGTGTCTTCTGCAGAAAAGCGTGGCCCCACATTGTTCATAGGAGCCACGCATGGCTCTCAGAGCACGGCCAGAAGGCACAGGCCTGCCTTACTTTGGAGCTTTGCAGAAGGCTATGAGTGTCAGTGTCAGAAGCATCATGGCAGGAACGAGGGGTGAAACGGGAAGCAGGCTTGATTGGTTTTTTAATGTAACTGTAAGTGTAATAAAATTATTAGTTACTCGATTTCTCCAACATGATTTTTGATTATAAAATTAGTTTTTATTCATTATAGGAAGTTTGGAAAGTAAAGAAAACTGTGAAGAAGAAAATAAAGTCACTTGTATTGTCACCTGGCCCAGACTGCTAACATTCTGGTGCGTCTCCAGCCTGTGTCCAGTGCAGATCTCTTTCTGTGCTTTTCTAGAATCACAAATCTCCTGTGACCCAAGTCTGTGCCTTGTCTTGTCCTGTGTCTGGTGCACTTTCTCTTGGCCCTCGGTGGCCTCAGCCTCCAGCATTTCGTAACAGGCCCCTGCACCAGGGTGCTGTGCTGACAGTGACAAGTGGCCCCGTAGGTGAATGCCTTTATGCCTAACTCTGTGTGTTTGGTGGGTTGAGCATTTTCAAGGCTTTGATACATATCACCTTCCACCAGATTATGCTTTTAAAAGCATTGCCAAAATACGACTTCTGGAAATGGATACCATTCTAAAGGAAAAAAATCGTGTCTAGTTTTAAGTTGTGTTTCTTTAAGTGAAATTAGACATCGTTCATGTAGATGTTGGCTATTTATTCTCATCGTGTCCATTTTTATAAGTGCTTGCCTTTTTTTTTTTTTTTTTTTTTTTGAGACAGAGACTCACTCTCACTCCCTCGCCCAGGCTGGAGTGCAGTGGTGCGGTCTTGGCTCACTGCAACTTCTGCCTCCCAGGATCAAGTGATTCTCGTGCCTCAGCCTCCTGAGCAGCTGGGACTACAGTTGTGCACCACCACACCCGTCCAATTCTTATATTTTTAGTAGAGATGGGGTTTCAGCATGTTGGCCAGGCCGGTCTTGAACTCCTGTAATCCCAAAGTGTTGGGATTATAGGCATGAGCCACTGTGCTTGGCCTACATGAGCACATTCTGAGGGCGTGTACTGAGCCACGGGGGAAGGCTGACGAGGATGCCAGGGTTCAGCTGTGGGGGGTCCCAGGCTGACAGTCCCTGCTTTCATGGTGTGTCTGTTGTGGGGTCCAGGGAGTTAACAGGGAAACAGATCAGCAGGTGTATCTGATTGTGATAAGCACCCTTAGGTGAGAGGGGACTGCTGGGCAGGGTAGTCAAGGAACGCTTTCTCAGGAGGCTGAGGGGAGAGAAAGGGGTGAGCCACATACAGCAGGGACCTGAGTCCATGGTGAGGAAAGAGCAGATGCAGGGGTCCTCCATGCAGATTGTAGGGCTGCATAGTGTGAACTGATTATATCTCAGGGCTGCACACAGTGTGAATTGATTGTATTATAGGGCTGCCTGCAGGCAGTGTGAATTGATTACATTCACAGGCCGCTCACAGTGTAATTGTATTGCAGGGCTACCTGCACCCAGTGTGAACTGGTTATATCGCAGGGCTGCCTGCAGGCAGTGTGAATTGATTATATCAAAGGGCTGCACAGAGTGTGAATTAATTGTATTGCGGGTCTGCCTGCACACAGTGTGAATTGATTATATCACAGGGCTGCACACAGTGTGAATTGATTATATCACAGGGCTGTACAGTGTGAATTGATTATATGACAGGGCTGCACAGAGTGTGAATTAATTGTATTGCGGGTCTGCCTGCACACAGTGTGAATTGATTATATCACAGGGCTGCACAGTGTGAATTGATTATATCACAGGGCTGCACAGTGTGAATTGATTATATTATAGGGCTGTCTGCAGGCAGTGTGAGTTGATTATATCACGGGCTTGCACACAGTGTGAATCGATTACATCATGGGGCTGCCCCCAGGCAGTGTGAATTGATTGTATTGCAGGGCTGCCACAGGCAATGTGATTTGATTATATTGCAGGGTTGTTACAGGCAGTGTGAATTGATTCCAAGTGCCTCAGTGGCTGGAAGCCATTGAGGGTTTGAAGCTGGATGGGGCAGAATTCAAAGTTGTATGTAGAGGCCACTTTTGCGTCTGAGCTGGTGGAATGACGGGGTGGTTGTGGCAGGGGCTTGGGGCAGGTGGTGGGACTCAGGGAGGTGTGGGTGGGCTGGAGGGGGTGAGGACAAGGGCCCTTGTGGAGTGAGATTGAGGCGGGCAGGCAGGGTGAGAGGGAGCGTCAGTGGTGGTTGGTGGGAGGCAGGAGCTCGGGAGCAGCTGCTGGCACAGGTCAGGGTCTGCGAGTCATGGTGTTGCCAGCTCTGATGGCCATGGGGTGTATGAGACCCCACAGAGTAGGCTAGAAGAGCTGTGGAAGGCTGCCCTGCAGTTGCTGGCACCTCCAAGGCTGGGTCAGCTTGGGAGCCAGGGAGGAGTGCTGGGAGAGGGACATTCAGAGGGGGCACCTGGCCAGTGGTGCTGGGAGTGGGATGGGTGAGGGTGGATGCCTGGGTGCAGGAGCCTGGTGGGAGGAGGTTGCAGGGGGGTGACCCAAAGCAAAGAGTTGTGAGCTCTTGGGGCGGAAAGACATGGTGCGGCTGTCGCTGAGAGCCCTGTGTGGTGGAGTGTTTGTTGCAAGGTCGCCGTCTCTCCTGGCCTCCAGCGCAGTGAGGGGGAGGTAGCGGGGCTGTGATGGAGGCCGCCTTGCTCTGGTGCGTGCAATCCTTGCCTTTTTGCTGTGCGTTGGTGTGCAGATTCGCAGGTCTGCAGATCTCTAGAGCCAGAAAGTCCCGGAAGAGAGTCCCCCTCCGTGAAGATGCTGAGGCTCACAGAGGTGACCGGCTTCTCAAAAACCCCCAGGCCACTTACCACGCTACAGGGTACCTGTCACTCCCTCAGGCCTCCTCCCTATGCCTGTGCTGCTGAGAGACTGGAAATGGTTCAGTGTGGAGTGAAGGTACGGGCTTCAAACGCCTAAAGCACAGGGACCTGGCTTTCAGAGAAACGATCCACAGAATGAAATGTCTTGAGTTTGCATGGTGAGGGGCCACTGGGCCTGTGTAGCCTGTGGCCTCACCCGATGATCCTCCTGTATCCTGCGGGCCCTCCAGTGCCTGGGCTCCCCCCAGCTGGTGGCTGTTTGCTAGGTCTGGGCCGCCTCATCTGCCTGGGGAGGTCCATCTCTGTTAGTCCTCGCAGTCCTGCAGCTGCAAGGGCGGCAAGTGGCCAAGAGGCACCCCTGGTCTTAAAGTCCCTGCTCAGAAGTGACGCAAGCCTCTGCCTAGTTACAGCTGAGAAGACTTGGTCACTGGCTGTGTCTGTCTGCACAGGGTGCTGGGTGGTTCAACTTGTGCTTGGGGGCGGGTGGGATACCGGTGGACCGCCAGCAGGCCTCCGCGTGTGACCTTGGTGGGCCAGGGGGATAAGTTTGGTTGGTTGGTCAACAAACATTCACTTGGCAGTGGGCTCAGATCACACCTTGTGGATCCGGCAGCTTCCTGACGAAGTTGCTTGGGGAGCAGTACAGGTCAGTGTGTATGGGGCGGAGGCAGGGTGCACGGACGCGGCCTCTCAGTGCACAGCATTGCTCGCCGCTCCCTTCTCCCGTGTAGCTTCTCAAGGTGGGCGTCTCCTCTGTTCAGTTGCGGACACCCCGGCATTTCCCCGCTGCTCTGCCTGACCAGGCACTTTTGGAACCACTTAGTGATGGATCCAGAGCAGTGGAGAGCTGGGCCGGGAGCTCGTCTTGGGGCAGCGTGGCGGTCCTGATTCTCCTGCTCGGTGGCCTCGTGGGCTCCTGGTGTCGGGATAGGGCTTGAGCTTGGCCACTGTGGCCCTCCCCCGTTCCACTTGATTGGCCACGGAGCTCGGAGAGTTTGGGAAAGCACAGATCGAGTGCCTTGGGGGCTCTGATTCGGGACAGGTGACAGGGCCACCCTCTTCCACCTTTGGGTGCTTTGCAGGCCAGACGCAGCTCTGCTTGGACTGCTGAGGCTGGGCTTGGGGATGGTGTCACCTCAGTGCCTTAGAGGCTGTGGGGCCACTTGAGTTCTTTCACGGAAAGGGCTGCCACCTGCCTTGGGCCACACGGTTCCAGCCCTGGAGACTTGGTGGTATGGGGGGTGGCCTGAGGGGCCTGGGGTGTGGGGGTGGCGTGAGGGACCTGGAGTGTGGGAGGTGGCCTGAAGGACCTGGGATTGGGGGGTAACGTGAGGGACCTGGTAGTGTGGGGGCAGCAAGGGACCTGGTGTATAAGCCTGCGGTTCAGTGGGGGCAGTGTGGGGACATGGGGATGGTGATGTTGAAGCTGTGGGGTGGGTGCTTATCTGGTGTGGGGGAGGTGAAACCTGGGTGGGGACATTCTGTTGGTGCAGGGGAGGCGGGTGACCCACAGGGCACACACACAGGCTGGGGCTGGAGTGTGGAGCAGGTGCAGGGCAGGGCACCCTGGGCTTTGTCAATCTCAGCAGAATGGAGGTGGCTGGTGCCAGATGACAGTGCCGGGGTCAGGTTCAGGAGCAGGTGGAGAGGTAGGTTGCTGACTTTGGGGAAGGGGTCGAAGGACAGTTTCTTTGTTTTTTCCTATTCGTTTTTTAAGGAGAGATCTTGGAGCCATGCTCCATAGTGGAAACAGAGTGTGCGTCGTATGGATTTGTGCTTTGGGTTGGTTCGAGTTAGGCTGGATGAGGACGGGTGGGGTGGGGGGAGGTTGAGCCTGGTGATGTGCTTTACATTAGCCAGTTCATGCAGGCCACTGTCACTCGGCCCCCACCCGACCCCTGCACCCTACTTGGAGCTGCTTGGCCCGGGCACGTCTGCGGTGCTTGGTGTGCTGCAGGGACGGCAGGGAGCCCATGGTGCAGGATGCAGAAGGGGAAGGCTGCCTTCCTGTCGTCTCTCTTCCTTGTGGTTGTGGAGGTGACATGGCCCAGCAGGGGTGGGTGGTATGTCTGCAGGCCCTGGAGCCTCGTGGGAGGTGGCAACCTGGGTTTGTCCAGGAAGGGCGGCAGATGTCCAGAGTGGAGCATGTCCTGTGGGTGCAGCTTCCTCACTGTGTCCCTGCTGCCTGGGACGCCCCTGAGGTGTCGATGGCCTGGCCAATTACACCTGTAGGAGGCCTGGCAGGGGCGGCGTTGAGCGCCACAGGCCACCTTCATGAGATTCTGAAGTGGTGCCACGGCAGGGGCCAGGCCCCTCAGAGGAGGGACTGTGGGGACTGAAGGCCTGTTCTGATGGCTGTGGGGGTCACTGAGTGAGTGGGGAGGGGGGGTGGCCTCCGTGGGTCAAGGCTGTGGTAGTGGGAGGACAGGTCTGGGATGTCCTGTGGTGTTGAGAGGGACGGGAGCGAGCGGCAGGTGGCACTTGTGTTCAGGACCAAGATGATGAAGTTTCCTCTGCAGGTACAGTCTAGGGAGGGCACCCTGGGGCCCTGTGGGGGTGGGGCTGCCGGTTGGCTCCCTGCTGATGGGAGTGTCCTATGAGAGGAGGCCGGAGAGTAGCCAGGCTGGGCCGAGGTGCCCTGTGACTGCTTTGGGCACAGTGGGCCAGCACCCCCAGTGTCCCATGTCGGAGCTGAGCACCCCGGGTGTCCGGCCAGTGGGCAGAAAGGGGCCTCTGTGACTGGCTGGGGCGCAGGGCTGGGCCTCGGAGCCCTCCCGAAGTGCATTTTCATGACTTGCTCAAGGCCACACAGCTGGCGGGTGGGGGGCTGGGGCTAGAGACTGGGGCTCTGGAACCTCTGCCCTGGCCCTGCCTCACTCTGGAGTGACTTTTTTGGCAGCTGTGGGCTGCTGGGAAGTTGGCAGTTGGGCTGGGATGCCCGGTGGGCAGGGTGTGGGGCTGGGGCAGGCAGGGATCTGGGCGTGGTGCTTCTCTGCAGGCGTGTGTGTGGCTGTGGCTCAGGCAGACGGAGAGCTCGGTGTGGAGAGCAGGGCCTTCCTCCGGGCAGTGGGATCCCCGACGTTTGTGGGGTAGAAGAGCCAGAAGGCCCGGCCTGGGTTCCAGATGTTGGTCCTGATGACACCTTGGAGATGGAATCAGAGATGCAGCAGAGGTCACTGGGCAGGGGATGCAGAAGTGGGTCTGTGTGCTGTGCTTGCCTCGTGCTAGCTGGTGCCAGGCCCTGTGTGCCTCCCACGCTCACCACTGCCCTACAGAACAGGCGTTTGGGGTCCACTTCCTGGACAGGTCAGACACTGGCACAGGAGCTCAGCCTGGGGCCCCCGCACATCTCTCTGCACGTCCTGATGGTGGGGACAGTGGGGGCAGATGTGGAAGGCGGGCATTGGCACTGCTGCATCTGGAGAACCAGCAACCATGATGACACTGGCGGGTGGTGCCAGTGGGGGCACAGTGCAGATGCTGCAGCTTGGAGTTGGGGGATGAAGCCTGGTGACCAAGGTGAGCGTGCAGGGAGAGGGCCGAGGGGTACGGTGCCCAGTGATCAAGGTGGGCATGGGGCCAGAGGGCCAGGAGGGATGGTGCCCAGTGAGCGAGGTAGGCATGTGGGGAGAGGGCCCGGGCGGGACGGAGCCCAGTGTCAGAGGTGGGCATGCTGGGAGAGGGCCCAGGGGCGATGGCGCTTGGTCCCAAGGTGGGCACGCAGGGAAGGGCCTGTGGGGATGGAGCCTGGTGAACGAGGTGGACACTTAGGGAAGGGCCCAGGGTGATGGATCCCAGTGACATAGGTGGGCACACAGGGAGATGATCCTGCTTAACGGAGGTATGGCCCCCACCTCGACCCTGGAAGTGCGGTGGCTTTGTATTGCCCCAGAGTGGGGCCCTTTGTTAGGGGAAGAGCAGGGCCCATCCCAGGGATGGGAGGGAGGGGCTAGCTAGGACCTGCTAGCCAGCTGGAGTCAGGGAGATTCCAGCTGGGCCCTGAAGGTGGCCCTGTCTGTCGCTGTCCTCTCTGTGCTGCACTCAGGGTACCCAGCTGAGCAAGTCCCCTGACAACCCCCATCCTTTCCTAGGTGTGTCCAGGGGCAGCTGGTACAGGGCTGGGCTGCCTCTTGGTTTTTCGAAAAGCGTTTGTATTACAACGGAACCCCCAGAGGAAGCCCCCTTTCTTGCCTGGGCCTGCCCCGTGCTGGAGGGTGCTGGGTGTGTGGCAGCCGCAGGGAACTGACTCAGCACCGAGCCCCAGGGCTTCAGGGCATTTTCAGAGGTGACTTTGATACTTGCTTTATTTCACACATCCCCTCCCCATATTGTGGCTCCGGGTGGGGGGCCAGGCACCTTGGTGAGGGGGTGGTCCGGTGAAGGTGTGGGTACTGGGGAGCTAGGTCTGGGATGGCCCTGACGTGGGATGGTCCTGGCACAGGGTCACCGGTGATTCAGGCAGCACTGGTGTTTGAATATCTCGGCGAAGAATCCTGGGTGCTGGTGTTTATAAAAATAGAGCTGTGGCTTCGTGGTTGTGTCCTTTTTGGTATGATGGACATTTGATAGCATGTGTTTATATTCTGCCGTGTTCCTGCGGTGGGAGCCAGGGGTAGCTCTTCTCATGGCGAAGCCTGGTTGGTGGCTGAAGTGCGCGGCATCACCTGGGCTTGACTGCACGCTGCGCTCACAGCAGAGGCAGAGGCTGGCAGCGGCAGCATCTTCTGCCGTTTCCATCTCTTCTTATGCCAGTCATTTCCAGTGCGGTGGTGCCTCCATGGTGTCCTCGAGTGTGGCCTGTTGTGCTTGTGATGGGACCTTCACTTCATTTGCCTATGGACTTACCCGTCCCAGCGTCCCTTTCCTGTGTGGGGCAGGAGGTGGGCCTCGCTGTAGAGGGAAGAGGTGGAGCAGGCTCCTTGAGACTTGACTGTGTCATCTCCTCCTTCTGAAGGTGCTCACGAATATTCATCCACTTGAAGAGAAGTCCGTGCTCTGAGTGCTTACTTAACCAGTCCTTTGTGTGACGCTCGGAAGAAAAGAATGTTTCTAGAAGGCTGGTGTTTCATGGGTGTCAGTGCAGGCTGGTGGCATGGCCTCTTGGGGTAAGCAGGGAGCCTGGTTGGCTTTGGGATTGCAGTGGTGGTCACCAGAGCCCCATGTTAGTAAGAGTGTGTCCCGCTCATGGTGACACTGAAGTTGCCCTTCTGAAAAGAGAGTAATTGTCGAAGAATAGACGAGTAAAACTACAGTGATGGTCTTTATGACTGTGGCTGGGAAAAGATGTCCTAGGGTACAAATAGCACGAACTAACAGAGGAGAAAATTGAAACATTGGACTTCAAAATTAAAAGAAGACTTTTGTTAGTTGACAGATGTTGTTAAGATAATGAAAAGGCAAGCCATTGGGAGAAAATATGTATTTCTAACAAAGAACTTGTATCCAGAATACATAAAGAACTGTTACAACTCAATCACAAGACGAGAAACAATGGTGAAACATGGGCAGAGGGTTTGAATAGACCCAAAAGAAGGTACACAGATGGCCAGCAGGTGTATGAAAAGGTGCTCACATCGCTAAACTCCAGGAAATAAAACCGCAGAGGGATGCTGCAGCTGATTACACACCCACCTGAAAACAGCCGGAGTTGAACCGGCAGCTCTCCTGTGTCAGCGGGTGTGGAGGCCCTGGGACCCTCAGCACTGACAGGAGGAGGAGGCGCACGAACAGGTAAGTATTGATTTGCTGTGTGCGCCAGCCCCACCCGGGATATTTGGAAATAACCTAAGTGTCCATTTCGAGGTGAGTGGTGACAGGTGATGTGATAATCCGTACGGTGAGATGTGCTCAGCGCCACGCAGGAGCCCATCATGGCACACGAAGCAGTACGTGCATCTGAAATATTCCCCACCAGGTGCAAGAAGCCAGGCAGGGAAGACGCCGATTGCACAGTTTCATTTACATGAAATTCTAGAAAAAGCTAAGCTGGAGCAACGGTGGTTGCCTGGACTGAGGGTGATGGAGTGTGGTGTCGGGGTATGTTTTAAGTGGATAGAAATGTTTTAAATGTTGATTGTGGTAGAGGTTACACCACTATATACACTTGCCCAAACTTTTCAAACTGCGCACTTAAAATAGGTGAATTTTGTTTTATGTGAACCGTATTTCAGTAAAGCTGTAGCAAGTCCCTGGGGCCAGTGTTTCTTCCTGTTGCGTGTAATGTGGTGTTTCAGGGAAGGAAAGGCAGTTGTGGCTGTGCTTGTCATTTGCGTCTCATTCGTTGGTGCAGAATCCCAGTGTCTGCTGTCCGCTACACCGGGGTGCCACAGGGTGAGGGCTTTCAGCAGCCTGGTGGGAAACAGCCTCGTTAACTGCCTCTTCAATCTGATGCTGGCTGTGGAACTTCACATTTCTTTAGGAGAGCATCAGTATTTGGAAGTGTTTGCATGAGGGAAGGAAAATGTACTAGTTATAGTTGTGAAGAAGAGGTTCCCGCTGTTCCTGCAGAGGACGCGGATGAGGAGCTGTGTGTCTGGGACCTGTTTGTACGCCGGCAGGCACTTCCGTCTTCCCTTGGTCTGAACAGCAGTGTCTGCTCTGGATTAGATGAGAGAGAGCTTTCATGCCCACCCGGCTCTTTCGCCACAGAATCTGGGTTCACCCTTTGCAGGAGCAGGTATGTCACAATAGCTTATGTAGTCTTATGCTCACAAACAAGGCAGCGTCTGGCTTTTAGACAGCTACTTTCTTTCTGAGTAATATGTACTCATCCTAGAAAATTTGATAAAGGCCAAAAAGTATGGAAAAGAAACGCATGCTAATCTGTATTCCTGTCACCAGGGGCGAACCGTAGAGGCGAGACCATGGGCGTGTGGCTCAGGCAGCGTGGCTCGCTCGTCCACAGTACTCTAGGAGTGCTCGCACGTGCAGGGATTCTGCGCCTGTTCTCCTGAAGCTTGAACCCAAAGGCGCGCTGTTGAAAGTGTAACTGCTGTCAGCTCCACCAAGCACCTGAAGCGGGGCGAGCAGGGCAGGCCTCTGCCAGGAAGGGCAGGGAAGAACATTCCAGACCTCGTGTGGCCGGTGGGGAGGATGCATGGGCAGGGAGGTGCAGGACGCTTGTTCCTGTGACCTCCTGAGCGGGGAGCGTCTCAGTGGGATTCTGTTTGAGCAGCATGGCTTTGCCAGTTTTCTTCCTGCAGTGTGGCTAGACTGCCTCTCCCTACCTGAGGTTATTTACCTACTCACCTGTGTTTCACCCCAGCGTTGTGAGTTTCCTTTTCCTTGTAGTCACTAATCTGTCTGGGATTAATTTTGATGTGTCGCTCAGGGTGGCCTCTTTTCTCGCCCTGGGCTGACGTACTCCTCTGTCCCCGTCTGGGGCTGCTCCCTGTGCCTCCTGGCCTTTGCTGGCCCTGTCTGGTGCATCTGGCACAAGACATCAGCCTGATCTTGTGTTTCCTGTCCCAGGCCTGTCCCTTCCCCAGGGAGCCTTGGAATGGCATGTGGGGGAAGATGACTCTCGAGCGCTTGAGGCAGGGCTGGGGTGCTGGTATATACACAGCACATTCCCCTCCTCCCGTCAGTTCTTTGAAATTATATGTGTGTGTGCGTGCGTGCGTGTATATGTGTGTATGTATGTGTGTATATATATATATTTCTTTCTTTTTCTTTTTTTTGAAGACAGTCTTACCCTTTCGCCCAGGCTGGAGTACAGTGGTGGCATCTTGGCTCCCTGCAACCTCTGCCTCCTGGGTTTAGGCAATTCTCCTGCCTCAGCCTCCTGAGTAGCTGGGACTACAGGCACGCACCATTGTGCCTGGCTAATTTTTTTTTTGTTGTATTTTTAGCTGAGACGCGGTTTTACCGTGTTGGCAAGGCTGGTCTTGAACTCATGACCTTGTGATCTGCCCTCCTCGGCCTCTCAAAGTGCTGGTATTACAGGCATGAGCCACCGCGCCTGGCTGATATTATATTTTTATCTCTTCTTTTGCACAGAAAATCTTACATCCTAGTAACGTAAACTTACTTACTTGGCTTATCCTACCATATACTTAAACATAGATTCAGAATGACAGCAATAAAATGAGAGTAAAGTTTAAGGATTCTTCTCACTCTTTGTCTTTAGAATTTATCCTTTTAGGATGTTAGGTCAGCACTGTGTTCAGAACTCCACTGAACTGATTTTTTGTGTGGTTATGTTACCAGTTTGATACACAATTTTGTTGTGTTTTGGTTTGTTTTCAATTTTTCTGTTTAATTTTGTGTGTGTAAAACATTTATATGGTTCAAAATACACATACTCGCATGAATACGCACATTTTTTTGGTCCTATTTTAACTAATGTAGCATATACACTAATTTTTACCTTGGTATTTTTTCTTAACAATGTAACCTGGAAATCATCTCTGCTAGCATTTTATTTTAATTGAAAAACTTTGAAGTTTTATGTATAATACACTCAGAGAGGAAATTACTTTGAATAGTGATGCTTTTCTGCATAATCGAAGCACTAAAACTTAAAAAATAATTTTGGAAGGAAATAGTTCAAAAAATACATCATATTTTTCTCTGCCAAGTTATAAAAACACATAATACGCACAAGTTAGCAATGCCTGGGAATATTGGGCTGGAGATGGCGGGGGTCAGTCTTCAGGGAAGGCCAGGCAGGGTGGTCTTTTCACCTGTGGAAGGCTGAAGCTGGGGGTAGCTAATGGGCCCTGCCTCTCCGTCTCCAGTGCAGCCTGCTGTGGGCTTGGAAATACTTTCTGGAATTGTGTATAACCCAGCTAGAGTCGTGCATCACTTAATGACGGGGATACGTTCTAGAAACGCATCGTTAGGCAGTTTCATCACTGTGCGAGGATTGTGGAATCTACTAACTCGAACCTAGATTGGCACAGCCTGCTGCACGCCAAGGTTGCGTGGTGCGGCCCCTGGCTCTTGGGTTGTAAACCTGCGTGGCTTGTGAGTGTGCAGTTGTAACACAATAGTGAGTTTGTGTATCTAAACCTATAAAAGGTACAGTAAAAATACGGGATAAAGGATTAAAAATGGTGCAGCTGTGTGGGGCACTCACTGTGAACGGAGCTTGCTGGGCTGGGCGCTGGTCTGTGGGAGGCAGTGAGTGAGGCCTGGGACTGCGCTGCCGTAGACTCTAGAACACTCTATGCTTAGGGCACACTCAATTTATACAAACAGGTTTTTCTTCAGTAATAATTTAACCTTAACTTACTGTAACTTTATAAACTTTTAAACTTTTTAAAACTTTTTGAGTCTTTTGTAATAACACTTAAACACATCATACAGCTGTGCAGAAAACTACTTTCTTTATATCCTTATTCTGTAAGCTCTTTTTTTTGTTTTTGTTTTTTTGAGACACATTCTTATTCTGTTGCCCAGGCTGGAGTGCAGTGACGCAGTCATGGCTCACTGCAGCCTTGACCTCCCTGGGCTCCAGATCCTCCCACCTCACCCTGGATAGCTGGGACTATAGGCGTGATTGGCCACCGTGCCGGGCTAATTTTTGTATTTTTTTGTGGGCTTCACCCTGTCGCCCAGGCTGGTTGTGGATTCCTGGGCTCAAGTGATCTGTCCTCCTTAGCCCCCCAAAGTGCTGGGAATACAGACAGGTGCCACCACGCCCAGCCAGCTCTTTTCTATTTTTAAAATTATTTATTATTTTTTAAACTTTCTTGTTAGAAGCAAGACACTAGCACACGTTAGCCTAGGCCTACACAAAGTCAGGACCATCCACTTCACTGTCCTCCACCTCCATATCCTGTCCCCTTGAGAGGTCTTCAGGGGCAGTAACATGGAGCTGTCATCCCTATGATAACAGTGCCTTCTTCTAGATTCTTCCTGAAGGACCTGCCTGAGGCTGCTTTACAGTTAACTTTAATTTTTATAAGCAGATGGAGTATACTTTGAAACAATAATAGGAAGTAGAGTGTATAGTAAATACATAAACCAGTAGCATAGTTGTTAATTATCGTTGAAACAGGAGAGTTCCCTGACCCCCTCCTGGGACTTGCAAAGGGGTGTGGCTTGTTTGCGGGAGGGAAACAGGCAGACAGGCAGATGGAGGAGCCCAGACGAGCACTTTCAGGCTCCGGCCCCACAGTAGCGTCTAGCAGTATGTTACAATTAATGCTCTTTTAGCAGTTGCCATTCACGGATGGTTAAGTGTTAACCAGCTCAGCAGTCAGGTGACAGCCTTTTATACCCTGCCCTCTCAGTACCCAAGTCCTTGTGTGGTGTCCAGGAAGAATCAGGTCACATGGACTTCAAGGATGGCATAGTGGGGGATTTTATGGCGTGATGGAGGTGGCTCTCAGTCAGATGGATGGGGAGCTGGCAAGGGGATGGAGTGGGAGGGTGACCTCCCTCCGGAGTTCAGCAATCCCACAACCAATCTCCTCTTGGACGGTGCCCGGCAGAACCCCTCTCAGTGTTGAAACACTCCTTCTCCTCTTTCCTTTTCTGCTGCACCGTTTTGCTCTCACCAGTGGAGGTTGGGATTTATATGGGCACAGGACGCGACGTGGCAGGCCAGAGTAGCCTTGGAAAAGGCAACATTTGGGCGCGCAAACAGGAATGCCTGCTCTCATTTAGGGCGTCGGGTGTCCAGGCTTGAGGGTGGGGCTTTGCCGGGTAGCTGCCCTCTTCTACCCAGGATTTCCTTGGCTCCTGTCCGTATCATTTTATCCAGTATTCTGTATGCTACAGAATTTTATGTGGGAGTGTGGTTTTTTTTTTGGGAGATAGGGTCTCACTCTGTCACTCAGACTGGAGGGCAGTGGTGCCTTGAACTCCTGGACTCACGTGATCCTTCCACCTTGGCCTCCCTAACTGGGACTACGGCTTCTGTACCTGGCTGATGCTTGAATTTTTTGTAGAGAGAGGGGGTCTTGCCTTGTTGCCCAGGCTGGTCTTGAATTCCTGGCTTTAGGCAGTCTTCCCACCTCACTCTCTCAAAGTGGTGAGCCACCGCACCTGGCTAATGTGCCATACTGTTATGTGACTGGCAGCAACTTTAAGATGGCTGTAATGTCACCAGGTGATAGGAACTTCTCAACTCTGTTCTAATCTTCTGGGACCAGCGTCATGTGTGCAGTCTGTTATTGCCAGGAGCGTCGTCATGTGAGCTGTGACTGTACACGCTGGCTGATGGTTTGCAGGTGGGGCTCTCCTTTAAATCAAGGTTAACATGCATAAAAATTCTTTAGGGGGACATAATTTATCTACAATTAAATGCCCCATTGTAAGTGCACAGATTGAGGATTTCGTTCAGCCCCTGGAGGTTCTGCTTGTGCCCTCTGCTGTTGTCCCGCAGCCCTGGGCGGGAAGGCGTTCTCCGAGCCGCCTCTTGCGTTGGTGTGGATCTGCCCTTCCGAGAGCTCAGGTGGCTGAAGCCCCAGTTGTATGCTCCCTGGCGTCCGGCTTCCTACACTCAAGAGTATTTGGAGGGTCATCGTGTGCTCCACAGGTCCACAGTTTGTTATTTTTATGTGGAATGGCTGCTGTTTGGACATACACTATTTATCCATTGGCCAGCCGAGGGGATTTGGCACGTTTCCAGTTTTTGGATATTATGAATAAAGCTTCTTTGAACATTTGTGTTCAGGTCTTTGTGTGAACATTTGTGTAAACGTCCTTTTCTTTTGGGTAAATGTTAGGAGAGGAATCGCTGAGTCATATGGAAGGTGTAGGTTTGGTCTCATCAGAAACTGCCAGGCCGTGTTCCTCAGCGGCTGTGCGGATTTACCTTCACCTGCGGGCCCAGTGCTGCTGCCGCCCCGTGACCCTGCTGGTGCGCGGTATGGCCAGGCTTCTCTGTTTCAACCATTCTAGTGGGCAGGCGGTGGTAGCGCACCTTACTTTTTAAAAATTTTATTTGCACCTTACTTTTAAAATCTCTGTTAATTGAGGCATAGTTGCCTCATAGTGGAGTGCACTTTTCTTAGTGTATAGGTGTGTGAGTGTTAACGACAGCCACGTCACCACCACCACCGAGTACGGAACTGAAATCATTCCACAGCCTTGTGCCCCTGGGAGTGAGCCCCTGCTCCAGCCTCCTCCCCGGCAGCCTCTGAGCTGCTCCTGTCACTGTGATTTTGCCTTTTCTAGAATTTTGTATAAATGGTTATGTAGTGGGAACCTCACATCTGGCCCTTTCTCTTAGCGGGATACTTCTGTGTGGTGCCCAGGTTGTATGTGTTGTGTGTGTCAGTAGTTGGTTTGTTTTCATTGCTGAGAAGTGTCCCAGTGTATGGCTGGACTGCAGTTGATGTGGTTACCAGTTGATGGGTATTTGGGTTGTTTCTAGCTTTTGATTATTATGAACAATGCTTCTATGAATGTTTCCTATAAATCTTTTTTTTTTTTTTTTAAGAGTCTTGCTCTGTAGGCCAGGCTGGAGTGCAGTGGCACAATCACGGCTCACTGCAACCTTCACCTCCTGGGTTCAAGCAATTCTCCGTTTCAGCCTCTTGAGTAGTAGCTGGGATTACAAGTGCCTGCCACCACACCTCGCTAGTTTTTGTATTTTTGTTAGAGATGGGGTTTCACCATCTTGGCCAGTCTGGTCTTGAACTCCTGACCTTGTGATCCACCCGATTCGGCCTCCCAAAGTACTGGGATTATAGGCGTGAACCACTGCGCCTGGCTGTTCCTATAAATCTTTATGTGAACGCAAGTTTTTCATTCTCTTGGGTAGATAACTCGGAGTGGGATTGCTGAATATGGCAAACAAATATTTGATTTTTGAAGGAACTGCTGAGCTGTTTTCCAAAGTGGCTGTCCTATTTTGCATTGCATTTCACCAGCAGTGCATAATGGTTGACATCTTTGCAGAAAGCTGGTATGGCCAGTCTTGAATTTTAGCCCTTTTGATGGGTGCGATACCATTATGTTGTGGCTTTGGTTTGCATTTCCCTAGGGACTGACAACGCTGAGTGTCTTTCCATCTGCTGATGTGCTGATTTGTCTGTCTGCTTTTGGGAGGCGTCTTTTCAGATCTTTTGCCTGCGTTTTTAAAATTGGGTTGTTTTGTTGTTATTGATTGGTAAGAGTTTAAAATATATTTTCTAGAAGTAAGTAATTTATCACATAGAATTGTTCTGTAACTATTTTCTTGGTCTTTGCTTTCCTTTTCATTTACCTGCGTATATTTGAAAGTGCAAGTTTTCAATTTTAAGTAAGCCCAATGTATCATTTTTTTTTCTTTAAGAATTCATCTTGTGCCTTCTTAAATTTTTGCCTAACCCAAGGCACAGAAATTTTCTAGAATGTTTATGGCTTTAGCTCTTACTCAACCCAATTCAAGTTAATTTTGGGAGGGTTGTAAGGTAGGGGATTGAGACTCATTTTTTCCCTAGGTACCAATTGTGCCAGCCCCATGCGTCGAGGAGACCATCCTTTCTCTACTGAATGATGCTGCTGCCTTTATTGAAACTCAGCTGGCCACCTGTGAGGGCGTCACTTCTGGGTGTGTTCTGTCCACTCATGTCCTTGTCTGCCCTTCTGCAGCTCAGCACTTTCCAGCCCTTTTAGAAGGAGCATTGATGGGTGGCAGGAGTCCTCCAGTGCTACTTTTTTGAAATATTGTGTGCGGGCTGTTCTGGTCTTTTGCATTTATGTGTTTTAGAATCAGTTCATCAATTTCTACAAAAAAAGTCTCTTGATACATTGATATCTTTTTTTTGAGATGGACTTCACTCTTTTGCATCTTTTGCTGGAGTGAAGTGGTATAATCTCGGCTCGCTGCAACCTGTCTCCCCCAGGTTCGAGTGATTCTCCTGCCTTAGCCTCTCAAGTAGCTGGGATTACAGGCATGCGCCACCATACCTGGCTAATTTTTGTATTTTTAGTAGAGATGGGGTTTCACCATGTTGGCCAGGCTGGTCTCGAACTCCTGATCTCAGGTGATCTGCCTGCCTCGGCCTCCCAAAGTGCTGGGATTACAGGTGTGAGCCACTGCACCTGGCCAATACCTCGATGTCTTGCTTGGGATTGTTTTGAGTCTATAGATTGGTTTTATGATCATTGGTATCTTAGAAATACGAGTTTCCTGATTCTCGAACATCGTGTGCCTCTTCATTGATTTAGGCCTTTCAGGATTTCTCTCAGCGTTGTTTCATAGTTCTCAGTGTTTGTGTCCTGAACATATTTTGTTAAATTTATTAAGTGTTCATATTTTACGCCATGTACGTGGTCCTTTAAAAAATTTTGTTTCTGATTTTTTGTTGCCAGTATTTAGAAAAACAATTGCTTTAAAAAATACTGACTTTATAGTTCTTCCCCAAACGGCCTGAGGTGATCTGTTAAATAGTTTACTAGTCACATGACCCAAACTCCCCACAAAGTCATGCAAATCAAGAATTTCAGCCTTCATGATCACTTTAAGAACACCGATGAAACTGCCTAGGCCATCAAGGGTATGCATATATGAGAAGCTTCCAAGGGTCTGAAAGACGTCCCTTTATGGAAACAGTGTATGCCATTCCGACATTACAGGGTGGGGTTGGCAGGTGTACCTAGGCCACACAGTGGGGTTGGACACAGGGTTGGTGGCCCAAAAAGAGTGCTGAATTTTTGCTGCACATACTTAAAAATGTGGAGAGTCAGGCTGAAGGTGAGGGCGAATATGTAGGTTCTCTGGTCTTTGAGCACCCAGGATGTGCTGTGGGACTTCCAGGGCGGGGGGTCAGGTTCACTCTTACAGGGGCGCCCGTCACACCGAGATGATCCCCATGGTAAAGAAACTTGTTCCCAAGCCAGGAGAGGAAGTTGCACAGAAGAAAAACATGTCCCAGAAGAAACTGAAGCAACAGAAACTTACAGCATGGGAATAAACTCAGCATCAAATAAATGCAATTAAAATGAAAAATGTTGACTTTATATCCTGTGGCTGTGCTTAACTCGTATATTAGTTCTTACAGCTTTCTTCTGTGGGTTTCTTAAGATTTTCTTCAAAGACAGTTGTAGTATCTGCAGTGAAGAGAGGTTCGTTTCTTTTTTTCTGGTCTGTGCACCTTTTATTTCTTGTTCTTGCCCCATTGCACTGGCCACAACCTCTAGTGTAACATTACACAGAAGGGATGAGAAGGGACATTTTGCCTTATTTCTGATCTCGGGGGAGGCATTCTGTTTTCTCTCATGAGGCGCATGATGTCAGCTGCGGGTTTCTCGTAGAGGCCCTGGATGAGGTTGAGGAATCCCCTTCTGGTCTTAGGCCGTTCTGGCTGCTGTAACAAAATGCCACAGATGGGAGGCTTATGGACACCGGAAATTCATTTCTCACAGTCCTGGGGTGGAAAGTACAAGATTGCCATGCTGGTGAGGGCCTGCATTCGGCTCCCACGCGGCGTCCTGTGTGTCCTCAGAGCCTGGAAGGAAGGGGAAGGCAGCTCTGGGGCGAGCTCTTTCACAAGAGTACTGATCCCATTAGGGCTTGGTCCCCAAAGGTCCCCCTTTTGTCATCATCACCTTGGGTATCGGGTTTCAGCATATGAATTGTGGTGGCATTCAGTCTATGGCACCTTCTTTTCCTGGTTTGGTGAGAATTTTTTGTCGTGGGTGGATGTTTATTTTTATTAAAATGCTTTTCTTCCTCTATTGGGATGCTTGTATGGTTTTTAAAATTCTCTTAACATAGTGAGTTACATTGATTTAATTTTGAGCAGTAAACCCTGGTGAGTTCCTAGCATAACCCCTGTTGGTCATGATGTATTACCCTTTTTACACACAGTTGCATGTGATTTGCTGCAGGTTTGTATGTAAGTTCAGCAGGGACACTGGCCTGTCGTTTCCTTGGTTTGTCCTGCAGTACTGCATGAGTGACGGTAGTTGCAGCAGTTGACTTGCCTACCACCAGTTTCCATTATTTTATATCCTTGATAGCACTGGGTATTGTCAGACTTTTCAGTTCCTCAAATCTGGGGGTATAAAATGTTATCATAGTGTCATCTTAATTCTCATTTAAAAATTAATTAATGAGCTGGGTGCGCAGCAGCTCATGCTTGTAATCCCAGCACTTTGGGAGGCCGAGGTGGGTGGATCAACTTAAGTCAGAAGTTTTGAGCCTGGCTAACATGGTGAAACCCCGTCTCTACTAAAAATAAAAAACTTAGCCAGATGTAGTGGTGGGCACCTGTGATCCCAGCTACTTGGGAGGCCATGGCAGGAGAATCACGTGAACTTGGAGGCGGAGGTTGCAGAGAGCTGAGATGGCGCTGTTGCACTCCAGCCTGGGCAACAAGAGTGAAACTCTGTTTCAAAACAAACAAAAAATGAATTAATGAAATTTAATTAATTTTATTTAACTTCCTTTTCCTTTAATTTGGAGGAAATTAGTTTTATATGTTTATTGCTGTTTGTGGGTAACCTTCTGTGACATGTCTGGTTATGTCTTTTTGCTCAGTTTTCTTTAAGTTATTTCTTATTAATTACTGGAGTTCTGTGCATATTCTGGTTACTGTTCCTTTATAGGGCATATGCGTGGCCAGTATCTTCTTCTGGTTTATATTTGATCTTTTCACTTTCTTTTTTCTTTTTTGAGACAGAGTCTTGCTCCGTCAGCCAGGCTAGAGTGCAGTAGCATGATCTTGGGTTACTGCAATCTCCGTCTCTGGGCTTAAGCAATTCTCCTGCCTCAGCCTCCCGAGTAGCTGGGATTACAGGTGTGTACCACCATGCCCGGCTAATTTTTGTATTTTTAGTAGAGATGGGGTTTCACCGTGTTGGCCAGGCTGGTCTCAAACTCCTGACCTCAGGTAACCCACCTGCCTCAGCCCCCCAAAGTGCTGGGATTACAGGCATGAGCCACTGTGCCTGGCCTGTCTTTTCAGTTTCTTTATGATATTTTCTGATGAATAGGACTCCTTGATTTTAATGTAGTTGAATTTATCTATTGTCTCCTTTTTGGTAAACCTTTTCAAGTCTAACCTGAAGGTCATAGGAACGTTCTTCTGTATTTTCTTCTAAAATGATAGCTTTGGCTTCTACTTTAAAGTGTGTAATCCTCCTGGCCTGAGGCTCGTGTATGATGTGAGTTAGAGCTCCATTTTCATTTTCCTGCTATTTGGTTAAACAGTTGTCCTGGTGTTACTTATTTGAATGGTCTTTCCTCACCCCTGCCGTCTCCATGGCCCGTCTGTAACATTTCAGGTTTTATATTATGTGGGATCTGTTTCTAGTCTGTCAGTTGTTTTCTCTTGGTTTATTCGACTGTCCTTTCATCAGCAGCATCTTGTTCTTAAGTAATGTAGCTTCATATTAACTCTTGATGTCTACTAGGGGCAATATTCCATTCTGTTGTTCTTGAGAATTGTCTGTGCAACTCTTGGGATTTTGATCTTGCTTACAAATTTGAGAGTCAGTTTTTCAGGGCCCATAAAAGTCCCTGTAGGTTATTTTAATTGAAGTTATATCGACCTGTGGGTCAATTTTGGGAGAATTAAAATCTATGATATAGTGTGTTTATATCCATGAATATGGTATATTACTCTCTCTAGATATTTTGTAGTATCTTTCAATCAAGTTTTGCGTGTCTTTTCCATATAGGTCTTACACATATTTTGTTACATATATGTAGGATATTCCAGGAAATTCTGTGTTCATTGCTGCTATTGTATGTAGTAGTATTTTTTTTAAAGCATTTTCTGGCTGGGAACAATGGCTCATGCCTGTCATCCCAGCACTTTGGGAGGCTGAGGTGGGAGGATTGCTCAAGGTCAGGAGCTTGAGACCAGCCTGAGCAACACGGTGAGATCCTTGTCTCTACAAAAAATAAAAAAATAAAAATTAGCTGTGTGTGGTGATGCCCACATGTAGTCCCAGCTACTCAGGAGTTTAGGGTTTAGAAGATCGCTTGAGCCCGTGAGTTTGAGGCTACAGCGAGCTGTGATTGTGTCACTGCACACTAGCCTGGGTGACAGAATGAGACCCTTCTCTAAAAGTAAATTTAAAAAATTGCATTTTTGAATTCTTTGTTGATAGTGTGTTGAATTGCAGTTGAATTTTGTATACTGATCTTACTCTAGCACTGTTAATCATTCAAAATTTGCAATATTTTGAGTTTCATACCTAGATAATTAATTATATGCAGTTAATGACAGTTTGATTTCACGTACATCCTGTGCTCCACTGCCTTGTTTTCTCTGGGCTTGGGCCTGTTGGGGTCTCAGGTGCAGTGCTGAGGGAGGTGGCGATGACCGCAGCCTTGAATTGCTTCTGATGATAAAGAAAACTCTTGTAGTGATTTACTGTTGAAGATGACATTTGCTACAGGTGTTAGATTTTCTTAAGGAAGTTCTTTCCCACTCATTTTCTTTTTTTTTCTTGAGACGGAGTCTTGTGCTCGTCACCCAGGCTGAAGTGCAGTGGTGCGATCTCTGCTTATTGCAGCCTCCACTTCCCAGGTTCAAGTGATTCTCATGCTTCAGCCTCCTGAGTAGCTGGAATTAAAAACATGTGCTACCACACATGGCTAATTTTTATATATTTTGGTAGGGAGGGGGTTTCGCCATGTTAGCCAGGCTGATCTCGAACCCCTGACTTCAAGTGACCTGCCCGCCTTGGCCTCCCAAAGTGCTGGGATTACAGGCATGAGTCACCTTGCCCGGCTGCCACTCCTTATTTTCTAAAGTTGTTTTCTGTTTGTTGTTCTTGGGGCAGGGGATATTTGTTTACTTGTCTCAGTGGAGGCTGGATTGTATCAGATGCCTTCCGTTTATGTAAAACCCAGCAGGGCCCATGCTAGCTCCTTTGTCCCGACACCTCCCTCTTCTGATTCCTGCCACACATGTGTCTTGGCAGGTGGTGCCCTTTGTTGCTTCATGGAGAGCACTGGAGCCACCCTGCCTGACCCCACCCTGCTGAGGGATCTGCCCTGTGGCCCCCTCTCCTACGGATGGCCCTCTGCCCTGCTCTTCCCAGGTCATTCCCTCATTGTGCCCTTGCCACTCTCTTTGGCCTCCTGCTTCTCACCATGTCTGGACAGCTGCCTCCCACTCTTCTTTCCTGCATCCACCACTTCCCAGCTGCTTCCTTCGAGAAGCCAGTCTTGGTGCTCAGATGAGGTCAAGAAGGTCTGCTGGTGGCAAGTTCTTAGAGGGCTGGGCAGCTCTGCTTCCTAGCATCGTCTGATGCATGGCACTGGTTGGAAGCTCCAGGAGGGTATGCAGCATCCATGTGTGATTCTGACTTGGGGCTGGTGCCCAGTGTGTGCTGGTCGGCCGCTGGCTGCTCAGAGCTCCAGCTTTGCTGTCTCCCTGCTGGTGTCTTCTGATGAGCGAGGTTGTCTGAAAGCCAGGTTCTGGAGAACTGAGGTTTTGCTGTAAGTCATTTAAGGTGCATGTCATCTGCCAGCTGACTTCAGTTTCCTTGAAATTGTGCCTGGGATTGGCACTATTTAAAACATTTTGAAAATAAGCAGAACACTGGAAGTTGAGGGCTGGAAATGTGGTTTCAGGTGCTGAGAACTGAGGCCTCGTGGGCCCCCGGGCCTTCTGGAAGTCCATCCTCTGCAGACAGCAGGCGCTGCCTGTGGCCCCTAGCTGTTCTTCTTGCCCTGGCATTCTCAGATTGGTCCCTCTTCCCCAGCCTCTCTGGATAGAGCCGCTTTAAAACACAGTAAACATGTGGAAGAGGAGAGATGTTTGCTGCCTTCTGGACAAACGTGTAGACTTTAGATTAGAGAAGTCCTGTGTCGTGGCCCATCAGAGGACACAAACTGCCGAGATGGTCGCTCCAGGACCAGCAGTTCCCGGGGAGGGAATCGGAGCACAGTCCTTGTTGTTTCAGAAAAGCAGAGCTGACTGCCCCCACCACTGGCTTGGAAGCACCATCCAAATGGCAGCTTCACCAACCATTTTTTGTTCAAGTTAGGAGATAAAATGTATCCAAATATGTGAAGTCTTAACCTGGAGACTCCAGAGGTGCTGAGACACCGCTGGCTTCAGGAAGAGTGGGAGGTGGGAGGTGCAGGCTCACAGAAGGACAGTGCTGCAGGGGAGCTCTGAGGAAGGAGGGTTGTTTTCTTCTTGCTTGCTGATTGTCAGAAGAATCCGGAACTTTTGTCCAGAGGTGTCCTGTACTTTCCGTGTCTTGGTGTTGCTGCGCCAGCTGCCGTCTTCCCAGGCTATTCCACGGGGCCTTCCCTGCGAGCCCTGCCTCCGAGTGCCAGAGGCTGCATGCTCTGTGCCCCGGGCCCTTCCCTGGGGTTTTGGCGGGAGCTTTTGCTTGTTGATGATTTTATTTGTTGATACATGTGCTTACTACTCTGGTAAGAACTTAAGGTGACTAAGAAAAATACTCATAATCCAAGAAGATATGATTAGTGAGAAAGTCAGGGGCGAGGGAGAATCGAGTGAAAAACGCCCACCTTGGGCTCGTTCAGCTGCTAGCGGAGTAGGGTGGGGGAGGCTGGGAGGTGGGCACAGAGTTGGAACTGAGCTTTCAGTCAAGGCAGAGGGAATGCTCAGAGTGTCATATGAATGAAATTCAGAATCTGCAAATGAAAGAATACATGTTAAAATTGTGCAGAAGCAAAGGCTGTATGTTATTGTGGGATTTTTGGAGTGTTGGGAGTTAAATATGTGCAGATGAATATGCTTTATCCTGAGGTTTAGCAGAGTGTCAGGGAGGCACCTTGGACCCAGCCAGCGTGCTCACTGCTGTTGGTGGAAGTGAGCACGGCCTGATTCTGCACACGCTGGTCCTCAAGGTGTGGTGCCGGGAGAATGGGGGCTTGGATGCCCAGCCTGGAGCAGCCTGGCCACGATCTGGCCTTAGATCCAGGCTCCCCCAAAATAGGGAGCCGGAATCTGAGAAGATCAGAAACCAGGAATGGCTGAGAATATAAGGGAAGGCATCACGAAGGCAGAAGTGATGCCAGGTGCTCGATGTTTTCAGCAGGAGCCTTTCACCTGAAGACGTGAAGAAAAACCATCCTGAGACCTACTGCAAGCCGTTTCCTGTTTCTTGCACGTTGCATCTGTCAGATAGACTCAGGCACTTCAGGTGCACTTGGGCAAGCGGATTGAGCGCTGAGAAGTGTGGAGGTGGTGGGGCGCGGAGAGCGCCTGAGTCGGGCCTGCCGGGCGTGCGTCCGTGAGGTTCCGCGTCTGCGCCCCGTGTCCGTCCGTGAGGTTCCGCGTCTGCGCCCCGTGTCCGTCCGTGAGGTTCCGCGTCTGCGCTGCGTGGCCTTTCGTGTTGCTTACATGGTCACCTGATGCATTTTTTGGGGCCAGTTTAAAAAATCGGTAAGACAATTAAGCACTTTTGGCAACTTAGTGAAGTTTTTCTATGAAATTTGTTTTCAAAAAATAATGACCCTAAACATGAGTATTGGAAAATTGCAGCCCGCACTGAGGTGTATAGAGCAGGGCAAGCAAGGCCTGTCCCCGCAGGCGCCAGCCCGTCCTGCCGGTGTGTGCTCTGGCTTCAGGACCGCTCTAAA
>NW_022437036.1:2168360-2219652 GCF_009761245.1 Sapajus apella
GCCCGTCCTGCCGGTGTGTGCTCTGGCTTCAGGACCGCTCTAAAACGTGCCACCAGCCCGTCCTGCCGGTGTGTGCTCTGGCTTCAGGACCGCTCTAAAACGTGCCACGAGCCCGTCCTGCCGGTGTGTGCTCTGGCTTCAGGACCGCTGTAAAACGTGCCACGAGCCCGTCCTGCCGGTGTGTGCTCTGGCTTCAGGACCGCTGTAAAACGTGCCACCAGCCCGTCCTGCCGGTGTGTGCTCTGGCTTCAGGACCGCTGTAAAACGTGCCACGAGCCCGTCCTGCCGGTGTGTGCTCTGGCTTCAGGACCGCTCTAAAACGTGCCACGAGGCATGACAGGCCATGGGGGGGGTTAAGAAAAAGCAGAAATGGGCCGGGCACGGTGGCTCAAGCCTGTAATCCCAGCACTTTGGGAGGCCACGGTGGGTGGATCACAAGGTCAGGAGATGGAGACCATCCTGGCCAACATGGTGAAACCCCGTCTCTACTAAAAATACAAAAATTAGCCGAGTATGGTGGCGTGTGCCCGTAGTCTCAGCTACTTGGGAGGCTGAAGCAGGAGAATCGCTTGAACCTGGGAGGTGGAGGTTGCAGTGAGCCGAGATCAAACCACTACACTCCAGCCTGGGTGACAGAGCGAGACTCCGTCTCAAAAAAAAAGAAAAGAAAAAGTAGAAATGGGCACTGCTGTGCCGGGTAAACTTTATTAACTTATTGAATGACTGGAAAATCATTGTAATGCTTCAGAGCTGTTTTAAATTGCGTGTCTGTCTACACATGAAAGTGAATCTAAATGAGTATTAGACTTTTGCATGGAAAGGCTGTGATGTCTGACTCTGGGTGGTGACGTCTGTGACACTACTGATTCTGCTGCGTCATCCCATCCAGGACACCAGAAACTCAGATTCGTTGCCTGAAGTGACGGGGCGCCGTGGAGGTGCAGGTGTCTAGTTTCGTGGCAGTCTTGTTGGTGTCCCTGCCTGTGACTTGGCTCCCTGTAGGGCAGCAGAGGCCTCTGAGGCCTCCTCTCTTTGTGCACATGTTGCCACACCACTCTTGGGGCTCTGGCCCGATGCACTGCTCACCTGGCCTCGCTGCGCTGGCATTGTGTGTCTTTCCTCCACCTGGCCAACTCTTAACACGCACCTGCGCAGCTTCACTGTGACCATGCCCCTGCGGCACACTGTTCTTCCCTCCTGCCCGGCCCTAAGGCTGCCCCTGACCACTGTTGGTCAGCTGTGCCTGCACTCCCATTCTTTTTTTTTTTTTTTTTAAATGTTGAGACAGAGTCTTGCTCTGTCATCAGGATGGAGTACCATGGCATGATCTTGGCTCACTACCACCTCCAACTCGCAGGTTCAAGTTCCTTCCTCAGCCTCCTGAGTAGCTGGGATTACAAGCATGCACCACCACACCCAGCTAATTTTAGTATTTTTAATAGGGATGGGGTTTCACCATGTTGGTCAGGCTGGTCTCGATCTCCTGACCTTGTGATCTGCCCGCCTCGGCCTCCCAAAGTGCTGGAATTACAGGCACGAGCCTCCGTACCCAGCCTACATTCCCATTCTTTACCAGACTGTCAGCTCCTGGAGGCCAAGAGCTAGGCTTTCCTCACCCCGCTCCCCACAGCAGCCCAAGTACAAGGGGGTGAATGGTGCGCGCGCGCATGCGCGCGCACACGTGTGTGTGTGTGTGTTGGGCCCTGGAGTGCAGAGCTGGCAGGGCTCCCGGTGAAGGGCTTCTGTGTCAGTTTACCAGGAGTCCCCCTGTCTACCTTGTCACTCCCCTTGCCCATCCCCCCAAGTGGAGAGATCATGTCACCCAAAGTTGCGTGTCTAGATAGCAAAGCAGTCCCTACCGCTGAGTTTTATCTTGCAAAATTTCAAACTTAAAAGAGTAAATGAGTACAACAAACACCTGTGTACTTCCCTAGATCCTAAGTTTTAAGCAAAGCAGTTTTAACCTGTAGCTGACACAGGGTTGGTACTTAGGGGATGCAAGCCTGTGCCTTTGTTGAGTGTGGTCGGAGGCTTGGGCAGAATGCTTCATGGTACTCTTGAATGTGAGCTCGCCGTGGGGAAGGATATCTGTGTTAGATGTCAGGTGGATGCCCGCCTCACTGAAGGCTGCTCACAGGCTTTTCAGAGGCAGCTTTGGGTTGAAGTTTGCAGCAGGGCTCTGTTCCCCGCGCGTGGCTTGACAGACACGCACGTGCACTGTACCTGTTCATGGAGATGTGTCCATGTGTTAAGACTTTTCTGAAGTGACCGTGCCAGATGCAGTCACCCTGCAGTGTTCTCAGGGTGGTTCCAGGGCCCTGCATGCACATGCAAGTTCCCGGTGGAGCCCAGGCGTGGAACACGTCAGCCCCGCGTACACAGGTTTCGTATTCTGTCAGTGCTGTGCCTTCAGTCCTTGCTTGGTAGAAAAAAACCTGCACGTAAGTGGACCCTGGAAGTTCGACCCATGTTGTTCAAAGATCAACTGTAATTTCCTAAAGTATTCTTACCAAAATGTCTTAGCCATTTAAAGTTAACTTAAAGAGAATTTGAGGAGCTAACAATTTTGGGGGCTTTGTTTGGGTTTGCAGAAGTCCTGGCAGGAAAAAAAGACCAGAACCCCTGTATGGGGTGGGTCTGTCGCTGTTGGTCACTCTGAATGGCCCCCGCTTAGCACCTCCAGCATCCCAGAGCAGGTGCGGCTCCTGGGTGTCCAGGCCTCTGCCCAGTGCTTTAGGGAGGCTCAGCTGCAGGAGCGGAGCGCGTGTGAGACCCTGCACCATGAAGGGATGGCTGTGAGCAGTCAGATGGCTTAGAAACCCACTCAGCTGCTTTTACAACCAGGAAAGCAATTCAGAGTGACACAATTCCTACTCCAGCCAACTGGTTGCGCCCCAGACAGGGATGTGTCTACGAGGCTAGCGGGGAGCAACCCACCCAGCTGGGAATGGAGGGAGTGAGGGCAGGCGGGAGGCGGCTTCTCAGTCATTGTTTATTTGCTCCATGTGTGTAGAGTGATGCAGTCCGTGCCCACTGTGCCCTCTGCCGTGTGCCCGGGGCTTGATGATAGTGTTTCATGAACACCTGTTGAAGGAGTATGTGATTTACATGTTCGTAAAGTAATGATTTATTTAGGAATCCAGTATAGAAAATTAATTATTTGCCAAGTTTATTTTATCCTGCTCTGAATATAGAGGGATAAATTTGACGTAGTTCCAGTAGTAAAGTTTTGCGGTCGGCAGGAGAAACAGAGACACGTAAGGAATTGGAGTACACGGTGGGAGGAGGATGGGCCTGGGTGGGCGCGGCACACCTGTAGGTTCACTAAGCTTTTCTCCAGTCTTGTTCATTTGTGTGAATGTAGGATTTAGCCCCTGAGCCCAGGAGCTTGCACTGAGAGGAGAGACAGACTTCTGAGAGTGACTAAATCACTCAACAGTCACAAAATTGCAACTGCGATAATGCCAAGTGGGAGATGTGAAGAGGTGTGCTCGCCAGGGAGGTCTCGGGAGGCCCAGCTCTGGAGGGTGATGCGTGGGAGGGAAGAAGGAAGGTTCCAGGCTGGTGGTGGGCAGGGGCGTCTGGCTGTGTCCAGTGTTGCTGTGAGGTGAGACTGCAGAGAGAGAGAGGTGAGGGCCGCCCCGGGGGGCTTGCACTTTTCCTCTCCTGAGGCCTGTGGGAAGGCACCAGAGGTTCTGGAAGGATTGCTGCCTTCCCACAAGGAGGCTTGGGCATGCTGTCTTCTCTTAGGTGAGAGGTGTGACAGCTTAGACTAGGGTGGCAGTGTTGAAGATGGAGGATCAGGCCTAAAGGCCAGTTGGGAGCTGGGATGGTTAGGCCCTGGTGGCAGTGGGGTGTGGGTTAGAAGATGCCATGGAAGTCTTGGGCTTTGGCATGCGCAGCCCAGGGGGTGGTGGCGCTTGCTGTGACAGGGAAGTGGGGCCCTCCAACTGGCTGTGGTGAGGAAGCAAGTGGGTGATGAGGTCTGGGGTTTAGGTGGGAGGTGATGGCTGCAGAGAAGCTTCCCACGGAGAAAGCAGAGGGAGAAGTGCCCAGGTCTGGGCCAGGGCGTGGGGTGGGCCACAGAGGAAAGTGGCCAGAGAGGCTGGCAGAGCCCAGGACAGTGCAAGTGACAGCAGGGCCTGTGGCTGTGAAAAGCGTCTCTCCCAAGCCTGGCTGTGCTTTGGGAGGTGAGTGCAAGGAGGAGGGGTCGTGGAGGCCGAAGGCGGGCGAGTCTTTTCCCGCAGGCCCTGTCAGTCACGGCGCCTGTTTGGGGTTTGCACCTCGCTCCTTTGACGATGCTGCTGGGCCCTCAGGGTTGCAGACTTCTTTCCCTTCCAGGTTTCTGCACTGGACCTGGAGAACCGCATCTGGCCATCCGTACCATGTGCTGTGTGGTGCCCCTGCCTTTTGAGGTGGAAGACAGTCTTTTAAACTTCAGGGCAAACCTTTATACTTGGAGTTTGGTGTGTTGTCGCCATTTCTTTCGTGTTGATTTGCACATAGTTCTTTTGTACACAGGCAGAGGGTAAGCATCCCTGTTGAGTCACAGAGAGTTTCACGAGTGAAACAAATCATGAGTCGAAGTGGCCACGGGTTGGTGTTTTCACTTTGCTCCAAGGTGAGCCACTGCATGTGTGTGAAATTTGGCCAAATGATGAGGGAATGGGCTGACTGCTGTGCAGACCACCTAAGGAATAAGGAGAAACCCTGGAATCAGAGCCCAGGGTGGCAACAAGCTGTGGGTGGGTTGGTGGAAGCCCCATCCAGGCCCTTCCACCTGCAGAGCAGAGTCGCTGATCCTTCAGGAGAGGCTGTTCTTTCCCGTGCCGAGTGTGGCCTTTTGGGTTCGTCTTTCTGTGGAGCCTGGCTTTCCAGAGGGCGTAGAGGGTGCATGCGGCGCGTCCAACCGGGGCTTTATGGAAATGGGGGCCGGGGCCAGCTCCCACAGGGCCGACGCTTTGTGCTTTGCTCCTTAGGCCTGACCACCGTTCCTTCTGCAGCATTTTGGGATACCCTTTTCCACGAAAGGTGCTAGCTTGGGGTTACTTTTCGCAGACCTGAACACGCAATTTCATTCAGAGGTGGGGAGCTGAGGACCCCTGCGGCTGTTTGATCCTCTGAGCTCCTCAGTAAGATACTCTGTTAAAAAGGCAGTGCGGAGGTTGTGATTGCTTGGTGGTGCCATTGACAGCTCACTCACGTCCCTGTGCTGTGCATGGGGTCAGATGGAGGAAAACTCACGGAACGGGGCCGGTTTTTGTGTGTGGTGGTGAATGGAGTCATTAGTGTGACTCTTGGGCAGCTCCTAGTGTTACTCAGAGGCAGGGCTGCCGGAAGAAGGCCGTGCACTAGCTGTGAACCTGGCAGTGATTTTTACTCGGGAAGGATGGTGGGAAGAAGAGAATTAAAACTATGCTTTTCATTGTTTGTGGATGGGGGGTTTGTACCTTTATCCTAAGGGATATGTGTGTGTGTTTTAAGAGCTTTGTTGGGGTGTGGTTGACAGCAATAAACTGAGCACATTTAAAGAGACTGTTCTGTGAGTTTTGACAAGCTGTGCGTGCACATGAAGCCGTCACCGCAGGGTCAGAATGGTGAACCCTGCCAACCCAGCACGGCCTCTGCCTTTCCCTAGCCCTTCCTTCCATTCCCTCCCACACCCCTTGCCCCGTCCGCTTTCTGTCACTGCAGGAGAGTCTGCATGTTCTAGAATTTTATATGAATGCAATCAGACAGTGTATGAATCTGTTCTCACATTGCTATGAAGTGCCCGAGGCTGGGTAACTTAGAAAGAGGTTTAATTGACTCACAGTTCCACATGGCTGGGGAGGCCTCAGGAAACTTACAGTGATGGCGGAAGGCGAAGGGGAAGCAAGGACGTTCTTCACAAGGTGGCAGGAGAGACAGGAGGGCAGAGGAAACTGCCGTTTATGAAGCCGTCAGACGTTGTGAGAGCTCACTTGCTGTCATGAGAACAGCATAGGGGAAGCCGCCCCATGATCCAATGGCTTCCCTCCCTCCACACGTGGGGATTACGGTTGGAGATGAGGTTTGATGGCGTGCAGAGCCAAGCTAGATTACACGGTGTGTACTTTTTCTCTTTTCTGGCGTCAACTCAGTGTGATGATTTGAGAGTCGTCCGTGTTGTATGTGTCAGTAGTTCTTCCCTTTTTATTTGAGTGCTTTTCCATTACAGACATGCCAGAAACTGTGTATACTTTCATTCTTTGGTATACTTTGGAGTTGTTTCCAATTTATGGCTATCGAAATAAACTGCTTGGAATGACTCGTGCACAAGCCTTTGAAAGGCCACGTACTTGCTTTTCTCTTGTGTAAACTCCTCAGGTGGGATGGCAGGTCCTACATGAGGAGTATGTTTAACTTTCTAAACAGCTGCACAGCTGCTCTCACAGCAGCTCCCACCAGCGGCATGCCGGCGCTCCGGCCGCTCCACATCTTGGATGGCACCTGGTCTTTTTATTTTTAGCCATTCTTGTGAGTGTGTAGTGGTATCGCATTAGGGATTTAATTTGCATCTCCCTAATGACTAATGATGTTGGCCTCTCTCTGTGTGCCCCTTTGCATCCATCTGCCTTCTTTGGTGAAGGGTCTACTCAGTTGCCCACTTAAGATTGGATCATTTTGTTCCCCTCCCCTCCCCTCCCCGCCCCTCCCCTCCCCTGCCCTGCCCTCCCCTGCCCTCCCATCTCCTGGGACTACAGGTGGGCAGCACTATGCCCAGCTAATTTTTTTGTATTTTTAGTAGAGATGGGGTTTCACCATGTTGGCCGGGCTGATCTCAAACTCCTGACCTCAGGTGATCCACCCGCGTCAGCCTCAAAGTGCTGGGATTACAGACATGAGCCACTGCGCCCAGCCTGGGCTGTTTTCTTAATGAATTTTGAGGATTCTGCATATATTTTGGATCCGAGCTCTTCATTAGATGGACACTTTCTAAAGATTCTCTCCGTTCTGTGGCGTGTCTTCTCATTTTCTGTCACTGTCTACGAAAAGCCGAAGATTGCCATTTTGATGAAGTCCAGTTTATCCATTTGTTCTTTTATGCATTGTGCTTCTGATGTTGTATCTAAAATTTCTCTGCCTAATCCCAGGTCAAAGAGATGTTCTTCTGTTTTCTTCTGGAAGTGTTAGTGTTTTAGGTTTTACATTGAGGCCTTGATCCATTTTGAGTTGCTGTTGGCACACACTCCGGGGTGTGGGCCCAGGGTTTTGCCTGTGTCTGCCCAGTTGTTCCAGTGTGTGAGAAGCCTGTCCTCGCCGCTGAATTGCCTTTGTCCATCTGTGTGTGGGCTGTTGTGGACTCTGCACGGCTGTGTTGATCTGTTTAACCTTGCACCAACACCGTGCTGTCCTGGTTACTGGAGCTTTTTTTGGACAGGGATCTTACTGTGTCACCCAGGTTCGAGTGCAGTGGAGCTATCTCAGCTCATTGCAGCCTCTGTGTCCCGGGCTCAAGCAGTCCTCCACATCAGCCTCTGAAGTAGCTGGGATCACAGGCGCGGCCACACCTGTCCGATTTTTGTATTTTTGTATTTTTACTAGAGATGGGACTTCACCATGTTTCCCAGGCTGGTCTCGAACTCCTGACCTCAGGCAATCTGCCTGCCTTGGCTTCCCAGGGTGCTGGGATTACAGGTGTGAGCCTGGCCCCGAGATTAATGGAGGTTTCTTCTTTTGTTTTTAAGATGGAGTCTTGCTCTGTTGTCCAGGATGGAGTGCAGTGGTGTGATTTCAGCTCACTGCAACCTTTGCCTCCTGGGTTCAAGCGATTTTTCTGCCTCAGCCTCCTGAGTAGCTGGGATTACACCATTAGATGTGTGCCACCACGCCCAGCTAATTTTTGTATTTTTAGTAGAGACAAGGTTTTATCAGGCTGGTCCGGAACTCCTGGGCTCAAGTGATCTGCCCCACTCGGCCTCCCAAAGTGCTGGGATTACAGGTGTGAGCCACGGTGGCCAGGGTGACTGTTCTTTTTTATAGTTATGTGGGTTACTCTAAGACCTTTGCATTTCTGTATGAATTTTAGAATCGCCTTGTCAGTTTCTACACAGGAGGCTGCTGGGACTTTGGGATGCATTGCTTCTGCAGTTTGGGAAGAGTTGACATCTTAACCATCTTGAATTTCCTGACCCATGAACACAGAGCACATCCCTTCATTTGTTCATGTTTTTGTTTTAATCAGTGTTTTGTAGTTTTAGGGGAGGATGAATCAAAGTTCATGACTTTACAGTACTATCTGTGGTGTGCGGGAGGCTGCCAGGGCTGGACCAGGAGCTGCGTCAGAAGCTTCATCTTTAGCGGAGTATTCAGGGAGCGGTGGTGTTGGTGCCTGCACCGGGCAGCACACGTAACTCTGTGCTGTCCTTGCTCTGGGCCTTACGCCTGCCGACCCCCTTGAGGTGGGAGAGAGAGCGCTTGCCTTATCCAGAACAGGTTAGAAGGAAGATGCGGCCATGCATTTGTCACAGCACGAGCACCCACTTAGAGAGAAAGCCAGCCTCCGTACGGAGAGTGCACTGGATTCTGGAGGGCCCTTTCCACATCTGGGCTGTCACCATGTGTGTCTTGCCTGCCACTGGTCCCAGCTGGCAACATGCAGTGGGTTCGAGTGTCCTCGTTATGGAGGGAAATGGAGCTGTAAACCCTCAGGCGTCAGGCCACCCCTTTTCACTGCAGGGAACCATCACTTTTGCTCATCTCTTTGGTAGTTTATTCCTTGAGGACCATGCTCCTCTCTGCAGGGATGAGACTGCCTGCTGGTGGCTCTGTTTGTGTTTTCTGGGCCTTCCAGTGGGGCTGCTTCTATCCTGCGGTCAGCCCTGACTCTTCCTGCCTCTCCATGCTTGGGTGAGAAGTGAGGGTGAGGGCAGCCGACTGACGGCCCAGCCGTTCTCTGCGTTCTCCCGGATAGAAGCTGTAGCAGGCCCACCCACCTCCTGATTGCATACGTCTCCATGGTGCAGACGCTTTTGTGATACCGTCATAAATACAGCTGGGTAGAGGACGGAGGGATTTTCTTACATTTGTGTCCCCAGGGGCCCATCTTCGGGTGTTCTTGCCCCGCCAAGACTGTGGGGCCTGGGACGGCCCCCTTTGCCTCCTCCGCCATCCTCCGCTGGCCTGGCAGCTGTGTGCTTGAGTTTCCTTGCGTCCTCCCGGGCTTTGGGCCCGCCCAGCTACCCAAGGGTGCGCTCACTCACGGAGCAGCTGCTGCTCACAGTGCCTCCCCATCGCCGTCTGAGGCACCGGCTGTCTTTTTTTTCTTTTTCCTTTTTTTTTTTTTTTTTTTAAAAATTTTTAAAAGAGTAAAATTTTAAGCGAGACTCCGTTTAAAAAAAAAAAGTGTAAAGCTTGAATCATATGCCTGTTTTGAAGAGCAGAGCTTTCAGTGAGAAACAAACTCTGCCGGCCCACCCCACCCCCTTTTTAACTGCCTCTCAGAGGGAACCACTTTGGAAACGTGTGTTCACGTGGCCCTGCCTGTACAGCCGCCTCCTGAGGTTGCCGAGGGAAGCGTCAGCTAGGGAGTCCGGCCGCCCAGCCGCAGTCCGCAGAGCCCCCGTCCAGCCCAGGAAGCCCTGGCGAACTCGCGTTCGGCGCGCACGGCTCTTGGCCGTGAACATCTGTTTGACTCGAGCCAGGCGCTGTGCTGCTTCTGCTTCCTGTCCAGGCAGCTGTGTCTCCATGACTGAAAGTGCTGCGGGTTCCCTGGTGCTGACTGCCCCACAGCCAGCCCCAGCACCCCGGCCCTCCGGACCCTGCTCCTGGCCACGGCTGTTCCTCCGTTCCGCTTCGTCTTTGAGAGTCTCCTTGTTTCTCTTGGCTTCAGCCCCATGTTCCCTGGATCCCATCTTTTGCTTTCTTCACTTATTCCCTTGTTTAAGCGACTTCTCCCTTCTTACAGAATATACGCTTTTTGAGACCTAATGTGTCTGACATGGCTTTATTTACTTCTGAGCCTTGGTGGGTGGTTTGGCTTGGCATTGAGTTCCAGGTGGAAGGTAATTTCCCACGGGGTTTCAAAGGCACCCGCCATCTGTTCCCGTTTCTGTGCCTTGCTCAGGGTGGCCGAGCTCTACTTTCCTGTGCTGTGGGTGGGATCTCTGATTTTCCCCTGGAAACCGGGGGAGCACCTCTTTCCCAGTGGTCTGGCTTCTGCGGTGAGGCCGGTGTGCGCCTCCCTCTGCACGTTCACGCGGGCTCTAGCAACTGCTCTCCTTTCTCTTCTCCTCCTAGAATTTCTGTTGATCACCTGTTGGGTTTTCTGGAATGCTCCTTTGCGTTTTCTCATCTGTTCTTCTAAGTTTTTTCTTTCTTTTTCCGTGCTGTATTCAGGGGGAATGCCTCAGCGCTATCATCTGGTCATCCCAGGAGTTTTTAATTTGACTGTCGTATTGGATAATCTTTGTGATTTTGAAGAGGGTTTCTCACTTACTTTGATCAGTTGACTGCTTTGGTGTCTGGGTTGATGCTGGGCCTTCCTCGGGCGGCCGGTGGTCCCTGGCTTTTTGCCCATCCAGTGGAGGGGCTGGTACTGAGTTGTGACACTGATGGTGAGAACAGACCTTCCCGTTACCAGATACCCAGAAGGGCTGGGGAAGTTGGATAAGTGTTCTTTAAATTGAAGAGTTTAGCATTCTAGAAAATAAGGAAAACTAGCAGGGCTCAGATGTGGAGCTGGACAGCAGCTGAGGCGGGACTCGGCAGCTGAGGCGGGACTCGGCAGCTGCTCGTTGCCTGGCTCTGTACCTTGATGCTTGTGCCGGAGAGAGCCCCGTAGCCTCAGGAGAGTTGATGCTAAGAGCCCCTCAGGACCAGGGGCTTTCCCACCAGCAGAGGGGAAAGAGGTCCAGGCAGCCTGTCCTATGAGTTGGGAGAGAGGAAACGCCCCTCTGAGAATCCACAGGGGGCCTGCCCTCCTAGGCGGGGTTGGAACCATGCTCCCAAGTGACTTGGGTACCCAGGATAGTGACAGCTCTGGGTTTTGGCAGAGGTGAATGAGGACCTCTGTGGAGGGATGTGTCCTGACCTGGGCAGCACAGGAGAGCGACAGACAGAGCCAAGCCGGTGTGGGCGGTGCAGGTCCAAGAGGCAGCCAGGGCCGGGCCTCAGGAGGCCAGGGCGGAGCTCACAGCTGCAGGCCCAGGTCTGGGGTTTATGCTGAGAGTGTGGGGCGGCCTGCGGCACCTGTCAGACATGTTTCCCCACAAATGGGGGTTCCCAGGTTGCAGGTGCCTGTGTGTCCATGGTGCAGCTTCGCGTGCTGTACATTTTGGCTTCAAGTACAGTGAAAGTGTTACTGATGAAAGGAATCAGGAAAGCTGTCATGGGTAAGAACCCTGGTGTTTCTCCTTAGAGAGGGTGGGATTCACTCACACTGTGGGAATTGGTGGTGGCATGCTGAGGGGGCAATGTGGGTCCCTGGAAGACTTGGGGGAGGCCCTGGTCACCGCTGGCCAGGCTCCAGAGGGGTGCAGGCTGCTCCTTCCCCAGGGAGGCGGCTGGCAGCACTGCTGACTCAGCACTGCACACCTCAAGCAGTGTGGCCTTGACGTGCTGGGATAGTGGGGAGAGCTTCACACTGTTTTAGTTTCAAAATCTATATTTTTACCATATGAAAAATAGAACATAGCTTAAATTTTCACCAAAAGGAAATTATAAACACATTTTGCATGAAATAGTATGTAGCTGCAGACGATTATGTTTCTGAAGAATGTTTACTGCCATGGGAAGTGTGCCCGGGGAGCCAGGAGGGGACAGAGCAGCAGGTAGCCCCGAGGTCCTTACGGCTTCCAAGTGCATGAGCTCGCAGGTGTGCATGCAGGGAGGGGCTTCAGGAGGTTTCCATTGTTCTTGTACTTTTCCACGTCTCTTCAGTTTTCTGTGAAGAACACTTCCTCCTATGCTAAGGAAGATGGTAGGAGAGTTGGAAAAGGAAGCCCCAGTGTCCTTCTGTCAGCTGGACACGGATGCATTGTGGTGGTCAGCTGGACACGGATGCATTGTGGTGGTCAGCTGCACACGGATGCATTGTGGTGGTCAGCTGGACACGGATGCATTGTGGTGGTCAGCTGGACACGGATGCATTGTGGTGGTCAGCTGGACACGGATGCATTGTGGTGGTGGTGTGTGCACGTCGGCTGCCGTGGGCTTTTGGCCAGGCCACAAAGGAGTCTCCAGGAAGGCGGAGTGGGGCAGAGAGAGGGGCTGTGAGCCGGGGAGGTGCGGGGTGGGAGAGCTGGCGACCACGGTGGCCTGGTCTGGAGGCAGGGTCCCAGGCCCCAGCTTCTTGACCTTAACTGTTAATGACCTCTGGGGCTGTGCCCCATCCTGTCACCACCTGGAATTGCCTGTTTTAGCAGGACGAGGACTCTGAGGTCTTTGGGACGGGTGTCGTGTTTCTTGTTGCAGGCTTGATGTCTTCCTCCCTTACTGGAGGGCCGGGTGTGTGGAGCCGGTTGTGCTTCTGTCTCTGAGAGCCCTCCTCCCCATCAGCCTTGGCTCCTCTCTCGAAGGATGGCTGGGAATGAGACCAGTGTCCCTGCAGCTCTCCCTGGGGAGCTCTCGGGCAGAACCCTCCGCAGCCTTGAGGTCCCATCGATGAGGCAGGGCGGGGCCACACCTGCCACTTGCACCCTGCTGCAGCTACGGAGAGGGAAGCAGAGGCACGAGGGGCGACTGCTTTTTGTAGGGCAGGTGCTGCCATAGCCACTGTCGATTACTCTTCAGTTAATTATGTCTGGACGGAGTTGCGCTTCTTTACTGTGGTGTGAATAGATGCCCCTGGGTTATTTGTCTGCTTGAAGGAGTGGCCATAAGCAGCACTCACAGGACCCAGAACTGTGAGACTATCTTGGAAACACAGCAGCCGTTGGTGTTCTGACTGTCCTCAGATCATCACACAGTGTCTGACTTTGCTTTTTGGCACAGTCATTAATCAGGGAGGCGGACAAGAAAGAGTCCCCGGAGACAGCGCCTCCTACATGCTGCTTGTTGGAAGCGAACTTCAGTTCTGCTTAGGAGGTGTGACCACCCATGCCTGGTTCACAGGTATTTTCAATGCCTTGAGAGGCTACGTTACACCTGCCTGAAGTCACATGGTCACTTCCTGTGGGAGGTTTTTTTTTTTTTTTAGGAGATGGGGTCTCACCCCGTGGCCTAGGCTGGAGTGCAGTGATGCAGTCATAGCTCACTGCAGCTTCCAACTCCTGGGCTCAGATGATCCTCCCACCCTAGCTTCCCGAATAGAAAATATTTTTTGGCCCAGGCGCAGTGGCTCACGCCTGTAATCCTAGCACTTTGGGAGGCCAAGGTGGGTGGATTGCTGGAGCTCAGGGGTTCAGGACCAGCCTGGGGAACACGGTGAAACCCCATCTCTACTAAGAAAAATACAAAAATTTAGCCAGGTATGGTGGCGTGTGCCTGTAATGCAGCTACTCGGGAGGCTGAGGCAGGAGGGTCACTTGAACCCAGGAGGTGGAGGTTGCAGTGAGCTAAGATTGCATCATTGCACTCCAGCCTGGGCGACAGAGCGAGATGCCATCTCAAAAAAAAAATATTTTTTGTAGAGATGGGGGCTCACTACATTGCCCAGTCTGCTCTTGAACTCCTGGCCTCAAGTGATCCCTCTACCTTGGCCGTCTAAAGTGCTGGATTTTGGGCGTGAGCTACCACGCCCACCCTGGCTTCTCAGAATTCTTGAGGAGGAGGAGCAGGTGTCTGAATGCAGTGAATGAAGTGTTGGATTTGAGGACATTGTATGAGTCAGGGTTCTCTGAAGGAACAGAACTAAAGGAGAGATGAATATACAAAGGGGAGTTTGGAGTTTATTAGAATTGACTTCCGTGATCACAAGGTGAAGTCCCACAATAGGCGGTGTGCAAGCTGAGGGGCCAGGAAGCCAGTCCAAGTCCCCAAATCTCAGCAGTAGGGAAGCAGACAGCGCAGCCGTCAGTCTGTGGCCAAAGGCCCGAGAGCCCCTGGCAAACCCCTGGTGTAAGGCCAAGAGTTCTCAAAGCCAAAGAACTTGGAATCTGATGTTCCAGAGCAGGCAGCATCCAGCTCGGGAGAGAGATGGAGGCTGGAAGACTCAGCCGGCCCGGTCCTTACACGTTCCCGTGCCTGCCTTTATCCTGGCCACGCTGGCAGCTGATGAGATGGTGCCCACCCAGATTGACGGCGGGTCTGCCTCTCCCAGCCCACTGACTCAGATGTGACTCTCCTTTGGCAACACGCTCACAGACACACCCAGGAACAGTACTTTGCTTCCTTCGATCCCGTCAGGTTGACACTCCATAATACCCATGACAGACATGGGGGTGTTTACCAAGCATCTTGTTTTGGGGTCTCAGGCCTGTGAGTGCTTGGGTGAGAGTGGAACTCTCGCTCTGGTGGCTACGTGGCTGATGAGTGTCCTCCTGACTCGAAGGCTGTTCTGGGTGCTGCGGGCACAGAGTTGGAGAGGGGCCTTGGAGGCCTTTGCTGTTACTTTGTTTGTGAGCTCCATGCTTGGAGAGTCCAGCAGGTTATTTGCTGCAGCTGGATGTTTGGTTTTGTTTGTTTGATTTAAGCATGGTTTATTTTGAAAGGGATATTTTGGGGGGAAAGCTTTCTTAATGGACACAAATGTGGTTTTTGGATCAAGAATTTTAGATGTTATCCCAGGGAGAGGCGTCACCATTGTTCTTGATAGCATGCTGAGTTTCAAAAGAGCCAGGGCCCAACAGCTTCACAGACTCCTAAACCTTCTGAGAGTGCCCCAGCTTCTGAGCCCAGGAGGAAGAAGCCCACGCTCATTTGTTGTGATGACCAACCGGAGGTTTTCAGGCCTTACTTCACTTTCTTTGAGGGTATCATTTTCCATTCTCCGTAAAGGGAGGAAGGAGAGGCTGTGAAACGCAGTGGCCGCTCCCCGAGTCCTGTGGCTTGGCCAGTGTGCGATGGGTGGATGGGAAAGCCGCTGGCGGTGCCTTGCTGTGCGGGTTTCATTTCTCAGCCGGGCTGTGTGGTGCTGGGCCATCTGCGGAGGCTTCACTTGGGAAAGAGCGTGATGTTTATAGCCCTCCTGCGGCGGCTGCATCCCCACCTCTGTCATGGGAAGTTAAATTTAAAAGTTGGACAGTTGTGTTACTGTTCTAGTGGAATTTATGATATAACTGGTTGCTGTTTTTTGAAGCTAAAATGAGTGCCAAACCTAACTGGTAGGATTTGCTGTCCTGTGATTTCACTCGAGGACCATGAAGGGCGAATGGTTCCCCGGGTGCGTCGCATCCCTGTGCCTATGTTGTGGGTGTCACAGCAGTGTGGGGACGGCACTGCCCCGCCTCCTGAGAGGAGGGTTCCGGTGAGGAGCCTCGTGGCCCACCCTCTCTCTGTTGGGTTTGGGTGTCACAGCACAGCAGGCTAGGAGACTCCTGGAGTGTGGGCCATAGACAGGATTGTGCCCTCTAGGCCCAGCCCAGCAGACGTGGCCATGGCACGGGCAGGAAGTGGGGGCAAGGAGACTGGCATGTCTGTGGGCTGTGTGGCCAGTTGGGGGTGTAAGGGCCCATGGTGTGGCCGGTGGAAGCCATCACTACATTGTCTTGCTCACCGGCTCATTTATAAAACGAAGGCTCGGGTGCCATTGGTTTAATTGCCTTCTAACAACCTTGTCAGTTTCTTTGTCTTGTATAACTTGTTGATTCACAAGCATGTTTTGAATTTGGGGGATTTGTATGTTTAAGACTTGACTTCCTGTGTTACTTTCTTACAGCTGCCGGCTTCTCCTGGGTAGGGCCAGGCACGTCTCGTGGCTCTGGGTGGGTGCGTCCCTGACACCGGTTCTCCTTTGTCTGCAGGAATGGTTCTCGTCCGAAGTGAGAATGGGCAGTTGTTAATGATCCCTCAGCAGGCCCTGGCCCAGATGCAGGCACAGGCCCATGCCCAGCCTCAGACCACCATGGCGCCCCGCCCTGCCACCCCCACAAGTGCCCCTCCTGTCCAGATCTCCACCGTACAGGTGAGTGCGCGTGTGCCCTGGAGCGCAAACCCGTTCCCTGCCCAACCCCTCTCCCCACGCATGCTGGGGAAGCCTGCAAGGCCCAGGCACAGCCGTGGGTGGGAGTGAGGACTGGGAAGTGTGGGGGGCGTCCGTTCCTGTCTGGGATGGGCCTGTGACGGCGCTGTCCTCCTGTCCTCCTCTTGGTGGCAGGGCTGTGTCCAGCTCGGAGACACCGGCTCCTGTAGTCCACTGCAGGGCCGGCCGAGTGTGGTCAAAGTGAACAGTCCAGGGTTGGCCGCCCCGGTCCGTTCCCTTCTCTCCCTGTGGCTTCACCTTCCTGTACCTGTTCCCTCATCTGCAAAAGACTGTGCTAGGACTCCACTGGCAGGACTGCCACCAGCGCCACGTGGAGGCAGTTAATGGCACCAAGAGTCCTGGAGTGGCTGCGTGCGCGTGGGGGTGGTTGCTGTTGTCAGGGGCGCATGAGGGCCGCGCACACAACTGCAAGCCTTCAGGGCCGAAGCTCCCAACTCCCGAGCTGTGGGAGGGAGCATGGATTCTGACGTGGAGAGCAGAGTGCCCAGGACTCGCCTCTCCCGGCGTGTGTCTGTGTCTAGCCCCATGGCTGTCACCTGCACGTGCTTGCACGCTGTGTGTTCCTGCTCCATCTCCTGCCATGTTCCCTGGCGCTGTGACCCTGCTGCTCTGAACGGCCTGGCAGGTTTGTGAAGACTAGAATGACTTGACCAACATTCTCCTCCTGCCACCCACGTGACCTGCGTACCCTCTGGAGTCGTGCCTCTGTCCCATAGATAGGGACGCAGACGGACGTGCTGGAGGCTGCCGGAGACCACCCCCATCTGAAGTAGCACAGAACGGTGTCCTCAAGTCTGCAGCGCCTGTCTGCTGAGTGGGACACAGCAGAAGACACTCGTGGCTTCACTTGCACTGTGGGCATCACGTTGCAGTCTGCCATCCGCTCTTTCCGTGTCAGTCTCTCTCCCACCAACTTCATGGGCTCAGGATTGTGGTGTTCCGCTGTCCCCGGTGGCCACCTCTCTTCCCCTCTGCGGCACTGACGGGCCATCTGCCTTTGCCTCCTTTTTAGTGATTGTTAATAAGATCATAAGACAGCAGTGCGAGGACTGATTTCCAGATACCTGCATTCTTCAGAGATGACCTTTTGTAGACTTCGTTAAGAAGCCTAATGGTGTGTTTATTGTAGTGTGGGAAAATGCTACACTGTTTCTTTAGTGAGAAGATTTTAGAATGGTAGTGGCTTCATTTCATGTCATGGACGAGCCTGTGGACCCACTGGGATGTACCAGTTCTGTATGGAAGGAGTCATTCTGTGTATTGTGGTGGGTGAATTCCTTTCACTCGTGCTTGTTTTGGGTGACTCTTACTTATTTTTCAGGCACCTGGGACACCTATCATTGCCCGGCAGGTGACCCCAACTACCATAATTAAGCAAGTGTCTCAGGCCCAGACCACGGTGCAGCCCAGCGCAACCCTACAGCGCTCGCCCGGCGTCCAGGTGAGGGGAGCGGGCAGCAGATCCACTGAGACTGAGCGGCCACCAAGTGCGGATTCTTTGATGCAAAGATCAGGCCTTAGGAGTTTTTTTTTTTTTTTGCTGGATACTAAGTCAAATTTGGGGAGGAAGGTGCTCCATGAAGAAAGTGCTTTTTTTCTGACCGCCAACATGGGATAAGTCAGGATTCCTTTTCTTTAGTCACACAGAATTTAACACCAGCAGCACTGTTGAAGCTTTCCACCATGCTGGAAGTATTAAAACTATCTCCTTATTAATACTTGATCGTAAGGCATGTCTGAAGCAGGAGCAGCCTGCGGTGAGGACAGTGTGTGTGTCTGCACGTGTGGTCTTGAGTGTAACCGTGAGGACAGCAGCTGTCGCTGAGGCGGATGTGGCCGAGATGTCATTCTCACTGTTGTAGGCACCGTGACTGTAATTTTCACAACACCCTGGGAAGTAGATGCCATTGCTTTTCTAAGCTGCAGTGAGGCATGTACGCTGAGGTGAGGGAGTTTCTGGGATTCACTTCCGGCCATGCTGCCTGCACAGTGCCTGCCCTGCCATGCCATGCTGCCACCCAGCCACTGACATCCCTTGTTTGTAGTGAGAGCATAGTTCTAGAAGGGTTCTGCATCCACTCTGGTGGCGGCTGGTTTCTAGAACAGCGTTTTCATCTGCGAAGGGGAGCGTGCTCCAGAGTGGGTGCTGGCCCCTCTCCTGGTGGTGCTGATGCTCCCTTTGGCCCGCAGAGCCCAGAGGGTTTGTGTGTGGGTCAGGCTGTTCTGGAGAGGGCAGCAGAAGTGTGTGGAGGGGAATGGGCTGGCTGGTCAGATGCACCGGCTGAGGGCAGCAGCCTTCTCTGGGCAGTCAGGGGAAGCAGCTGGGAGAACAGTGGCTCTCGGGGTTTTCTTTGCTCCTGGTGTCTGTGAGCGTCCATGGATGCATAGGTCTTTGTGGCGTAGGTCACTGCCAGTGAAGCACCTGCCGTGAGCCAGGCGCTGGGGCAGGACGTGCTACCCACAGATCCAGAGTCCTTGCCTCAGTGCTGCAGGCCCTGCTCCCATTTCTCAGTGGTGAAACGGAGGCTGAGGCCCAGGGGGTGTGGACTCTGGGGGCAGACCCAGGCCCCTGGCTCTTCCACCCTCACTGAGTCATGTCCTGGCTGGCTGTGGGTGCAGTGGCTGAAAGTGGGTGGAAGAGCGGTTCGGTGCCAGGGAGACACGTGCTGGCCTTTGGTGCGGGCCCCACCCTCGGAGTTTTCCCGGAAGGAGCTTGCTCAGCCCTGTGCTCTGATTGGCGCCTGGATTTTTGGTTACAGTGACTTTTCTGAGATGGTAGTGCAGCTTATGGTTAAGTTTTTGCATTAAACTTAGTGGCAGACACAATCTGATATCGTCTGAGTGAGATGTGTGTTCCTAGGAGCAGAAGTCAGTGTGAGCAGTCAGTTTTGATGGGGAAGAAAACTCTCGAAAGTGAGGTGGGTCCTGGGTACACCTGGCATCTGGAAGCAGCAGCTCGATTGTCCTTTTATGTTTTCTTCACTGGAGGTTTTTATTTTATGTTTTTCAGTTAAAAAAAAAATCAATGCTTATTGTTAGAAGGGAAAGGATACACAGACTGACAAACAGCCCCTCCGCCCGCTGCCTCCTCACAGCCCCTCCGCACCGTTCTGGAAGCGGGGCTGGTTCAGAGCAGCTTCTCTGCTGCTGGGAGGGAGCCGTTCTCAGGGCTTACACTGCCCCCTGCTTTCAGAAGTTGCAAAGGAGTGTTTAAAAAAATTGGAGAGAGAAAATGTTGATGGTTAGAATTATAAATTAGAAAAGTACTAGTTTAAAATGTCAGTAAACATTTGCATTTTGATTATTCACGTAGAATGGAAATGTTAGGAATTTGACTACGGGCCAGTGAGTTGTCTGAGCCCCCTTTTGGAGTCTTGTCTGGCTGTTCATTTGTTTAGCAAAGCAGCCCCTCCCTTCTGACAGTTTGACACTGAGGACCCATCCTCCATTGCTCAAATCTGCTCTGAAAACTCCCTTTCATGGGAGGCTTCTTGTTGAGACTCACTTTTGGGGAGTAAAGGAAGGTGGGTTTGGGCGATTGTAGGGAGCTGGGGACCCTCCCCCGTGGGAGGCTGCGGCTGTGGCGCCCTGAGTGCCCTCTCGCCGGCCTCTGCCCTGGGCTGATGGAGTTTTCTCTGTTTGTTGTTTTGATTTCTGAGAGATGGGGATCTGAGTTGCCTATTAGGATTGTTTACCCTGGTCAGCATGTGATTTTTTCCATGGCATTCTGAGGACCAGGGTCTCTGCAGTGCCCAGCTTCATGAACGTCCACTTTTGATGCAGGTGCAAATCAGGCCTTCCTCAGGAGCTCAGGGCTGCAGTCGTCAGGGCACAGGGCACTCTCCCGTCCAGCTGGCTGGCAGGTGGTCGGGGCCCTTGGCTGCCTGGGCGTCCTGGCGGCAGCAGGGAGGCTTATTTTCTTTTACTGGGCGTGAGGCTGGTCTCCCCTTGCTGGGTGGTGGCACAAGATGCACTTACCTTGTGTTTTGGATTCTTGCAGCCTCAGCTCGTTCTGGGTGGTGCTGCCCAGACGGCTTCACTCGGGACGGCGACGGCTGTTCAGACAGGGACTCCTCAGCGCACAGTTCCAGGGGCGACTACCACTTCCTCAGCTGCCACGGTAAGAGCTGCTCCTTTCTGTGCCTTTGGAGATGGTCAGACCCGTCGCGCAGGTGGCAAAATGCAGCCTTGAGGCCTCACGCCAGCTTCTGTCCCAGAACACTGGCTGCCTGATTCACGAAGGGTCTTAACAGTCTGGGGCCCACATGAGCGCGTGGGGCTTGGCTGCTCTGCTGCATGAGGTGGGCCCTGGGGGCCTCAGAACGCAGAAGTCTACAAATAGCAGAAGCCCAAACAGCCGCCTTCGAAGAAGTTGCGGTGGACTGTCGCGTTCAGTCTGTGAAACAGCTGTTGCCCGTTTGAGCTGACACTGCGTGTTTACCTGTACTGACGAACAGCTGTAAACAATGGGCCCCAGGTCAGGACAGACTTCGCAGTGTTTCTTTGCGGCGGACTTTACATCTTTTTAATGGCCACCTCCTCTGTGGTTCCCTATGTGTCCATTTACGTCAGCATCAGCCTGTCCTTGTGGCGGGCATCTTCGCAGCGTTTCTCTTCCCGGTTCTGATGATTTGCATAGCTGCGTTCCTAGGTTTGGCCTTGTGGGACTGAGGGAGATGCAGACTTCGGTGGCCTGTGGCTGATGTGGCTGGGCCATCCCTCAGAGCATGGCCCTGGGTTCCACGCCCGTCTGCAGGCCGAGAGGTGGTGCATTTTCTTGAAAGAAGTTTAGAGAATAAATACATGTATCTTTTACACACATGCATATTTTACTAACCAAAGGCTGTGATAAAAATCTGCCTTTTAAGATTTTTCACTTATATCTTTTTAATTTAATCCAGGAAACCATGGAGAACGTGAAGAAATGTAAAAATTTTCTATCTACGTTAATAAAACTGGCTTCGTCTGGCAAGCAGTCTACAGAGACAGCAGCTAATGTGAAAGAGCTCGTGCAGAATTTACTGGTGAGAAACCCTGACTTTATGTTCCCTTTGCCCTAAAGCCCGTTGCGTAGGACAGACACCTGTCGCTGCTGTGATCTGTGCTGGGAGGCCAGTGCCAGCAGGGAGCGTACCTGGGAAGGCTGCAGGCAGAGGGGAGGGTGCGCACCTGTCAAGGTGTATATGGCCTAGCTGAGACTCCTTTCTGGGTCTGGGTGTTCTGGGGCCGGTGCCTGGAGGGCTCTTGGGCTTTACCGTTTTCCTGTGCCTGTGTCCCTATATGTGGCTCTCTTCTCCTCTGGCTGCCCCTACCGTGCTGCACTCTGGTCAGGGTCCCCGGCAGCTCCCTTCTGGCCCTCTCCCTGCTCCTGTGTGACCTCTTGTAAAATTCCTCGGTGTCTGCGGTCCCAGGTAGAACAGGTGTTCTGCACCCTGAGACCAGCTGCAGCACATTCGTGCTCCAGTGGCAGAGCTGCCCCCTCCCGCCCCTACCCCTGAAACCTCTGTTGCAGTGAACAGCACTCTGTCCCCTGGCCAAAAGGTGGGAGGATTCCTGGCAATCTCCCCTCTCCTTAACCCACAGTCCCAAGCTCCAAATCTCTACCCGTGACCGAGTTCTCGGCCGTCCACCTTCCTCAACCCCATGGCCATCTCATGGCCCGGGGGTATGTCAGCCTCAGCAGGATGGCCTGGGGTTCTGGAGTGACCCATCTTTCTGTGTCTTCTCCTTGCCCACCTGACCACATCTCCCGAGTCCCTCAGGATTCAGTCCAGGCACTGCCTTCCCACCCTTGTCACCTGTCCACCCTTGTCACCTGTCCACCCTGGTCACCTGCCTTCCCGACCTTTATGCTACACTGCCCTCTGTTTCTGGAACAGGTTCCGCCCCTCTTGCTCTGGGCTCCCTTGTGTCTGACTGTGGGCTCTGGGCACCCTGGCCGCTTGCAGGGGTGAGCGCAGATGTTGTCTCCTCCTGACGGCGCTGATGCCCTGACTGGCTGGATCCCGTCTGCGTGGCCCCTGACACACTGTGACCTGCAGCACTGTGCTTGCAGTGCTGACTTTGATCATGGAGTTACTCTTAGGCTGAGCTGCCACCTAGCAACGTGCCTGACACTGAGTAGGTGCCTGGTAAACGTTGAGTAAAATCCGGCATTAGGGGACTTGGGAAAAGACGAGAAGTAGACAGGTGACCCTCCCAGGAGGAGACGTGGTTCGCAGCTGGCTGTGCCATGGTGTCCGGGGTGAGCGCCTGTCACGCGTGTACCTGTGGAAGGTGTAGCACGCAGACTTTCCTGTCTGCTCTGTCCAGTGAAGCTCGGGGCGGAATCAGCCATAAAATACGAGACCAGAGCGATGCGGGATTCAGAAGTGTGTGTGGAATCTCATTCAGCAGAATTTCCACATGGATTTTATTTTTAAGGATGGAAAAATCGAAGCAGAAGATTTCACAAGCAGGTTATACCGAGAACTTAATTCTTCACCTCAACCTTACCTTGTGCCTTTCCTGAAGGTAATTTCAAAGGCTTGGGTGCCCGAGAGCAGCAGGGCCAGGGAGGGGTGGGGCGCAGATGCACCAGGCAAGCATTGCCTGTGCTGCCTGCAGGGCAGGGGCTGGGTGGGGGGCCAGGCACACTGCCTGGGGACAGAATGTCAGGTTTTTTCTGTAAAGCAGGAGCTCCCCACACTGTGGCCTTGCTGTTCTGTCCTGTCGTGTGCAAGGGGGTATGAGGGGTGTGTGTTTCCGGAAAATGAGGTGGATGGGGAATGGGGTAGTGTTTGCAAAACTGGATAGGACCAAGGTTTTCAAGAGCATCAGGCTGTCTCTGTTGGGTAATCTCTGGTATCAGGACATTTAAAAAATCAGTACACATATTGGTACATATTTATGAGGTGCATGTTATGTCTTACTACACTCATAGAGTCAGGGCACTCAGGGTCTGCCATCTTGAGCACTTATTTCCATGTGTTGAGAACTTTCAAAATCTTCTCTTCCAGCGATATTAAAATATTTTAAGAAGTGTTTTAATGATATGGCTCTTTTTGTTTGTTTTCTTAAACACATTTTGGACAGTTGCTATCAGGAATAATCCCGCTTAGTGGGAGGGCAGGATGGGGTCCTGGCCCCTGACATCCAGATGCGCTGCTGTGAGGGCCAAGATCCATCTTATTCAGCTCCAAAACTTTCTGTAAAAGTTGATATTTCTGAATATTTAAGCACGGAAAACCGACGCATGAACAGACCCCTGACCCGTTGTGTCTGTCTTTCCACCCAGAGGAGCTTACCTGCCTTGAGACAGCTGACCCCCGACTCCGCGGCCTTCATCCAGCAGAGCCAGCAGCAGCCGCCGCCCGCCTCGCAGGCCACCACTGCGCTCACGGCTGTGGTGCTGAGTGGCTCGGTCCAGCGCACGGCCGGGAAGACGGCGGCCACTGTGACCAGTGCCCTCCAGCCCCCTGTGCTCAGCCTCACGCAGCCCACGCAGGTCGGCGTCGGCAAGCAGGGGCAGCCCACGCCGCTGGTATGGAAGGCGCGCCTCCTCGTCTGCACAGCCCGCCATGCCTCTGCTCCCTCCAGCCTCTTAGATAAATCGGCCATGGCTCAGAAACCTTTTTCAAGCATGCAGGAAGGCTCCTGCTAGAGGAAGCTTGGGTATTACCTTAAATAGTTAAAATAGAAATCAGAGGTTGAGGCCCTGGGATTTTGTATTTTATTTCTCAGTAAAATGAAATACTTGAGTGGCTTTGAGCCACTGGCACGTCCCTGCCTTGCCTAGTGACTGGTGTAAATGAATGCAACGTGTTTTTCGAGGATTTTGTGGGTGGATGTTCTCTTGGATTAGGAGCAGCGGTCCCAGCGTAAGACAGGCACCTGCCCAGGACAGGTGGGCGGAGACTGGAGACAGGCAGCAGCCACAGCACAGGGTGCTTTAGATGAGTCCTGGGAGGCGAAGCTGCAGCTGGTCACAGTGGGTCTTTTACGTGCAGTTTGGATCTGGCTTTCTTGGTTTTGTAGTCATGACGTTTGCCCTGCAGATAGAGGAAGGATGTCTTCGCCAGAGGAGTTACGTTTCAAGCACGTTCACGGGCAGAGGGATTCACCACACGTAGAAGCACAGTTTCAAAAAGGTGTCAGACGGGCTTTCTTCCTGTAAAGATGGCTTAAGAAAATAAAACAGTGCAGGCTCCCCCGTCATGAACAGGTGTGTTTCATGATGGCGCGCACGTCAGGACCAGCCGGGTGAGGAGTGTCCAGTAGGGAGTTGGTTCCTGTGCTCCGTTGAAGTTGAGTTTGTTTTTATCTTGATTGTTATCGAGGAGAACAGGGTTGAAATGGCATGGAGGGAGAGTTTCCCTTACAAAGGCCAGAGAAGCATGGACACCAGGAAGGTCTGAGGTCCTGAGCAAAGAGAAGGCTTCCTTGCCTTCCTTTTGACTGCAGAGGGGAAGAGATTTCCATGCCCTTGCTGTAGTATAGTGTGAGGACAGAACTTCCCTATTCATGCATCAGTAGGGCTACTTTACCCAACAGGTGGGTTCTGTTGAAGCAGGGAAGTCTGTGGACATTTCCTTGCCAGGTTTTGACCTCTGGAGCATAGTCACACACGAGCAGCACGGGTGTTTCTAGAAGAAGAAGCTGTGTTCAGCAGCAGGATCACCTCTGCATTCTGCATCCCTGGGCTCTGCCTGATTGTGTGGGCAGAGTCTGCAGAGCGCAGCAAGTGGGGTCTGGGACATCCCATCCATCGCCTGTGCCCTGAAGCCTGTGGACGTGAAACCCGGGCTTCTCCCTGATTTGACGGCAGGCTCCCTGCGCCGCAGAGCCTGTCCTGAGCATTTGACGGCAGGCTCCCTATGCTGCAGAGCCTGTCCTGAGGCTCTTCCTGTCCAGTGTGGGTGTTCGGGTTTTGTTGAAGACATGGTTGTATTGTAGCCGCTTCCCCAGGCCCCCACACATGTTCTGCAGCATAGAGTTTACCTGCCAAGGCACCTTTGCAAAAGGTGCAACTAAATTCTGAAACATCTGGGCCCAGAGGTTTGGGGCCAGGCCTTGTGGGCTTGAGCATTGGCTTTTGACAGGGGCACAAGTGTCTCTGGGCCCCAGCGTCCTGGAGACGGGCCAGAGCACAGGCCGTGGTCAGTGCTGCCAGGTTTTGGACCTCTGCCTTGTGCTGGAGGTAGGAATGAGAGGCAGGTTGGCAGCAGACCTGGGTAGGCCCTGCCATGAGGGGCCCAGCAGCTGGGCGGACAGAGCTGGCCATGCTGGAGGCAGTGGGTGGAGACCCTTGAGGGCCAAATTCAGGCAGGACTTAAGAACTCTAACCCCACTCCAGTAGAAAAGCCATCAGCTTTCTTATAGAAAATTCAGAAAGGGAGCTGGGTTTGGTGGCTCATGCCTGTAATTCAGCACTTCGGGAGGTCAAGGTGGGAGGATCACTTGAGCCCAGGAGTTCAAGCCTGGCCAACATAGCAAAACCCCATCTCTACAAAGAATACAAAAATTAGGTGGACAATGGTGATGGGCACCTATAGTCCCAGCTGCTCAGGAAGCTGAGGTGAATTGCTTGAGCCCAAGGGGCGGAGGTTGCAGTGAGCCGAGATCGTGCCACCGCACTCCAGCCTGGGAGAGAGGTAGGTCCCGTCTCAAAAAAAAAAAGAAAAGAAACAAAATTCAGACGGGTAAAACCACTTGACCTGTAGCCACCAGGCACCGATGTCACTTCTGCTAATATTTGTGAGGCAGTGGTCCACCCCATCTTGGGTTGCTGAGCTCAGCAGGCATCACTTTGTCACCTGGCGCCTCCAGGCCCTGACCAGTGCCCAGGGGCAGCTTCTAGGCAGCAGATCTGCTCCTCCTGCTTCGCTCTGCTGTGCCCACACGGGCACGCCGAGACCATGCTGGGTTTGTGGGGTGGAGAGGAAGGGAAGGGAGGAACATCCTGCTAGGGACCGGGTGGTCCCCGCCTCTTGGGGCATGCTCACTCTTCTCTGCTGGCTCTGCCTCAGGTGATCCAGCAGCCTCCGAAGCCAGGAGCCCTGATCCGGCCCCCGCAGGTGACGTTGACGCAGACACCCATGGTTGCGCTGCGGCAGCCTCACAGCCGGATCATGCTCACTACGCCTCAGCAGATCCAGCTGAACCCGCTGCAGCCAGGTGAGGGCCTCTCAAGTCCAGGGCGGCCCCCAGAGCCAGCTGCCGCTGCACTTGTACTTGTTTTATTTTAATTGTGATAAAATGTACATATCATAAAATTGGCTATTTTAAGTGTCTGGATCAGTGGCATTAATTTCATTTGCCGTGTTTTGTAACCATCCCCACTGTCAGTGTGATTTTCAATGTGATTTACACATTTACCAACAGTGAGCTGCTTCATCTGTAATCATTCCTGCACTTAAAAAACTTTGATGAAATACAGGAAAATAAATGCTGGAGAGAGACAGCTTATACTTTGTACTGTAATTTAGAGTTACTAACCGAAGTTTTTGGAAACTATTGTAGCTAATTAGGAGAGTGGTAGCTGTGCCCTTAGGCCTGTAAGGCACATGGTTTGTCTAATGAAAGCCTCGTGTGGTTTCCACTGTGTTTGTTTTGTAGTCCCTGTGGTGAAACCCGCCGTGTTACCTGGAGCCAAAGCCCTTTCTGCTGTCTCGGCACAAGCAGCTGCTGCACAGAAAAATAAACTCAAGGAGCCTGGGGGAGGTTCGTTTCGGTAAGGAATGGGCCTGTGTACACTGGAGGAGCGTGGCCAGGAGGGAGAATCCAGAGTCCGTGCTGCTCCGTTCCCATGCGTGGGTCTTTCCCATGCGGCTCTGGCAGCCGGGAGCTCCGAGGTGGCTGCCCCACGCGCACTGTGACCTCACCATCACACAAGTGCGTTTTCCTGTGGACTTGGCCCAAAGAGGTTTTGCTTCATACACAACCAGAAAGCAAATCAACAGATTTTTTTTATATGAACTAAAATTCATTTTTAAATATAACGTAGTATTTTGAGTTCCTTGTTTGCATCGCAGAGAATGCTTCACTTTCCACACATTCAGCTTCAGAACCCTCAGAATGCTGCACTGCCAGGCGCAGTGGCTCACGCCTGTGGTCCCAGCACTACAGGAGGCTGAGGTGGGAGGATCACTTGAGCCCGGGAGTTTGAGACCAGCTTGGGCAACAGAGTGAAGCGCTATTAAACAAACAAAATAAAAAATTAGGCTTGTTGGTGTGCTCTGGTGGGCCCAGCTACTTGGGAGGCTGAGGTGGGAGGATCATTTCTGCCCAGGAGTTCAGTGTTACAGTGAGCTGTGGTTTTACCACTGCATGCCAGCCTCGGTGACAGGGTGAGACCCTGTTTCTAAGAAAATAAAAAGAAATGCTGTGCTTTGCCTGGGCCTCCTGGAAAGCAGCCGGTCTGAGCATCACCGTCAGTCAGGGAGGTATTTATGGGTCCTGAGCAATGGGAGAGGCTTGGGATGGTCTCTGTTGTGATCAGGCAGCGGGGGAGTGTGTGTGTTTCAGGAAGTCTTCTTGTAAATTTTCCCTTTCCCAGACACTTCATCCCTAAAAGCATCAGGCAGGCAGAGCAGCCTTGGGGAGTGACTGTGGCCTGAGCCAGAGTCCAAGCCCAAACAGGGAGAGGCGGCCAGCATGCCTGGGCTGGCGTGAGGCTGGTACCGCAGTGAGAAGGGAGGGCACTTAGGGACATACACAGGTCAAAGAATTAATCAAGGCTGCGGGAAGCCTTGGTGTTCTGCTGTCAAGGAGTCAGTGGCCTGGCAGAAAGGATAAAGGAGAGCGACTCCTGTGGGGTGGCTCAGGATTGGAAGGCTGATGCAAACGCCCGGATTTCAGTGTGTGTCGGCAGGCGTGGATGATGATGGATCTTGCCATAAGTTTCTAGTTTTGTCCCCTGCAGGACCCTGGAGCAGTAACATCCCCATAGCACCACACCTAGTGTTCAGAAGTCAGCTTCTAAAAACCTTTTTCCTCTAAAATGACAAGGACTCCTGAGAGAAAAGGCTGATTTCAGGGCGGGAATAAGGAAATACAAGATGAGTGGAGACTGTCTTGTGTCAGAGAGCAGTGGACATAGGCGTGACGTGGACGTGGACATCAGCAGAGCGTCCTCCCTCCCATGGCCGGGTCCCTCAGCCAGAGCCCTAAGCTGTGCAGCTGTCACAGCCCATGACCGCCAGGGATGCCAGGCCGTGGCCAGACCCCGAGTGAGCCCGTGGAGCCCATAGGAGGACTGGGCACGAGGAGTGGGCATGAGGACTAATGCAGAGCTCCTCTCCGAGACACAGCGACACCAGGAGATGCCAGGCAGGCCCCTGGCCTTGAGTTCAAAGTCCACTGCTGGAGGCAGCAGGTGGAGGCTGTGTGTGTGTGGAATTCCCAGCAGAGCTCTTAGCCCACATCTCCTCACAAGGGGGCCGAAGTCAGCCTGGAGGAGGACGTCCTGCACACAGCTGGCCTGTGCCTTCCAGCTGTCAGGGACAGCCCAGGAGTCAGGAAAGGCTGAGGAGTCTTCCAGCCCGAGGAGCCGGACAAGACGTGGCAGCTGCAGGCAGCCGGGGTTGGGACGTAGACTCTCCTGCGGGGAGAGGCGTTGCTGGGACCAGGGCCCCTGTGGGAGGACCTGGGGAGGGGCCATTCATCATGGCCCCATCTCAGTGGCACTGTGCTTCTGGAGGGAATGCCCTTGTCTGTAGGAAACACCTGCAGAATGTTCCAGTTGGGGGAAAGTCAGGTTAGCAACATTCAGGTAAATGAGGAAAAAGATCTGTGTACTTTTCTTTCAACTTTTCTGAGTCTTTAAAAAAAGAATTTAATGTTAGCTCTGGCTTTGACTGTGTGTAGATGTTATCCGGCATCAACTCACTGCTCTCCTTGCATGGAACAGCCGAGCTTTCCAGGGAAGCAGCGAGGCACCCTCTTTGCCGTGGCAGACGCAGCAAGTGCAGGCGCTGGGAGGACAGAGGCCTGGCCTCGGCTCTGCCCGGCCATCCACACGGGGTTTCCTGCCCTTACAGTGTCGCCTCCAAGTCAGGACCATCCCAGCCCTTCTCCCGATGAGTTCCTTGTACAGTTATAATGATCTTTCCTTCTTTTCTCAAGGGACGATGATGACATTAATGATGTTGCATCGATGGCGGGAGTAAACCTGTCAGAAGAAAGTGCGAGAATATTAGCCACTAACTCTGAACTGGTGGGCACGCTGACACGGTCCTGTAAAGACGAAACCTTCCTCCTCTCAGCGCCTTTGCAGAGAAGAATATTAGAAATAGGTACGTCGGTGCGTAACAGCAGTCCTTATGAAACAGCTGCACTGCTGGGGGCACGGGGGCTTCCGGTGAGCACACCTGGTACCTCGTCATGTGTTTTGTCTGCATTTGTGATTTCCACATGGTTGCTGGTGGTGGTTCTTGGGTAAAGTGTGGGCACCACTGCCTTCCACCTGCCCCCCTGTCTGGGCTGCCCTTGGGCTGTATAAAAGCAGTAACCTCGGAGTGAACGAATGGGCATAAAGAAAGAACCGTGCTTAATGATTTTAAAATACTGTTTTATTGCTTGATCTTTAGGTAAAAAACACGGTATAACGGAATTACATCCAGATGTAGTAAGTTATGTATCACATGCCACGCAACAAAGGCTACAGAATCTTGTAGAGAAAATATCAGAAACGGCTCAGCAGAAGAACTTCTCTTACAAGGTAATGGGCTGTTTGCTGAGGAGAGCATCGTTCTGTTGTTGGCTCCCACTCTGCTGGCCGGAAGCCTCCCTCCTCAGGGCAATGGGTCCCGAGTGCCCCCGTTCCTTTTAAGCATGTTTTGGATTTCTTGTAGGACTAGATTTTGGGAAGACTTCATTTTTTGTAGCCACGTGGTGCTAGTGCTCCGGGAACCCGGGCGAGGGAAGGAGGGAGGGAACCTGCAAGAGAAGAGGGTGCTCTGGAGGGGCTTACCTTTTTTTTTTTTGAGACAAGGTCACTCTTTGCCCAGGCTGGAGTGGTGCAGTGGTAGAATCAAAGCTCACTGCAGCCTCAACTTCCCGGTCTCAAGCAATCCTCCTGCCGCAGCCTCTGGAGTAGCTGGGACCACAGGCATGAGCCACACCTGCCTAATTTTTTCTTTTCTTTTTTCTTTCTTTCTTTCTTTCTTTTTTTTTTTTGGAGACAGGGTCTCACTCTGCCCCCCAGACTGGAGTGCAGTGGTGCGATCTCGTCTCACCACAGCCTCCGCCTCCTGGGTTCAGGTGATTCTTGTGCCTTAACCTCCCAAGTATCTGGGATTACAGGCGCATAACACCACACCCAACTAAGTCTTGTATTTTTAATAGACGAGTCAGGGACTCACTGTGTAGCCCAGGCTGGTCCTGAACTGCTTGCCCCAAGTGATCCCCCTACCTTGGCCTCCTAAAGTGCTGGGATTACAGCCATGAGCCACCATGCCTGGTGGGTTTTACCTTTTGGAAGGTGCACCTGTTCGCTCTGTGTGTGCCTGCCTCCCTCCCTGGGCTATGGGCTGAACTGGCAGTCCCTGAGGTGCCGCAGCCCTCTCCTCATGAAGCAGCTTTTCCACGTAAAACATGCCTTCCTCGCCAGTAGTCACAAGAACGCTCTTCCAAGGGCAAGCTGGGCGAGGTGGTGCCGGCTCCTGCAGCCAGGAGGCAGCGCCTTCAGGGCAGCACTGAAAGTAAACACACTTAGCCCTTACTGTAAAAGTGGTTCTGTGTTGCTGCAAAAAAGGTAAATGTTACTTTAAAAAATCAGCCAATGTCAAAGTGTATAAAAGGGACACTCTCCCACAAGCCCCCTGAGGTAGCTAACGTGCGACTTCTTCCTGTGGCCGTGAGCACTGCCCAGAGCCCTCGGGTGCAGGCAGCATCTGCGAGGCGGGAGGGGTCGGGTCCTTGCCACAGTCGGCTGGATGGAGGGAGGGCGTTATGCGAGGGTGGTCCAGTGGTGCTAGACAGCCCCCTTCGTTGCTGGCTTCTCAGATTGATGACAAGCAGTATTTTGACTTTCTTCATAGGATGACGACAGATACGAGCAGGCGAGTGACGTCCGTGCACAGCTCAAGTTTTTTGAACAGCTCGATCAAATCGAAAAGCAGAGGAAGGATGAGCAGGAGCGGGAGATCCTGATGAGGGCAGCAAAGGCGAGTGCTGGGTGTCTGCCGCCGCCTGGGCCCCTCCATCTCGGGCACAAGCTAAGGAGCTCACCGAGACACTGGGGTTTCGGGGGCCAGAGCATGTTTCGGGTGCTGTCAGTGGAGATGCCGAGAGAAGCCTCGTTCATTCGGGATGAGCATAGATGCTTGGGAATTGGGGCTTTTTCAGATTCCCAGCACCCCACGCGCCACACGGTCACACCCAGGTGTGAGGCGCTTGTTTCCAGAGTCCCCTGCGTGTGCTGGATTGGACTCTTCACACTCACATTGCCCTTGTTCTAGAATGTTCACAGCCAGGTGAGACGCCTCCGTGTAATAGAGTCAGACAGGAGAGCGCAGTTCCCTGGGGACAGGGTGGGTGCTGTGGAGTGGGAGGGGCACATGCTTCGATCACCGCCACAGGCTGTCCTGTTGCTGGTGTGTGGGGCGGGACCACTCCGGAGCTGGGGCCTGAGGCCCGTCCTGCCTGCTGTCGTCTGGTCGAGACTGGTAGATGACTGTGCCTCTTATATCCAAGTGTTACTGATTTTTCTCAAGAGTACTGGCATTTTTCATGGTGTGTGGTGTAAATTTTCATCTTTGGCTGTAAGCATTTAACAAATTTATTATGCCTTCTTTCGCATTGCCTAGATGTTACTGTATAGTCAGTAAGTTAACACATTTGTTAAATGATAAACATTTAGTTCATAACTTACTTTTCTACCTTTTTCAAAAATAGTCTCGGTCAAGACAAGAAGATCCAGAACAGTTAAGGCTGAAACAGAAGGCAAAGGAGGTGAGTCCTGCCAGCCGTGGAGCCTCACTGCACACTCAACGCCCCACGGGAGAGGAGCTAAGGAATCCGTGGCACTTCTCTGCGACGGGCATTTGTGTGTCTATTTAAAATGTTTGCAAAGTTTAAGCAAACACCATGTCAAAGGTATTTTCCTGTGCAAACAGTTGGCGTCCTACTTTTAAATTTAATGGTGACTTCCCTTTGGGGGGCATTAGTCTCTCTGCTTTTAACTTGCTTATATTTTCTGAGAGTTTTAAGATGAATATATGTTGCTTTTTAAAACGTTTCATTTTTCTGATGTTGGAATATGCTTACGATTCAAAAAGTCAAAACACAAAAGAAGTTAAGATTTAGAAAATGATGGAAAACCATTTGGTATCTACGCATTACTTCATAGTAGGTAAAAACCATGAAGGAAATAACGCTGTTTGTTTCCTTTTCAAAATACAAGATGCAGCAACAGGAACTGGCACAGATGAGACAGCGGGACGCCAACCTCACGGCACTAGCAGCGATCGGGCCCAGGAAGAAGAGGAAAGTGGACTGTCCGGGACCGGGCTCGGGAGCAGAGGTACCGCAGTGGTGCGGGATCCAGGTCTGGGGAGCCTTGAAGCGTCTTAGGGCCTCCCTCTTCTGGGGGACAGACACACATAGGGGCATTTGCTTTCTCACCTTTTACATGCTGTCTTGCCTTTTCTGGAATATTTGTTTTACGTTGGACATTTTAAATCCAAATCAACTTATTTGTGAATATCACATGAGCTGAAAGTCTTCTTCATGAGGACGTTTGATTACCATGATGAGGTTTAGGCTGGATTTGAAAAGGATGTGGGGACATTATAACGGTCAGAAGAATGATCTGAATGGTAGTAACTGTTCTTGCTGCAGAGTGTCTGTGGGATAAGCCTCTGTGGGAGAATGGAAAGTTGATGGAAGGAAGGGATGGAATTGCTGCTGGCTCGCTGCTGTTCGTCCAAATTCTGTTACTTTCTTGTTTGTGGTAACCTGTTACTCTAACGGTTTTAAACCCAGCCCTGTCATGTTATTTTTGTTTTCAGCAGTGGGTTGTTTTTTAAGTAACAGGAAGAAAGAAGAGTCTTTTATGTTTCCCTCCTTATTTGCCATCTCCAGTACTGTTCATTCCTCCCCGTGGGTCCCTCTTTCCATCTGCCACCATTTCCTTTCTGCTTGAAGGCGAGCTGTGGCGTTTCTTGTGGTGTGGGTCTATTGGTGATGGATTCTCTGGTTTTGTTTACTTGAAAATTGTTGTATTTTACCCTCATTTTCAAAGGATATTTTTAATGGTTACAAAATTCTGGGCTGATTGTTTTCTTCTTGCGAAACTTTCAAGACCTTGTTCCACTGTCTTCTGACATTCTGCTACAATTTTTAATTTTAAGTTTTCTTAGAGGGTTCACTGTGTCACCCAGGCTGGAGTGCAGTGGTGTGATCATGGCTCCCTGTAGCCTCGACCTCCCCAGGCTCAGGTGATCCTCCTACCTCAGCTTCCAAAGTAGCTGGGACTACAGGTGCATGCCACCATGCCTGGCCTCATTTTTCTCTTTTTAAAAAAATTATATTTTTTGTCCTTTTTGCCTTCTGTTTCTCTCAAGGCATGATTTGCCATTTACCTGCCGTTATGAGTATGCTTTTCCGAGGTCTTTTGTGGCCCGTAAGGACGCTCTTCTGCCTCTTTTCCTCTTTTTCTCTCATAGTAATCAGCTGGGGTTTTACCTTGACGCTTTTCTGTTGCTAATTTTGATGTGAGTTTTGGTTTCTTGAACTTGTAACAGGACACGTGGCCTGCAGTGTTTGCTGACTCTGGTACTCCTCTGCAGTTACTTTCAAGTGTTGTTAGGAACGGGCTCCTCAGTGTCTGTGGCTCTGGGGCCTGTGCATCTCCTGAGCATCCAGACCGTTCTTTGCCTCCCCGGTCCTGTCCTGCTCAGTTCTGATTTCACTCCCAGCAGGTTCTCCTGCATGAGGCCCTGTGCTGCAGGAGCCCTGGCAGGTGGGCGTGGGCATTTGCAGTGGCCAGGCTGCCTGCCTTGGTCCTCTCTTGCCCCAGGTTTGGCCATGGCCCTCGGAGGGACCTGCCGCTCTTCCTGGAAGTCCCGCTGGCTCCTGGGTCAGTTCTGCGGCGCCCTTCATGGCTGCTGTGGTTCATCTTCAGCGGTTTTGTTCTCAGTGTTGTCTGCTGGGTTTTGGTTTTGCTATATAGTTGCTCTTATATGTGAAGCTTTGGGAGGATCCAGAAACCGTGCTCCCACTGTCATCATCTTCCGGAATATGTTAACTTTTAAAATGCTGTTCTTTTAGTTTGAAGTAGTTTTCAAATCTACAGAAAAGTTGCAAGAACAGAGCAAGGAGCTCCATGAAGACTCCGGCATGTGGGCACCACGCCGCCTGCTTGGTCCTTGCTACACGACATGTGTTTGCGTTCACTCCTGTATTTTTTTATGTGTACACTTTCAGCCTTGTTCTGACATGATGCCTAGCACCCTGAGTGCTCGCGTGGCCGATTCCTTAGGTGGCTACCAGGCAGCCCTCCGGTCAGGTGCCCAGCACCGACGCTACCACCCCCGGCACAGCACTTTCCCCACAGCATAGTGGCCAATTCCTGTGGTGTGTATTGGCATTTCACAAGGCGTCCCCGCCTCACACAGATGCCCCATCTTATCGTGCCTCCACCCACAGCCTCTGTGTTGTTCGCCGCCTACCTTTGTTGCCACCCCCGGGGCTGCCCAGTTGTGGAGATGCTTCCGGCACCCCCTCTGGACCTGCTGGTTGTCTTCTGCTGGGAAGAGATCTTTGTCCTTCCTCGTTGGTTTATTAGTTTGCTCATTCATTCATTCATTCATTCATTCGTTGCTGTGGTGTGGATGCAGAGATCCCTGTTGTGTTTGCTAGGCTCTGAGGAGCATTCTCATTTCTAGGCTTGGTTGGTGGCCGGGTTCTGCATCCTGTGACACCCTCTTGTCTGTGAGGTGTGGCATTCCTTACTGCCACGTGCACTCCTTGCCCACTCTGCAGCTCCCCTGGAGCTCTGCTTCCTCTAGTGGAGTATGGTATTGAGAGGCCAGGATCTGGGCCTTGGTGTGCTGGTTGCTGTTGCCCGGACTTCCGGGCTGTGCCAGCAGCCAGAGCTCGGGACCCACATGCCTGTAGGGGAGTGTGTGGCGTGTGCCCTCCACGCCGAAGGGGTCCTGGGTGTTCGTGTCGATGCTGCGGTCCTAGCCTCGCACGGCAGGGCTCTGTTTAGCCGACCCCCTTCCTTGCCTCTTAGTCCTTTCTCAGGCGATGCGGAACCTGGCTCCCATCATTCAGCATAGTTGTTTTTTATTCAGTGTAATCGCCAAAACGGTTGGGGTCCCTGCACCAGGAGGGAGGATTGGAGGGGAAAGGCACATTGGTGAGCTTTGGATATGAGTGCTAATGTGTGGAGTAGCCTCTAAGAAGAGCCGGGGAGCTCGTTTCGTGTCCTCACTCATGAGAAGGGCCTGGGCATGGGGCTGGGAGGCGCATGGAGCATCGAGAAAGCAGGACCTGGAGGACCCAGGCGAGGCGCTGCCAGGTGGGTGAAGCGTGGCGCTGGCGTCTGCTTGGGGAGCAGTGCCTTCATAGTTGTTCGGCTTGCCTTTCTGAAGTTTCGGGATCTTTGTGTGTAACCCGTGTAACAATTAACACAAAAGTCCAGAATATAAAATCTCTCAGACACTTTCCTCGTCAGAGACGGTGGTGCCCGGTGGTTCTTTTCTTTTTCTCTTGTTCCTTTAGGATATCTCTTAAGGGTAGGTCTTCTTTTTTTAACTTTTAATTTTGAATGAATTCTACACTTACAGGAAAGTTACGGAAGTAGCATAGAGAGTTTCCATACATCCCTCACACATTTCCCCTCATTGTAAACATGGCTGTGATACTGTTCACTTTATAAAGACCTGATTTGATTGTTTTTCCTGAGTTTAACTTTTTAAAAATTAATAAACTTTTTTAGAGCAGTTTTAGGTTCACGGCAGAAGGCGGGGAAACAGTGAGACTTCCCGTATGCTCCTGCCCTGCAGGCGCGCAGCCTCCGCGCTGGCTGGTGGTGCATTTGTTAGAATCCACGAACCCACGTCAGCACGTCCTCCTCACCCGGCTTCGGTAGTTCCTGCCAGGGCATACTCTCGGTGTGTATGTTCTGTGGGTTTTGACAACTGTAGAGTGACGTGTTTCCACCCGGGCCAGATCGCGCGGAGTTGTTCCCCTGCCCTGAATCCCCGTGTCCTCTGCCTGCTCGTCCCTCCCTCCTCTCAACCTCTGCTCTACGGATCTTATGGCCTCCATAGTTCTGCCTTTTCCAGAATGTCATGTGGTTGAAATTTTGCAGCTTCTGAAACTGGCTTCTTTGACTTAGGAATATGCACCTGAAGCTCCCCCATGTTTTCGTGGCTCGATGACTCATTCCTTTTCAGCACGGAGCGCTGTTCCAACGTCTGGGTGTGCCACAGTTTCTTTTCCCACTCACCTTCGGAAGCACATCGTGGCCGCTTCCAAGTTCTGGCAATTACGAAGAAAGCTGATGTACACATCTGTGTGCAGGATTTCGTGTGGACACAAGTTTTCACTCCTTTGGTAAATACCAAGGCGCACGACTGCGGGATCATGTGGTGAGAGCGCGTGCGGTTCTGTCGGAAGCTGCCAGCCTGTCTTCCAGCGGCCGCAGCGGAGGGGGCTGTTTCTCCACGTCCTCGCCAGTGGTTGGTGTTGTCTGTGTTCTGGGTTTTGGCCGCTTTGGTGGGTGTGTGGCGGGCGGCATCTTGTATTAAGTTGCATTTCCCTGTCGAGGGAGGACATGGAGCATCTTCCTGTATCATGTTTGCCAACTGTAGGTCTTAGGTGAGGCAGGGTGTTCTCTTACTGTTGAGTTTCAGGAGTTTCTTGGTATATTTTGGATAATAGCCCATTATCAGATGTGTCTTTTGCAAATCTTTTCTCCTTCTTCCCAGTGTCCCCGACGTCCTTTCCTGCCCCAGGACCCCCGCGGCTCCGTGGGCTCCTCTGCTTGGTGGTAGCTGCTTAGTCTTTCCTGCTCTTTGATGAACCTGACACTCTGGAGAGCACTGGTCCTTGCCTCATGGACAGCTCCTTAGTTTGTGTTTGCCTGGCGTCTCCTCGTGATGCCATCCCCGCTATAGAATCTCAGCTAGAATGCCACAGGCCGGCTCGCGTGTCCTCAGAGCACTGGATTGGGAGGCAGGTGGCGTCCACCTGGCTGCTGCTGCTGCTGACTTTAGAGCTTGGTTCACGTGCGTTGGCAGGTGTCGCCACTGTCAAGTTACTGTTTTTCTCTTTGTAGTTGTGAGCGTCTCGAGGAGACACCTGGAGGCTGCTGATGCCATTTCTCACGCTCGCCCAGCTCGGTTTGCTGTTTTCTCCCCGCCTTCCCCGCTCTGCGCGTCTCGTTCCGCGCTCCCGGCCTCCCGCCTCTCGTGGGTTCCTTTACTGCGTTTCTCCTGCCCCCTCCTTTGGACTGTTTGCAGTGGATTCATTTCTGAGATAATTGTGTCTCTTCCTTACATTTCTTTCTGAAGTCCAGTCAACGCTTACTTCCTTTTGGTTTTGTATTTATATTTTTATTGTTGTTATAAAAATTTGTCTTCCAGTTTTTGAGGTTCTGATTTGAGGTGATTTTGGTATCCTTAAGTGCACATTTAAGCAGATTTTATTGGATTGAGAGTGTTGTCCTAGTTTACTTGTTCCAGGGTGCGTTTGTTGCGTTTGTTGCTGATGTGTGTGGAACCCCATTCTCTGACTCTTTTCTGTTTCTTTGGTGGCTCTGGGAGGCTTTGCTGCCACTGTCCCTTTGCCCTGGTGGCCTCGGTGGGGGGGGTTTGCTGGATCTGCGGTTCCCTGGCGCCCTCTGCTGGCCGCGTGGGGAAGTCCGGGTCTTGAGCAGGTCCTTGCGGGGATGCAGGACTCACATTGTCCTCAGGTTCTCCTGGCCCCTTCCTGCAGGACCCAGCACTTCCCCTTTTCCTTCTTTTCTGCCTCACTACCCACTCGCCAAACGGCTCCTCTCAGGACACACCGTGTTGCCTTGACGACCCTTTCCTGTCTCATGCCCGGCAGTCCCTGCCCTGTGCTCTGTGCTGACCTTCTTGGACACCTCTCAGGCCCTCGGACTTGAGGTGGCTTAGCCTTTCGGCAGTGGCTTCCCACGGACGTGCCCCGCCGTGGCCTTGCAGGGAAGGGACTGGGGGGGGATCAGGCTCCGGCGTGTGTTGACTTTGCACCGACCTGTGGTGATTTTGAAGCCTAGGTGCCCTTGTCCGCACCCTGTGCAGACGGTGATGCTGGTGTAGACCTGTGTTCCTTGTTGTGCTGTGATGGGAAGAAAGGCTGGGAGACGTCAGTGTGGCAGCCAGGCCATCCTCAGCCTCCTGGAAGTCGCGTTCACTCTCTGGGCTGTGTGTCCGAGTGTTTTGTTACTACTGCTCTTCCGGAAAACGTGCTGCGATGACCTGGCCTCGCGTGTGATGCCCTGTGAGCGGTTAGGCATGGAGGGGGCACGCATGCGTTCAGGGCAGAGCAGCTGCAGTGTGTGCCGCACGGGCCATTGTACCTGCTGCCGGGGTGGCTGTGGCTCTGTGGCGGTGGAGGAAAGGATGGGCCGGTGGGCTCCCACCCTGGGAGCAAATGTGCTTCTCCCGGACAGCCCAGGCGCTGCTGGCGCGGGGCCTGATGTTCGGGCGGCACAGACCCGGCACCAGGCAGATCTGTGGATGGTGACTCTTTGCACTGGGCTTCAACCTCAAGTGCCCATGGCACATGTGCAGTGGAGAGATCGTCTCCTTTCATCTGGCCCTTTAAAGAGCCCTGTGACGGGGCAGGGGTGTCTGTGCGCCATTTTTAGGGGCGGAGACTCGACTCAGGGAGGGTTCACGTGGCATGTCCAAGGCCGTGGGGATTTGTTTGCTCGCTTGCTTGCTTGTTTTCTAATCCCAGTGCCTACACCTAGAAAACCCCAAGTCCCCGTGTTTTCAGTTGTTTAGGCCGAGGCCCCGCAGGGCTTTGTGTCTGTGCTGGCATTGTGGATCTGTGTTGTCCCAGGCCCTGCTTTGCGCCATCGTGCCTGCACGTGCCACAGTCCCTTTAGAGTGTCCATGGGTGCCCTGGCCCTGGTCCCCACAGGCGCTTTGGCCTCCCATCGGGGTTGGAAGCCCTCAGTCTCCTCCAAGCAGGCTCCATGACCGGTCCCCCAGGCTTCTGTGCCCACTATGGGCATAGCCCATGAGGGTTTTCAATGAACCTAGATAGGAAAGCCGCTGCCAGTGCTGTGTGGGCTGGGCACAGAAGGCCCTGGTCTGCTGGCAGCCCCAGTCCTGAGAACGGAGGGAGAGGTTCCCATGAGATCTCCACTCTGTCTTCAGAGCAGTTTAGCAGAGGACCCTCTGTGGTAGCCAAACTCCACATAGAATTCTGTGAGCAAAGACCCTGTGGGAAAGACAAGGGCGTGTGGACCCTCCTGCCTGGGGTGAGGTGGGTGGGGAAGCGGAGGGCACTGTGTAGAGAGAGGCAGTTGGAGGGTCAGGTAGGTTAGATTTGTGGGTAAGCTTGTTTTTCTTTTCTTTCTTTTTTTTTTTAAAGATTTAAGAAAAATTTAGTTGTATTTATAAAACTCATAGAACCTGGAGAATTTATGATTTTCATTCATAGTTGCACCTTCAGAGCCTGGCACAGAAGCAGGGCGCTCCTGAACATCAGGTTCTCAGTGGGCTGGGCCTGGGGGTGGCCTCAGCCCCCAGCAGGCACTGCCTCGCCCGCTGCCCCTGGGTGGTGCTGACACTTGCATTAGAATATCCTGATTTCTGACAGAGCATCCCTTAAATTGTGCTCCCAAGACGAGCGTCTCCCTTCACCCCAGCCCTCTTTTTTGGCTGCTGAGCTATTTTGAGGTAGACACATCAAACCGCAGTCTGGAATCTATAGCAGGTGTCACTGGGTCACAGCCTGTTTGGGTGGTGCCTGTGAGAGCCTCGCCCTCACTCTGCAAGCTGTCACCCGCCCAAGCTTGATCTGGTGCAGATCAGTTTTTAATGAGCGAGTGTGGAGCGTGCAGAGGCGTCAGTAGCAGAGGGACCCAGGGCGGATCTGAAGAAGGGCCCTCACGGCTCAGGGCATCTGAAGGGAGACGGGTGCCCTCTACTGTTTCAGTCTCAACAGGAATAAAGAAAATGCCGTCGGTTAGAGACCATCACACAGGGCAACCCTGCTCCCAGCCCGAATTGACAGTGGCAGAGGAGGGATGGGAGGAAGGACAGGATGAGGGACAGGATGAGGGCACCAGGTTGGGGCAGCTGGGCCCTGCCTGCAGCTGCCCACAGCATGGCTCCCATGGCGCACAGAGCAGAATCCGTTACTTCCAGCATCTTAACTTTGGTTGAGAACATGCTGTGAAGATGCCATCATAGTCTTTGTACTTAAATATAAATGAGCAACTTTAACCCCCAGAGCAGGCCTTGGTTTTTAGCCAAATGGGGAAACGGCAGCTGTTGGGAGTTTGGCATGTGCCCTGCTGGGTGGTGGTGTGCAGGTGTTGTCTGCTGAAACCATGGGAGGGCTCCACAAGAACTGGCACCTAGCAGCTACGCTTCTCCAAGCAGGGAAGGCATCTGAGGCGGCTCAGGACACAGCTGATCACCTGGAGGGGCTGGCGGAGGCAGGGTCTCTACAGCCAGAGCCCAGCCAGAGGCCTAGGGATCACTGTGGGAACCACTGAGCAATCCAGCCTTCTCAGCTGACCCAGCACACCCAGTCCCAGCCGAGCCAAGCCCACCTAGTGCAGGAATTCAGCAGCCAAGCAGGGATAACACCAGAGACCCAGTGTGGCTTCTGTGCCCTTGCTGTGGTCGCATGGAGGGTGGCCCTGGGGCTGCTCAGCCATCTGCCTTGGGCAGGTACCACCCCCTGGTCCGTCCTCAGTCCTGGGCCTGGTCTGAGCACCGTGGGGCGTTGAGCAGTGTGAGTCTGCCCTATCCTGAAGGCACAGTGTGGGGCCTCCTGCTCTCACCCCTGCCCTGGCAGGCCCTGAACAGCTCCTTCTGTGGGCCTGCCGGAAGGGGCCCGGCCGGGCCTGGCCTCCTCTGGCATCAGGGTACTTGGAACAGGCAACAGGCACCCCTTGCCAGCCCCGCTTCGAGCCCCACTAACACAACTGTCTTCTCCTTTTTCATCACCAGGGGTCGGGCCCCGGCTCAATGGTCCCAGGCAGCTCGGGTGTCGGAACCCCCAGGCAGTTCACACGACAAAGAATCACACGGGTCAACCTCAGGGACCTCATATTTTGTTTAGAAAATGAACGCGAGACAAGCCATTCCCTGCTGCTCTACAAAGCATTCCTTAAGTGACACAGGAGGACGCCTGGGGACTTTTTATATATTTGCAGATTACGCCTTTTTGTAACAAGCAAATGGGATATTGTTTAAAAAACAGCCACCTCTTTACAATGGAACAGTTTTATATTCCTGTTTCTAAATCAGCTCTTCAGTGTGAAAGAAAATACGTTTCTGTAACAGAGAGAACACAAAGGCCTGTGGATACTCCTAAAGGACAATTAAATCTTAACTCATCTTGATTGAGTGGCCTTCTTGCCAAACAAGCCATATATAAAGACTGATGGAATTGTTAGCAAATAATTAGCTGCCCTCTGTCCACTCATAGCAGTTTCTGCATTATTTGTGCATTTTGGGTTAGTTCTCCCTAACTTACTACGTAGGTGTTTGTCTACAGCCGATGACCTCATTTCCTTTATTTTATTTTTGTAATAGTCAGTTGGCAAAGCAAACTGATTTTTTAGACTATTTATCTTCCTCCCCTCTCCCCCCGCCCTCCCCTCCCCTCTCCTCCCCTCCCCTCTCCTCCCCTCCGATGAGTCCTGCAGGAGGACACAGCTCATCGAGGTGCCCCCCGCCTCAGTGTCCTCACACTTCTGCTTAGTAGAGGCAGAGCCCAGCAAAGGTGGGCTCCTTCTGAATGTGTGGTCAGCATCTGTACAAATGCATTTTATTTGCTATAGTTTGTAAAGCTGTAAAGTTAAAAGAGATGAAAACCTTTTCAGCATAAATATATTTTACTTGCACTGTGTTTTTTAGCTAAAAGTGAAAACCTAGATTAAATAAAATCAAAGTTGAGAAGAATCATCAAGACTGTTTCTCGGTGTGAATCAAGTGTTGAAAAATGGTTGGTGTATTTTGTCAGTAACTGTACATACTTTGGCACATGACAGAACGGCTGTGTAAACTAGAACTATTTTGCTAAGACACTGTATGCAAGCCTTGGGCCGACTCGACAGACGTCCGGAGCAGAGCCCCTTCTTTGTACCTATTTTTTTATTACAAATATACTAATTGGTTCTTTATATTTTCAGAGGTTATTGTATGAAATTGTCTATTGATAGTACTTTTATGACTGTAAATACTCCGGCTTTCTCCGTGTGAATTCTCACGTTAGACTTTCCTTGGAGCGCGTGTGAACTGAACGCCGATCAGTATTTTTTATCAGCACCCGAGAACTGTTACACCTTTTATTTTGTCTTTTAGGAAATCCCTGTCTTTCCATTTTTTCATGTAAATTTTGCACAGTTACTTGTTCATATGTAAATATTTTACTTTCAAAAATGAAGTTTTTAATTGCTATTGTTTTATATAGGGTTGAAAGAAAATTAACTCCTTTATTAAAAACAAATTTATCTGTATTTGTTTTGCCTGTTTTTCCCAGTTTTCCAGTTTTAGATTCTGCTTGCCACACTCCACTCTGGCTCTGCTGAGGTGCTGGTTTCTGAACCACCTGTTGGAATCTGTAGCTGAGCCCCAGTAGAGCCGGGAGAAAGAACTTTCTCTGTGAGGACAGGGGCCAGGCGGCCCTGTGCATGGAGTCTGAGGGCTGGAGGCCGTGCTTACCTTCCGTTCTCACAGGTGGAGATGAGCTGGGCACAGCTGGGAGGGGCGGGGGGAGGCCTGGGGCAGGGGGAGGTAGATACAGAAACACACCTGGTGAGCCCGGCTGAGGTGCCCAGAGGGCCCCAGCCCTCCACCTGTAGCAAAAGAAGGGGTCAACAGGGTGGTTCATGGTACAGGTTGGCCCTGACAGGTCGCAGCTCCTGGTGGGGCCTCAGAGGCTCAGCACAGATGTGCACTGTTCCCTGCCTTGACCACCGTGGGGAACGGTCGCTGCCGCGATTGTACTTGGCCCCCCAGCGTGACATTCACTCCACCTGCAATGACAGGCAGGTTTACTCACCAGTTTCTCTGGAGACGCAGCTCCTGTGCGCACGCTGTCGCAGTGTCCCCTGCGGGGCTGCTGGGGGCAGGGGAGCACGGACCGTCCCACAGCTTGGGAAGCAGAGTTGGGGATGAAGGTGCCGGCAGCGGGGGTTTCTGCCCCGGCTCTGGGGAAGGGTCTGCCCTCCTTGTTTCTGGCAGCTGCTGGCATCTTTGGTTCCTTGGCTTAGACACAGTGCCTGCTCTCTGCCTCCACCTTTCCACAGCTTCCCCCTGTGTGTGTTGGTCTCTGGCTCCAGCCTCCCTTCTCTGTAAGGACCCCACTCTTGTTGGATCCGGGCCTGCCTGTACAACCTCATTCTGAGTGGATTACCTCTGTAAAGTCCCTAACTCCAGACAGTCACATTCTGAGGACTAGGGGTAAGGAGTCCCCCATATCTTTTTTTTTTTTTTTTTTTTTTTTTTTTGAGACGGAGTCTCACTCTGTTACCCAGGCTGGAGTGCAGTAGCGTGATCTCGGCTCACTGCAACCTCTGCCTCCCAGGCTCAAGCAGTTCTTCTGTCTCAGCCTCCCCTCTCCTCCTGCACCCTCCTCCTCCTCTGCCACTACCCTCCAGTAGCTGGAACTACAGGCACGCGCCACCACGCCCAGCTAATTTTTTGTATTTTTAGTTTCACCATGTTGGTCAGGCTGGTCTCAGGTGATCCACCTGCCTTGGTGATCCTGACTTCAGGTAATCCACCTGCCTTGGTGATCCTGACCTCAGGTGATCCACCTGCCTTGGCGTTCCCAACGTGCTGAGATTACAGGCGTGAGCCTCCTCGCCTGGCCTGCCCTGTGTCTTTTTTAAGGAGGATACAATTCACCCTGGACATCTGTGGCCACACTGAGAGTTTCAGCAGGAAGCACCGGTGGGCGCCCTCTCCACCTTCACGCTGAGGGCTGTGCCAGGGTCATTCACGGATGGGTCACACCTGTGCTTTCTAACCGTGACCCATACCTGCGTTTCACCAAGTTTTTGGACTGAAATGATCAGGTACAAAGGGCAGCTGCACGTGGATTTCTGCAAGTGTGATTGATTTCACTCCAGCCCTTCTGCTCTTCCTGCTGGGTCCTGTCAGTCTGCCTGGTGACTTGAGGCTTAGGCCACCATGAGAGGGACCCCCCTCAGTGAGGCCCTGAAGCAGGACCTGGTCCGCAGGCCTGTTCATTGTACTCTGTTCCTGAGGCCCATGGCTGCTGCCTTGTGTCTCATCACAGGCTTGCTGACTGCCCTCAGTCTGACCTGGTCGTTTGCACAGGCCTGGGGCACAGGCAGCATGAGGACGTGGCAGGGACGGCTATTCTCGCTGCCTCCGCTCCCCACATACAGGCAGCTCCACTTGGGCAAAAAGGTAAGAAAAAGAGGCATCAAGTGTGGAGAGGAAGAAGGTGACACAACCCTGTGCCTTGGAAGTCCAGACCCACCTGCAGACACAGCACTGAGTGTGGCGTGTGAACGCGGAGAGAGGGCCAGTGGCAAGGCCGTAGCTAGAGGGCCTGCAGTTCCGCGCACTAGCAGCCAACAACCAGAGGTTACAAACATGCCGTTGACAAGAGCATGGAGAGAGCACACCTAGGAATGCATGGGATGAAAGATGGATAAGATCCTTACCCTGAAACTGGAGAAATCAAAAGCCCTCAGTGGAGGTGGACACCACGGTGCTGGTTGGGGAGACTCTCTGTTGCTGAAGACAGCAAGTCTGGCCAGACTGATAAACAGGGGCAATGCCAGCCCAAGCTAAACCCAGCAGGATTTTCCTAGAAACTGACAATTCAATTCCACAAATTTATACAGAAATGCAGAGGACTTAAATAGCCAAGACAGCCTAGAACAGAATGGAGCACTTTATACTCTCACATTTCAAGACTTCCTCTGAAGTGACAGCTATCAGGATGGCGTGGTGTCAAAGCAAACACAGGCATGGCCAGAGGGATGGAAGAGTCCAGAAATAGGTCTACACGTTACGCCACAAGGTTTTAGACGAAGGCCCTGGTGCAGTTCTGTGCCCTGTGGAGGAAACGTGAGCCTGGCGTCCATTGTCACACTGTACAGAAACACAAACTTGAAGTGGGTCAGAGACCTGGAAAGCATCAGAGGTCTTCATGACTGGGAGTGGGCAAGGATTTCTAAGGACATAGAAGGCACAACTCCTGAAGAAAAACAGATAAATTAGGCCTCAAAGCTACAGCCTTTTGTTCACCAAGATGTGCTGGAAGGTTGGTACTTCAGGGTCAGAGTGGAACCTTGGCTTTTCGGCAATCTCGTGTGGTCCATGGTACGGGAGGTTCCTCCACGGGAGATTTTCTTTAGACCAGCTTATTTGCCACACTTACGAATTCCACAATCTGTCATTTAGATTTTGTGAACACAGTGGGAAAAGAGTGTCTATTCAATTTATACTCTGTGAAATACATTGTTTCTGAAAAAGTTTAGATACTACATTTTTTTTCTTTATTGTTTTGCTATGTGACTGAGAGAAAAAATAAAATGCTGTGTCAATTTATCTTTAGATTGTTAAAAAAAAAAGGTTTCTTTATTAAGTAAAAAGGCAAGCCACAGACTTGGAGAAATATTTGCAATATTCATGACAAAGGAATAAAGAATTCTACAACTCAGTAATAAAAAGACACATTAAAAAATGTGTGAGACACATGAACAGGTGCTTTAGAGATACATGAGTGGCTAGTAAGCAACTGGACAGGTGCTCACCATTACTGCTCCTTAGATAATGCAGGTAAGACCACAGCCAGAATCCTGTGTGCCCACCCTCGGGGCTTGAATCTGAAGGACTGTCATCCAGTGGTGGTGTGGCGTGTGACATGGTGACGAAGCTGAATGCACATCTATCGGGTGTGACACAGAGGAAGCTGCATGCAGGTCTGTCCTGTGTGATACAGTGATGAAGCTGAGGCTTCTAGGCCAACACTGAGAAGAGTGTGGTCCAGGGCCCTTGTCTCCTTTACATCTCCAGAGGAAGATCCGTGCCTCAGTCGACTTTCTGATCTTCTGCATGTAAGTCCCGCGCCTGGCTGGCTGGGCCTTCCTAAGGCAAGCCCCTGTGTTCTCTCCTGACACTGGTACCCTGGGCACAGAGGGGCTCAGCAGAAGCCTCCCTTAGGGCAGCCCCCAGTCTCCCTTCTGAATTGAGTGCCGGACGGTGGGTGTGGCTCCGTGGGAAGCAGCACTCCTGTGCCTTGGGGGGTTTTTGTGTATTTTGTCAGCTGCCCCCTGAGCCATGGGGGGCTTTCCTCCTAGTTGTGCTCATGTTGTCAAGGTGGGCTTCTGTTTTTTTTTTTTTTTTTCTTTCTTGGAGACAAGGTCTCTATTGTCCAGGCTGGAGTTAAGTGGTGCCATCATAGCTCACTGCAGCCTTGAACTCCTGGGCTCAAGTGATCCTCGCACCTCAGCCTGTAGCTGGGACTACAGGTATGCACCACCACACCTGGCTTGTTTTTAAAATTTTTTGTAGAATTGGGGTTTCCCTGTGTTGCTACGGTTGGTGTCGAACTCCTGGGCTCAAGGGATCCTCTTGCCTTGGCCTTCCAAAGTGCTAGGATTATGGGCGGGGAGCTGCTGTGCCGGGCGTAGGCAGGCTCATTTTCACTGGGAGTGTCTGCTTTCTGGTCGTTACCTACCAGTGCCTGCTGTTCTTGAATTACTGCTGCCTGGAGACATCTTCCTGTTCTATCTGGAAAACTTCCTGGTCCTACAGCCTTGTGAACAGCTGATCAGGGCCCGTGAGCCAAGTAGATCTCTGGGATCAAATCCAATTAAACAATGGTGGAGTTCACGGTGCACAGCGTGTCCCGTAAACTCTCAGGTCCATGCCCTGTGACAGCTTCTCCTCTGGCCTCAGCCCACTCTGCACCAAACTCCCCCAGCCCATCTGCCTTCCTTTTGTTGGGACGTACCCATCCTACAGGGCCCTTGCCATGCCCCAGGGTGGGCGGGGTGCCCTTCTTCTGGCCTTCACAGAAAAGGAGAGTGCAGGAGGAGGGTGAGAAGGGAGCTCTTGTCTTATCAGACACAGGAACACTCTAAAAAGCTAACGTAAGCAAATCAGCGTGGTGTTGACATGGGATCAGACAGAGAGGTTGGTGGGACAGAGCAGGAACTCCAGAAAAGATCCCCGTGTGTCTGAGGACTTAATACATGGCTGAGGTAATATTTGAATTCAGAATAAAAGGATGATTTAGTAAAGGGCACCCGTGTAACTCTGTCATCTGAAAGACAAAGAAGCAGACTTCCCCCATGTAGAGAAGTCCCCAGGGAATTCAACTGAAGGGGAAAAGAATTCCTGAAACCCAGAAGAAAATCGGGGGAACTGTAGGTATAACCACCCAAGGGGTTCACCTTGCCCACTGCCAAGACAGAGCCGTTCGTCAAGACGGGGGAATTGCAATAGAGAAAGAGTAATTCACACAGAGCCAGCAGTGTGGGAGACCGGAGTTTTATTATTACTGAAACCAGTCTTCCCAGCATTCAGGGAGCAGAATTTTTAAGGATAATTTGATGGGTGGGGGGAAGCCAGTGAGCCAGGAGTGCCGATTGGTCAGAGATGAAATCCCAGGGAGTCGGAGCTGTCTTCTTGCACTGAGTCAGTTCCTGGATGGGGGCCACAAGATCAGATGAACCAGTTTATTGATCTGGGTGAGGCCAGCTAATCCATTGAGTGCAGGGTTTGCAAAACATCTCAAGCACTGATTTTAGGAGCAGTTTAGGGAGGGCCAGAATCTTGTAGCTTCCAGCTGCATGACTCCTAAACCCTAATTTCTCATCTTGTGGCTATTGTTAGTCCTACAAAGGCCATCTGGTCCCCAGGCAAGAAGGAGGTCTGCTTTGGGAAAGGGCTGTTACCATTTTTGTTTATAAGTTTCTCCCGAAGTTAGTTCGGTCTATGCCCAGGCGTCCAGGAGTGGACAAGGACAGCTTGGAGGTTAGAAGCAAGATGGAGTCAGTTAAGTTCGATCTCTTTCATTGTCTCAGTCATAATTTTCCAAAGGCAGTTTCACAGGTGAAATCTAGAAGCCCACCTTATCCAGGACAGTAATCCAAAAGTCTGCAAAAGAAAATACAGAATTTTTAACTCATGACCAAGTCCGTTTATGGAAAATGCTCAGATTTCTGGTTCTGGCTCAGATGGAATAACAGGGACTGCATTTGTTCTCCTGCCTCAGACAACTCAAAAGCTGAAAGAATACACAAAACGCCCTTGAGACGTTGGACATCATGCAGCAAAGCCCAGTGGCCCCGGAGAGGTGGGAAGCCAATGCTGTGAGCCCATGGCTGCCCCCTGGCTGCCTGGAGAGGGTCCAGTTCATGGTGCAGGGGGGTGAGCCCAGGAGAAGCTGCGAGACCCCTGAATAAGAAGCCAGAGTCAAGAGACCAGGGAGTCTAAGGTGGCTGGAGTTAGTGGGGCAGAGAAGCAGGAAAGAAAGATCTCCACAGCAGAAAACTGCGGGGATTTGCTGAGGACCGATTCTTAGGTGAGTGGGAAGAGCCCGCCTGAGGCCGCTGGTGTGTGCTGAGCCACATCCCCTGACATGGCTTGGCTGCGTCCCCTTTCAAATCTCAAATTGTATCTCCCTGAATTCCCATGTGTTGTGGGAGGGGCCTGGGGGGTAACTGAATCACTGGGCAGGTCTTGCTTGTGCTGTTCTTGTGATAACGAATGTCTCACGAGATCTGATGGGTTTATCAGGGGTTTCTGCGTTTGCTTCTTCATTTTCTCCTGATGCTGCGGTGTGAGAAGTGTCTCATCTCGTGCCATGATTCGGAGGCCTCCCTAGCCACGTGGAAGTGTAAGTCCAACTAAACCTCTTTTTCTTCTTGGTCTTGGGTTTGTCTTTATCAGCAGCATAAAAACGAACTAATACTCCAAAGGACCTGTTCAGGATGCCCCATTTACCCTGATGTGACTGTTAACACATTGCATGCCTGTATCAAAATATCTCATGTACTTCATAAATGTGTCTACCTCCTTTGTACCCAAAAACATTTTTTTTTAGTTAAAAAAGGAAAGGCATGTTTTGGCCAGGTGTGGCGGCTCATGCCTCTAATCCCAGAACTTTGGGATGCCAAGTCAGGAGGATTGCTTCAGCCCAGGAGTTCAAGACCAGCCTGGGCAACATAGCAAGACCCCATCTCTACGAAATACACAAAAATTAGCCAAGCGTAGTAGTACACACTCACAGCTACCCAGGAGACTGAGGTGGGAGGATTGCTTGAGCCTGGGAGGTTGAGGCTGCAGTGAGCTGTGATTATGCCACTGTACTCCAGCCTGGGCGACAGAGTAAGACCCTGTCCCAGAAAACAAAAAACACGTGTTTAGATCCTCACTCCTGGTACCTGTGAATGTGACCTAATTTGGAAATAAGGTCTTTGTGAATGTAATTGAGTTAAGGTGAGGGCCTATTAGAGCAGGGTGGACCTTAACCCAGTGACTGGTGTCGTTACAGGAAGAGACACAGGGACTCATGGGAGAGGCCATGAGATGGTGGAAGCAGAGGCTGGGGTGCCTCCGCAAGCCAAGGAATGCCAAGAGCTGCCAGCAGGAGCGGCGAGGAGGGCATGGACGCAGCCAGCAGGGGCGGCGAGGAGGGCATGGACGCAGCCAGCAGGAGCCGTGAGGAAGGCATGGACGCAGCCAGCAGGAGCCGTGAGGAAGGCATGGACGCAGCCTCCCCTGGAGCCTCTGGAGGAAGCATGGCCCTGGCCACACCTTGATCTGGGGCTTCCTGCCTCCAGAACTGAGGGAGTACACTCTGTTATTTATACCCCCTCGTTCGTGTCCTGTGTCAGTGCAGGCCCGGAACACGAGCCCAGCTGGAGAAAGGGCCACTCTCTGAGGTTAGAGGGAACAGTCTGCAGAGCTCACACAAGGCCGGGAATAGCGCCTCTTCCCAGCAGTCAGAGTTAAACACCTCCTCATTCATGGGGTGTTTCGTAGAAGGAATTTTTCTCATCAGCGAGGAAAACATGCTCTCTACACTAAATGCGTCCCTTTCCTACCTGACAAAGCTTAAAAACAAGGTCCCCAAGGATGAAACTGTTATGTGACATGATAGTGTCCCACAGCAAAGCTCAAGAATGTTTGGGTTACAGAAACATCCAGCACCCAGAAAGGCAGCTGTCATGATGTGTGGCATTCAGTTAAAAAAAATGACCAGGCCAGCAAAGAAGCCGGGAAGGAGAACCCATAATGAGCAGAAAAACCAACCCTTTGAAATTGACATAGGAACACGACAGGTGAGAGAACTGTCATGCAAAGAAACTGGCGCAGTCACTGTAACTATATCGAGTGCTCAGGAAGCCAGCTGAAAGTCGGAGCAGAGACAAGGGATTGTGGAATGCTCTGATGAAGCTGGATGCAGGGCTCACAACTGTGATCCCAGCACTTAGGGAGGCCAAGGCAGGAGGATCGCCAGAGCCCAGGAGTTCAAGACCAGCCTGGGCAACACGGTGGGACCTTGTCAAAAAAAAATTATCTGACAAAACTGCTGGAGATAAAAACCACAGTGTCTGATGTGAAACTCACACTGGATACAATGTAAATGGGAGAATAGACATGGTGGAGGAAAACAGTAGAGGACTTCACAAGGTCAGGAGTTCAAGACCAGCCTGATCAACATGATGAAACCCCATCTCTACTAAAAATACAAAAATTAGCTGAGTGTGGTGGTGCACGCCTATAATCCCAGCTTCTTGGGAGGCTGAGGCAGGAGAATCTCTTGAACCCAGGAGGCAGAGGTTGCAGTGAGCTGAGATTGTACCACTGCACTCCAGCCTGGGTGACAGAACAAGAATCCAAGACTCCATCTCAAAAAAAAAAAAAGGTAGAGGACTTGAAGACGTAGCAGTAGAAACCATCTAAAATATAACACATGGGGGGAGCGAGGGACCATGGGGGAGCAGGGGAACATGGTGGGGAGCGAGGGAACATGGGGGGAGGG
>NW_022437036.1:2219752-2246566 GCF_009761245.1 Sapajus apella
GAGCAGGGGAACATGGTGGGGAGCGAGGGAACATGGGGGGAGTGAGAGAACATGGGGGGAGCGGGGGACCATGAAGGGGGAGCAGGGGAGCGTGGGGGAGCATGAGGGGGGAGCGGGGGAGGATGAGGGGGGAGCAGGTGAGCATGGGGGGAGCGGGGGAGCATAGGGGGAAACGGGGGACCATGGGGGGGAGTGGGGAAGCATGGGGGAATGAGGGAACACGGGGAGCGGGGGAGCATGGTGGGGAGCATGGGGGGAAGCGGGGGAACATGGGGGAATGAGGGAACACGGGGAGCGGGGGACCATGGGGGGAGCGGGGGAACATGGAGGGAGCGAGGGAAAAAGACTCCACAGCACTGGTGGACGGCATGAGGACAACACCAGGCAGGTTCATATGTCGGTAAGGGAAGCTCCCCAAGAGGAGAAGCAAAAGAATTTTGAAGAAATAGTGATTAAAGTTTTTCCAAATTTGATGAAATCTGAGAAGCTCAATGAACCTCAAGCATAAGAAACACACAGAAAACCCTGACATCTACCAGGCGCAGTGGCTCGTGCCTGTAATTCCAGCGCTTTGGGAGGCCGAGGCAGGAGGATCACTTTGCCCAGGAGTTTGAGAACAGCCTGGACAACATGGCGAAAACCCAACTCTACAAAAAAATACAGAAATCATCCGGGCGTAGTGATGCATGCCGGCAGCCTCAGCTGCTCGGGAGGCCGGGGCCGGAGGGTTGTTTGAGCCTCGGAGGCAGAGGTTGCCCTCCAGCCTGGGTGATGGAGTAGGACCCTGTCTAAAGTCTAAAAACAAAAACTGACACCAAGGCACATAAAAAATCAAATGGCCTTAAAAAGAAAATTTTTAAGGAACAAAAATAAGGCTGACAGAGTATTTCTGTCAGAATATTTGCATTGCTGGAAACAACACAAGCTAGAAGTGGTGGAGGAGCATTCTGAAAGCACTGAAAGAAAACAGCAATGTAAAATTCTGTTTGTTTATTTAGGGACAGAGTCTCGCTCTGTCTCCCAGGCTGGAGTGTAGTGGCGTGGTCTCGGCTCACCGCAACCTCTGCTTCCTGGGTTCAAGCAATTCTCCTGCCTCAATCTCCCGAGTAGCTGGGACTACAGGTGCCTGCCAGCATGCCCAGCTAATTTTTTGTATTTTTAGTAGAGACGGGGTTTCATCATGTTAGCCAGGCTGGTCTCAAACTCCTGACCTCATGTGACCTGCCCACCTTAGCCTTCCAAGGTGCTGGGATTACAGGTGTGAGCCACCATGCCTGGCCCCTTTTTATTTTTTATTTTTTTTAGTGGAGTCTTGCTCTGTTGCCCAGGCTGGAGCACAGTGGTTTGATCTCTGTTCACTGCAACCTCTGCCTCCTGGATTCAAGTGATTCTCATGCCTCAGCCTCCTGAGTGGCTGGGATTACAGGTGCATGCCACCATGCCTGGCTAATTTTTGTATTTTTAGTAAAGAAGGGGTTTCACCATGTTGGCCAGGCTGGTCTTGAACTCCTGACCTCAGGTGATCCTCCTACCTCAGCCTCCCAAAGTGCTGGGATTACAGGCATGAGACGCTGCACCCAGCCAATTTAAAATTCTTTACCCAATGAAAACATTTTTTTCTTTTGAAGAGGTGAAATCACTTTTTCAGAAACACAAACATTGAAAGAGTTCACCACCATCAGATCTGTACCCCAGGAGATATTAAAGTGATGCCACATTGTCACTGGATGGAATGTCTTGGCTGTGAGTTGTCCAGGTTCTTGGTGCCTTGAACAAAGAACTGAACAAAATGCACAAACAAAGCAACAGAAGAACAAAGCAACGAAATACAAGCAACAAAAGAACGGAGTAACGAAAGCACAGATTTTTATTTATGTAGTTTTAAATTTTCTACTGGAGGGCCATGCATTGCCTTCATTTACTGTATTTCAAATCGTACATTTACTTTTGTGAAAACACTACTTGCATTTTCTAGTATAATAAAACCCTAAAAATTGTTTCAGGAATGTGGGGACTAGCTAACTTAACGAGTGAACAAGTGCACCACAGCCACTGCTGTTCTGCAGTCATTTCTGCAGTCCCCATGTTTCTCTCACTCCATCACCAGGTGCCAGGCTGGAGTGCAGCGGCACGACCTCGGCTCACTGCAACCTCCGTGTCCCGGGTTCAAGCAATTCTCCTGCCTCAGGCGTGCACCACCACGCCCAGCTAGTTTTTTTTTTTATTTTTAGTAGAGACAGGGTTTCACCGTATTGGCCAGGATGGTCTCAATCTCTTGACCTTGTGATCCACCTGCCTCGGCCTCCCAAAGTGCTGGGATTACAGGCGTGAGCCACCGCGCCCGGCCCCCATGTTTCTTAGATAACTGTCTTGTCTGATAACACACTCTATATACAGCAATTATGAAAGACAGACACTTACATATACTTCTCAAGTCTGAGAGTGTCCTGTTGGCGTCGGTGGCCAGGCACAGGTGCAGGCACGCATGTGCCTGTGGCTTCATGCCGTTGTACACATGTGGAACATGCTTCTGTTTTGCTGAGTCAAAAGCACAGATACATTGAGGCGAACGTACATGCTGCAGAGTGGGCTCCAGCAAGTGGCTTAAGCCACCATCCTCCCCACTCATGGCAATGCTCCCTGGGGTTTTTATAAAGCTAAAAGAATTTGGTGACACCCTTAGGTGCCCTTTAGAGGCCTCCAGTTGGTTACACCCTATGAAGGACTGACCAGCGGCCAATCAGAGATTGAAGTGGAGGCTCCTGTCTCATCATCACAGGAGTGGGGGTGCGGCCTGTGTGCTGCCCAGTCTTGCCTGGAACTGAAGGTGCCTGCTGCCCCTTGGCTTCTGCCTTAATGCTGGTCACCCCGATTCCCTATTCTCCTGCCTCAACATTTTAAATAAGGTTAAAGTAAGCGCTGTAAGCAGGAGAGTTGTATCAAATGGACACAACAGTGATGAAATAGCACCAGAAATGGCAACTGTGTAGCCAAATATAGAGGTGAACATTCCTGTGAGACGAGATTGGAACAGACTCTTCCCCAAAGAAGACGTACAGATGGCAAATGAGCACACACAAAGATGCTCCGCGTCATTCGTCATCAAGGAAACACAAATCCAAACCACAGCAAGACACGGCTGTGCACCTCCTGGAGTGTACAGGACTGGCCGTGCCAGTGCAGGGGAGGGTGTGGATTGCCGGGACCCTCGCTCCTTGCCTGGGGGAACGGGACACGCACAGACATTTTGGAAATCAGTCTGGCAGTTCACACCCACAGTCACCACGTGAGCCAGTAGTTCCACTCCTGGTGGCCATCCAAGAGAAGGCCTTTGTCCATGTCAAGAACTTGACTTCGACATTCATAGCGAGCGGCTTTATTCATAACAGCTGTGACTAGGAGACAAGCCAAATACCCTCCAACAGGTGAATGGATAAAATAACCTGTAGTACCTCACACAGGGAAAGTTAATCAGCCGGAAAAACAGAACGGGCCACCCCAGGGCGCAGCAACGATAAATCTCAAAAGCGTTATGTTTCACGACAGAGGCCAGACTCAAAATGCTGCATCCTGCGTGGTTTCGTTTATATGAATGTCAAAACTACAGGGACGGCAAATAGAATACAGGAGTCCAGGGCTGGGGTTGAGGAGGCGGTTGAGTGTCAAGAGGCACAGAGAGGGAGAGTTTTGGTGAGATGGAAATGTTCCACGTCATCATTGTGCTGGGGGTTACACAACTGTATACGTTTGTCAGAACTCATCACATTATATTTATGTTGGATATAGATGCTCGGTGCCACAAAGAAAAATTAGCACTGAGACAAAGGATCTTTCAGCAATGCAATTTTTACTTCCTGGACTGCAGGAAGGGTACTCCCGGTAGCCACCGTGCCACGAGAGTACAATGAACAAAGGAGAACATGCAAATTTATCCCTTATGCATTTGGGGGTCGTCCTTACTGCTGTGTCTGATCTCTGCTGGCTGGAGCCAGACCTCACAATCTAAAACCAAAATCGCTAACAACTTAAAACCTTTCTAAACAGATAAAAGCAATGGAGAGCTGGGACATGCCTGTGAGCACGTCCAGCACAGGTATCTTGGTTAAAGTACAAACGCATAGAAAGCACAATGTGCCTGTAAGCACGGTGTGTCTAACGGCTACAGAGGATAGGGCTTAACAAAGGTATCAGCACTGATGATTTATGCTTTAACAAGAAAGGAACAACTTTCTACTTCCCACAATTTAAAATTGGTGAATTTTGTTGTATGTAAATTATACCTCAAATAGTTTTTGTTGTTGTTGTTTGAGATGGGCTCTTGCTCTGTCACCCAGGCTGGAGTGCAGATGTGTGATCACAGCTCACTGCAGCCTCGACCTCCTGGACGCAAGTGAGCTGCATGCTTCAACCTCCCAAGTAGCTGGGACTGCAGACACACATCACTACACCGGGATGTTTAAAAACATTTTTAAAGTAGAGATGGGTCGTGCTGTGTTTCCCAGGCTGGTCTTGAACTCCTATGCTCAAGCAGTCCCCCTGTCTTGGCCTCCCAAAGTGCTGGGGTTTTGGGTGTGAGCCACTGGGCCCACTTCTAGTTTTTATTTTTTGTCAATAGTTTTAGAGGCACAAGTGATTTTCGCTTACATGGATGAATTGTATAGTGGTGAAGTCTGAGATTTTAGTGCACCCATCGCCCAAGTAGTACACATTGTACCGAATAGGTGGCCGTGTATCCCTCATCCCCTCCCACCGCCCTCCTTTCTGATTGTCCAGTGTCCATTGTACTACTCCATATGCTTCTGTGTGCCCACAGCCCAGCTCCCGCCTGTAATTGAGAACATACAGTATTTGGTTTTCCATTCCCGAGTTACATCACTTAAAATAATGGTCTGCAGTTTCATCCACGTTACTGCAAAAGACATTATTTCATTCTTTTTTATGACTGAGTTGTATTTCATAACATACGTATGTATTTCATTTGCCTATCTACCTACCTATCGTCTATCTATCATCTATCTGTATATCTATCTGTCGGTCACCATCTGCCTCCCTATCATCTACCTACCTACCTATCATCTGTCTGTCCATCTATCTACCCACCCCCTACCTACCATCTATCTAAATCTATCTCACACTTTCTCTGTCCGCTCATTGCTTGATGGGCACTTAGGTTGGTTCCGTGTCTTTGCAACTGTGAATTATGCTGTGAGAAACACCATGTGCAGGTGTCTTTTTGATGTCATGACTTTCTTTTCTTTGGTAGATGCCCAGTAGAGGGATTGCTGGATTGAACGGTAAATCTACTTTTCGTTCTTTGAGAAATCTCCGTGCTGTTTTCCATAGAGGTGGTATTAGTCTACATTCCCACCAGCCGTGTGTAAGCATTTCTCTTTCACCACATCCACACCAACATCTGTTGTCTTTTGACTTTTTAGTAATGGCCATTCTGGCTGGGATAAGGTGGTATCTCATTGCAGTTTTAATTTGCATTTTGCTAATGATTAGTGATGTTGAGCATTTTCCATATGTTTCTTGGCCATTTGTATATCTTCTTTTGAAAACTGTCTTTCATGTCATTCACCCACTTTTTAATGAGAATATTTGTTTTTTTCTTGCTGATTTGTTTGAGTTCCTTATATATTCTGATTATTAGTTCTTTATCGAATGCATAGTTTGCAAATATTTTCTCCCATTCTGTGGGTTGTCTGTTTATTCTGATGATTCTTTCTGCTGCTGTGCAGAAGTTTTTAGTTTAATTAGGCCCCACTTATTTGTATTTGATTTTGTTGCATTTGCTTTTGGGGTCTTGGCCATAAATTCCTTGCCAAGGCCGATGTCTAGAAGAGTTTTGCCTAGGTTTTCTTCTAGAATTTTTGTGTTCTCAGATCTTAGATTTAGGTCTTTAATTCATCTTGAGTTAATTTTTGTATATGCTGGGAAATAGGTATCCAGTTTCATCCTTCCACATGTGGCTAACCAGTTTTCCCAGTACCTATTGAATAGAGTGTCGTTTCCCCAAGTTACAGTTTTGTTTGCTTTATCAAAGATCAGTTGGTTGTAAGTATTTGGCTTTATTTCTTGTTTCTGTATTCTTTCCTATTGGTCTGTGTGTCTACTTTTATACCAGTACTGTGCTGTTTTGGTAAGTATAGCTCTGTAGTGTAGTTGGAAGTCAGCTAATGTGATTTCTCCATTTGTTATTTTTGCTTAAAATTACTTTGCCCATTGAGGTTCTTTTTGGTTCCAGATGAATGCTAGCATTGTTTCTAATTCTGTGAAAAGGATGTTTGTATTTTTGTAGGAATTGCACTGAATCTGCTGATTGCTTTGGGCCGTATGGTCATTTTTGCAATATTGATTCTTCCAATACATGAGCTTGGGATGTATTTCCATTTGTTTGTGTTATCCGTGATTTCTGTCAGCAGTGTTTTGTAGCTCTTCTTGTAGAGATCTTTCGCCCCCTTGGATAAATATATTCCTAGGTGGTTGTTTTTTTTTTTTTTTTTTTTTTTTTTTTTGCAGCTACCGTAAAGGGGATTGAGTTCTTGATTTGATTCTCAGCTTGGTCATTGCTGGCGCATAGCAGTACTACATTGATTTTGTAACCTGAGGCTTTACTGAATTCCTTTATTAAATCTAGCAGTCTTTTGGAGGAGTCTTTAGGGTTTTATAGGTGTAAGATGATACCATTGGCAAATAGAGGTAGTTTGAATTCCTCTTTTCCAATCTGAATGTCCTTTATTTTTTTCTCTTGCCTGATTGCTCTGGGGAAGAAATTCAGCTAGTTTGCAAAAGCAAGCAAAGAGAGTAGCAGCCTGGGAAAAAGCATACAGGCAGAGAGTTCAAAGTGAGCAAGTCAGATTCAGGGCAAACAGGTGTGGAGTAAGGTGTGAGGGCTACTGAGCTGAACTCTCAGATCGTAGAGAGAGTTCTCCCCCGTTCTCCCCCGCCATCGAGGTGGCTGGGCCGGTCATTGTGGGGAGCTGGCTCATGGTCCACATGGATGCCTTCCCCTCTGTGAGTTGGCACTCTGCCCTGTGCCACCAGGCAGGTGCTGGAGACACGGGGCAGTGGAGGTGTGTTCGGGACCGGCAGGGTGGAAAATACGTCTTAGTTGGTGGTGAGGGGTGGTTTCAGTGGGTGGAAGTTACAAAGAGGCTTGTTTTGGCTTACCATGGGGTACAGGGGTACCCTGGGGGACCGAGCCATTCAAATACAGAACTGGCTCTCCTTGCAGGCTGGCTGGACGAGTGTGTGTTGGGGACATTGCTGAGAGGATCTTGTCCTGCTGAGGCATAGATTGGCCTTTGAAGCCCAGTCGGGCTTCCCATGAGAGGTCCCAGGGCCCCACGGCATCCGAGACTCAACCTGACAGGCCCCAGTGGGGCTGGCGGCTAACGGCCAACACCCCAACTGCGGTGGGGACCCCTTGGCCTCCCTGGGCTCCAGCTCCAGGCCTGGAGGGGCTGAACAGGCGAACGTAGTCACAGCTGACAGAAGTCTGAGAAGCAGCTTGTAATGAGCGCCACTGGCTGACAGTTTTTTTTTTTTTAGTTAAAAGAAATTGTTTTTGAGACAGAGTCTCACTCTGTCCCCCAGGCTGGAGTGCAGTGGCATGATCTCGGCTCATTGCAACCTCTGCCTCCTGGGTTCAGGTGATTCTCCTGCCTCAGCCTCCTGAGTAGCTGGGATTACAGGCATGCACCACTACCTGGCTAGTTTTTGTATTTTTAGTAGAGAGGTTTTGCCACACTGGCCAGGCCGGCCTCGAACTCCTGACCTCAGGTGATCACCCGCCTCGGCCTCCCAAAGTGCTGAGATTATAGGCATGAGCCACCACGCCTGACTCTCTGACAGTTTTATGTTACCATGAGGGCAGCTCCTTGCCAAGGCAGGTCTATGGTTGGATTACAGCTTATTAATGAGATTGCAAATCACGTCTCTCCTGCATGTGCCCACTCCCCCGCAGGCCTGCGTGGCGCTCGATAAGCAGCGGGCCCAGGGAGAGAGACCTGGAAGGTCACTGTGCAGGTGAGACGAGGAGGACACTAGGAACCAGGCGATGGATGTCAGCCCTGCCCCATGGGAGGGGGACAGAGAGGGGACGCTGGGCACCTGGGGGACTGTGGGCCAGCTGGTGCTTGGGAGTGAATGATGGGTTTTGAGCCCCATGCACCCCTGCCGGCCCCTGACATCGCTGGCCCCATCCTTCACCCCTGCCATCCACATTTGCCCTGTGTCTCTGAAGCTCCCCCCAGAGTGGAATCTAATTCCCTGACCTGTGACTGTGGATTCAGCCATGTGACTCACTTTGGCGGAGGGGATGTTCACGGGGCATGTGGTGCCCTGAGCTGAGAGAGCTGTGGTGACTGGGCTGCTGTCCTGTGTTGCTGTCAACAGTGAGAGTGGCTCCTGCCCAGGCTAGCCTGTTGGTCAGGAGGACGATGAGGGAGTGGGGGGCAGAGCCCAGCAGCCTGGCTTGGACCAGCCAACCAAATGGTGACTCTACTGCTGAGATCATGTTTGTTTGTTACACAGCAGTATCTAGCTGATACATGGTCCCAGCAACAGAAAAGGAAGCCCAGAGGTAGCTAAATGACACTTCCAAGGCTACACAGCCCCTCCTACTGGGAGCTATGTAAGAAATGGCCGCCCAGACCCTCCATCCTGGTAGCTAAGGGCTGAAAGGGTGACCCAGTCCTCCTGTTGTCCACCTCCTCGATGTCTAGGTGGGACCCTACAATATCTTGATTTAATGTTGATAGTTGTGGTCAGCTGAAAAATCCACCCCCCTCCCCACAAAAACATATCAGGTCCAATTTCCTGGAACCCATGAAGGTGACCTTATTTGGAAGTAGAGTCTCTGCAGATGTAATGGAATTAAAGGTCTCAAGGTGAGATCTTTCTGGACTAGCATAGGCCCTAAATCCAATGGGAAGTGTCCATATATAAAAGGGAGACAGAGGGAGGTTACACTGAGAAAATGAAGATGGAGGCAGAGATGGGAGTGATGTGGCCATGAGCCAAGGAACACCTGGGGCCACCGGAAGCTGGAAGAGGCAGTGAGGGCTTAGGCCCTAGGTCCCCCAGAGGGAGCTCAGCCTGCCGACCCCTTGATTTCAGCCCAGGGATATAGATCTCCGACTCTGGGCCTCCAGGACTGGGAGAGCATAAACTTGTGTGTTTTAAGCCACCCAGTTTGTGGAACTTTGTTACCTCAGGGAACAAATACAGCAGTGTATTCAACACTGCGAAGTGCACTGTGCCAGTCAGACAGTGTCTGAGGCCGGGCCGGCCTGTGGTCTGCAGCATGGACCCCTTCTGAGCCCCCTGAGCGAGCCCCTGCCTGCCCCATGCCAGGGTCTCTATGCATCCAGCCCAATCTCTGCCAAGGCCACAGCCCCTCCCTTTTGCACCTCGGCCATGCCCGAGGTGAAGAGCCGAAGCTGTGTCCTCAGGCCGCTGAGGGGTATCCCTGGGGTGGCTGGCCGTGGTTTCAGGGGCAGAGACAGCTCAGGGGCCAGGCAGGGATTACCGGGTGCTGTCCCTGTCCCTGCCATGCCCTCCCAGCTGGCCCAGCTGGCTCCCCGTGCCTGGCTCAGGGTTGAGGGGCCAGCAGCAGGGAGGTCAGTACCTTGGACAGCACCTGGCAGCCCACTGTGAGCCGAGGAGGGTGGTGTGTGTGTGCTTGTGTATTTGCAGGAGGGCATGTGCGTGCGTGTGCACATGTGTGAGTGACTAGGGGGTGCAGGGTCCCCAGCCAGCTGGACCACTCCCCTTTCGTCTGCCCTGCGGGTGGGTTTGTCAACACCTGGCTGGGCAGCCAACGCCATGGACGAGTGGCTCTGCCCAGCACAGGCCTGTGAACTGACCTCTGAATCCTCCTGGGACAGAGGAGTGACAGCGACCCCTGTCCTGTGAAAGGACCCAAGAGAAGGCCTCTGGGCCTCCCTGGGAAGGGCCCCAAGCTGGCTTTCTCAGGTCGTTTGACAGGCCCTGGCCTCTAGGCCTGTAAGCCCCTTGCCTTGAAGCTGGGAGAGGGGTGCTTTGCAGATCACCTGACCCCCCACCCGGACCTCACCCTGGGAGTCTGATTACAAGGAGTGTCACCCCCAGGACTCTTGTCCCAGGCCCACAGCAGTTGCCTAATTGTGAATGTAATTAGCTGCTTGCACCCTCAAAATTGGCAAGTGGCTAATTGTGCCTGTGATTATCAACTGCACCCGTAATTAACCATGTGAGTGATCTTTTGTTATGCAAGTCATTGTGCATGTGAAATGTGCCCCTGAAAAGGAGTGGGGGGCCAGGGCTGGGGGAGGGGAGAGGGTGCGGGGATGTGAGCGGGCGGGGGTGGGGAAAAGGGGGAAGGGAGTGGGTGGGGGGTGGAGAGAGGGTGGGAGGGAGGGCTTGAAGAGGGGAGAGGGTGGGAAGGGGGGCCTGGGCTGGGGGAGGGGAGAGGTAGGAGGGAGGCCCAGGGCTTGGGGAGGGGGCAGAATGGTGGGGTGAAGGGCTGGGGGAGGGGAGAGGGCAGGAGGGAGGCCCAGGGCTGAGGGGGAAGGGAGGGGTGAGGGTGGGAGGGAGGGCCCAGGTCTGGGGGTGGGAAGGGGGTACCACCGTGTGCCCAGCCCTTTAGCCTGCCCTGGGGGGAGGTGAGACAGGGCCCCCAGCGCCACCCTTGTTTTTACAGGGGAGGCAGTGGAGGGCCTCGAAGAGCCTCTGCCCTCTGAGGAGTGCAGGCTGAGCTGGGCCTGGCTTCAGGTGTCCTGGAGCTGGGGCAGCCCAGGCTGTGTCCCTGAGAAGCCCCCAGCGACTCTGAGGCCAGAGCTCTGTGGGGTGAGGGAGATGCCTGGGCTGTTCTGCTGGTTCTGTGTCCTGGGAGGCCCCCAGGGCTACAGGGAGGCCTGAGTTCAAACCCTGCTCATGCTGGGGGACTGCCCCTCTCTGAACCTCAGTTTCCTCATTTGTAAAGTAGGGGTGACCATAGCCTTTCCATGGCTTATTCTGTGGGACCCAGAGTAAGTCCCTGGGACAGGTGGCGCTGTTTGTGCCTGTCTTCTCCATCTGAGGGGGCTTCCTGGGCACCCCAGATGGGCATGGAGTGCCCGTGAGCCTCTGTGTGGGAGCCTTGGCCACAGGGCATTGTGCAGGGAAACCTCCGGAGCTCATGTCCCCTCCCCTAGAGAGGACTAGGCCTGAACATGGCCCCCAGAGCTGCTCTTTGGGGACCAGTGGTGACGGCCTCAGCTGGGAGGGCCTGGGGAATGCTGGACTGTGTGCCCACCCCACCCCACAGAGAGCCCAGCTCACTGCCAAGGTAAGCACCACTGAGGGGTGCAGCACTGCTGCGTGGCCTGTGCTGACTCTGAAGGGCCACTGAGACGGCGTGCCACCATCCCTGGTGCCTAGGCCTCCCGCAGGGTGCCTCCCACTGCAGTGGTGACCAGCCTCCTGCCTGGCCATCCCAGGAGGCCCGGCCCAGGGACTTGAGCCTCCTCATGCACCCTGCCTGGAATAAGGCAGTGACAGGAAACGGGGAAGCGGAAGCGTGCAGAGGACAGGAGGGACAGAGGGCAGAGGACGGGAGAGGCACCTTCAGGTGCCCAGGTGGTCTCACCGCTGCAGGAGAGCCTCCACCTGAGGCTGGGGAGTGCGGTGGGGAGGGAGATTGCAGGCGGCACCTGGCGTCCGTGGATGGGCTCCGGGGCTTGGTGGTTCTATCTGCTGACGTGGCTGTGGCTGCGGAGGGTTTACATCCAAACATGTCAGTGGCTGGAGGCGTCTCAGTGCGTGTACTGCATGGGTGCTGCATGTATGTGCATGAGTGTGTGTGTGCACATGGGCATTGCATGCATGTGAATGTACAGCAGGTGTGCAGGTGTGTCCGTGTGTGCACGCATACACGTGTGCACATGCGTTCTGTGTGCCTACTCTTCAGCCCATGTGACTATGCCCCTGCCACAGGGGGAGGAATCTACAGGGCTGAGGGGCCATGTGCTCACCCCTCCAGTCACCTCTGGGCACCATGACCCTGGAACTCCTCACAGAGTGCTTTGATTCCCCTCTCTGTCCTGCTCAGGCCTCTTCTGCAGGAGCATTTCCATGAGGTGGACGTATGCCGAGGCCCAAGGGGTACTGTTTGTGGGGGGCTCAGATGAAGCTGGGGCATGCTGGTTGGGGCATCCTCATGCCTATACGCAGCCCCCTGGGGCATCGGACAAAGCCGGAGGTGGGAAGAGAGGGAGGGAGGTGGGAAGAGCCCTGTGCCCAGGCCAGCTCCTTCCTTGCTGCCACTTATAGCACCAAACTCCCAGGAGTCTGAGAATTCCAAATCGATCTGGGCATTCCGTGGAGTCTGGGAGGTGTAGCTGCAGAGGTAGGAGGGGAACGTGACTCTGCTTGTCAGCTTCACGTATACCTTCTAAACCCTTTAAAACACGGAGGCAGGTGGCATGTGGGCCCCACAGGTGTGAGGAGTGGCCTGGCTTCGTTCGTTCTGTTTTTCCGCAGCCTAGAACAGCGCCTCGAGCTGCGCAGGTGCTCAGGGAGTGTTCGCTGCACAGATGGATCCCACGGTGGCCACCACCTCCCCCGTGTGCACGCACCTGTGTCCCGAGCGCCGCCCGCCTCTCAAATGCGTGGAAGAAAAGCCAGGGTGAGACCGACTATGAAAAAGGGGGACTTTATTTAGTCTCTGGAGCAGCACTCCCCACCCGCCCGTGCACAACCGCTCCGCAAGGCTCTACTCAGTTCAGGACCAAGACTGTCTGGCACTAGAAACAGAAACATCAATTCTCTCCCCTTTTTTTTTTCTTTTTCTTTTTTTTTTTTTTTTTGGTACAAAATGATACAAACAACAATACAAAATAGTTGTGCTGTTGACAATTACAAAAAAAGGTGGAACGTTTGTCTAACCTCTCGATGCTCAGAGCTGCAGGTGTGAGTACCTCATACCCCAGTATCTTTCCCCAAAACAACCGTGGTCATGCGGGCTGCTACACATTGTCTCCATTTTCAAAAAGAAACATGCAAAAAAAAAAAAAAAAGCAGAATGAAGAAAGGAGAGAAAAGAAAAGTAAAACACGTTCCAATTGTACAGAGAGGTGGTCCCCCGCTGGGTCTGTGGCGCGGAGCTGTCCCTCCCACGGACCGACGGCGCCTGGAGCTGGGTCACGTGCTGCTCTGTGTCCGGGAGATTGTGTGTTGATTCTTTTGGTGTTATTCCTTTGAGCACTGGCAGAAATTGAGACTTCCCCTCACCTGGCTTTTTGCTTTGGAGAGAACAGAATCATCATCTCAGTGGACCATGTGTCGGTTGGTGCTCATGTTAGGGAAACCGAGGCATCTCTGAGCGCCGGACCGTTGTTGGCTGTTGCTCCGACTCGGCGGTGGTGGGAGGCGTCCATTTTGGATGCGCTGAAAGACTAGAAAGAGAAACCTGCTGGGCCAGAAGCGGGGGCAGCCCAGGCCCTGAAGAGCACGTGGCCCCGGGCTGGGGCTGCCCGACGACCAAGGCCAGGCGCTCCTGCCACTACACCCAGCAGCACAGGTTCTCCTGTTGGCAGAACAAAAATTGCCTAAAGGAACCAAACCACGCCCGGGTGCTCGGCCAACATCGGCCGCCCGGCCTCCAGCGGGTCCCCTGATTACAGACGGTCGTATCTACAAGCTAAGGAAGAGAGAGGTTCAACACTGATCGTTTGCTTAGCTAACGCTAACTCAGGTTCACAGGTGGAGCCGGGAAGTGCAGGAACCCCATCTTTCTCTGGCCCGCAGGGGCTCACTGGGGTGGGGTAAAGGGGAAGCTGTCCAGCTGTCTGGAGACAGGGATGGCACGGGAAGCCCCACAGATGTCCCTCCAGCTGGTACTGCAGCTTCAGCCTGTGTGATTTGGGCAAAATGAACGGGGGCTTGGCAGTGATGCGAGGCTGCAGGGAGGAGAGGGGCTGGCACCGGCATCGCCCAGCCGTCCTGGGTAGTGCGGCGGCGCTGGTGGGGCGAGGGTCTCCTGGTGCTGGGTCCTGGGAACCCAAGGAGGCCTGGAAATTTCAGCGAAAGGGGTTCATGCTGCCCTGGCTGCCAGTTACATTCACACTTAGACCAATCCACTCACACCCTCGGGACTGGAGGATGGACTTCCCCAAGCAACAGAGATGTCCAGTCCCTCCACCAGCCCCAGTAGCTGTCCCTCCCACGCCGTGCGGCAGACACTCAGGGGCATTCTTTGCATAGCACAGCTCAGAACTGGGGGACCCCAGTGCAGTCCGGTCAGCTGCCCCTTGACCTCTGTCCATCTCCTGGACGGGCTGTCTGCAGAGGGGGCCCCTAGCACGTGGCACGGTGAACCCCGCCCTCTCTAGCCAGCCATGGGAGGGTGAGAGTGGACAGATCCCGGAGACTGGGACCCCAACTCAACTCTGGAGGCTGCACAGGGGTGGCTGTGAGTTTGGTTTGGGCAAGGACCCTGACGTCCAATGGGAACATGCCGTGAGCATGGCACAGAGGTGCGCACTCAAGGCCAAAGCTGTTCAGAAAAGGCATGGCCTTAACCGTGGGGTAGGGCCAGAGGCTGAGGAAGGGCGGGACTCCAGTGGAGCTCATGCTGCTCCCACAGGCACCCCGAGGCATTCCCTGACCCCAGCAACAGGTGTGGGGCAGGGCTCCCGGAGGGCTGCCTGTCCTTCCCCAGCACTGGGACCACCTTACCCAACACCAGGTCCTGCCCAGGGCCCCTGGTACCTCACCTCCCTCCTCGGGAAGCCAGTTGTCAGTGGCCTGGGGAGAGACAGAAAGCTGAGCAAGCGCAAGGCTTCCCCACCTGGGCCTGGCCCTGCCCCAGCCCGAGGCACCTGTGCACCCAGAAATAGCCATGCCGGGAGAGAGAATGCGCCTGCGAGCTTGCTCATGCTGTGATGAACACAGGTGACCTAGGGCTCTCCAGGGGTCCTGGGACAAGCCCCTTTCACTGCCCTGCAGAACCGACCTGCCCCCCTGTGTGGCTTGAGTCCACCCCACCCTGAAAACAGCAGTGCCAGCCCTGAGGACTGCCTGCCCCCGACGTGGGCCCATAGCGGAGGAGGGGCACTGTCTGCGGCAGGCAGGGGTGTCTGTGGGGCAGGTGGGCACAGCAAGACGGGGTATCCTGCCACCCACACAGGCTCACCAGCATCTGGCGGGAATTGGGAGCACACGGGCTGGGGACAGGGAGGCTGCCTCAGTCTGCTGGGTGTGGTTCTGGTCACCATGCCCACCTGTGACTGCCCTCTCCAGGTGCCAGGGAGGGTCCTCCATCCCTGGCGTCTACACAGCCCCCAGGGTGGCTGGAGCTGTTGAGAGCATCCTGGGGTTTGAATTGATTCGTGTCAAGGGGACTTTGATGGCACCCCATGTGGTCTGGTCACAAGAGCCAGAGGGCTCTGGCCAGAGTTCTGCAGGATGCTGGCTGGTTTGGACAACTCCTCTTCTGGACCAAAAGCAGAGGGGACCTGGTGGCACTCGGGTGGCCCTGAGGGAGGCCTGGGTTGACTGGGGGTGGAGCCCTGGGGGCAGCCAAGGGCAGAGATGGGGAACACCCGGGATGACCCCTGGGAACCCCACCCGCTGGAGCTCCTCACAGCATTCCGGAGGGCGGGGAGCAGCCACACAGGCCCCAGGGCTTGGCCGCCCAGGGCTTTCTGCTGCTGGCCTTGACTCCCAAAGGGCCCAAGAGACCCCCAGCTATGTACAGCAAAGGCTGCTGGGATTTGAACCCCACTCTGTTTTCAAACAAGTCACCCACTTACTTTTTCTTAATAAAAGACCAAAATGAAAGAAAGAAAGACACAGTCTCCCCATTTCTGAATGATGCCTCCCGAGCTGGGACTAGCTGGGGTCGGAGGCTGCTGGGGACGGGAAGGTGGGGACGGGCTGTCTGCTTTGCTTTAGTCACTCCTGAGTTTGAGGGAATCTGATACGTGTACCAAAAGGCACTTTCATTTTTTTTTTAACAGTGCTTCTGTTCTAGGAAATTCAAGTGAAGACAGTGCCTCTTGCTCTCCTCAGTGCCAGCCGGCCGCGGTGCTGGGCAGCAGCCGCGTGCAGGGCGCCGCGGGGGTGGGTGCTCATGCTAGACAGCTCAGCGTGGGGGTGGGGGCCTTCTAACAGCACTAAGGACACGCGCAGGGAGAGTCGGAGACCGGCGCCTCTGCTCAGTCCTGCTCCTCCGGCGTCCGCGTGCGGCTCTCACTTTGGTCCGAGGATGTGAGGTCCGTTAATCCTCTTCGCCGCCTCCATACATGTCCGCCAGCTTCTTGAATCTGGGCCCCCAGTCGTTGAGGTAATCGTAGTCTTGGTCCCCGGAGCTGGACGAGTTCAGGGAGCTGACGGAGCCCGCGGTGGAGCCGCTGCCTTCGTAGTCGAAGACCAGCAGGGAGTCGTAGGGGGGCGCTGTGGGGTCGTTGTCGGCGGCACGGAGTCCCTGGGGGTCACAGACATGGGGTTAGGGTGCGGGGCGAGCTGTCTCAGTCCCGGGACCTGATGGAACGGAGAGCAGGGCCCAGCTGAGGAGGAGGGAGGTGGGACAGTGTATACGGTAGGTGTCCAATAAGTGCTCTCTGCGTGTAACCGAAGGGCAAGTCTGAGTAGGAAAGGGCATTTGTGAAGACTGAGTGTTGAGTGTCGGAGGGGAACTCCAATTCAGCAGCAGCCTGGGGGCAGGGGAGGGGAGGGCTGGGGAGGGCCTGTGGCTGGAGTTCAGCTCCTCCCAACCCGAGGGAAGGGGAGGGGGTGTGGGGGAGGGTAAGGGAGGTGGTGGGGATGTGGGGGGAAGGTGAGGGGGTGTGGGGGTGAAGGAGGTGGGGGGAAGGTGAGGGGGGTGTCATGGAGGGTGAGGAGGTATGGGGGAAGGTGAGAGGGGTGTGGAGGAGGGTGAGGGAGGTTTGGGGGGAAGTAGGGGTTGTGAGGGAATGTGAGGAGGCGTGGGAGAGGTGGGCGTTTGGGGGAGGGTGAGGGACGTGTAGGGGAAGGTGGGGGCTGTGGGGGAAGGTGAAAGAGGTGTGGGGGAGGGTGAGGGGGTATGGGGCAGCGTGAGCAGGTGTAGGGGGAGGTGGGGTGTGGGGGATGGTGAGGAGGTATGGGGGAGGTGGGATGTGGGGGAGGGTAAGGGGTTGTGGGAGGAGGTGGGGTGTGTGGGACGAAGGGGTTTGGGGGAGGGTGTGGGGGTGTGGGGGAAGGTGAGGGTGTGTGGAGGAGGGTGAGGGAGATTTGGGGGGAAGCAGGGGTTGTGGGGGAATGTAAGGAGGTGTGGGGTAGGTGGGCGTTTGGGGGAGGGTGAGGGAGGTGTGGGGGAAGGTGGGGGTTTGGGGGAGGGTGAGGGAGGTGTGGGGGAGGTGGGGGTTTGGGGGAGGGTGAGGGAGGTGTGGGGGAAGATTGGGCCGGGCATGCTTTACATTTGTATTGGGGTCTTTACATTTGTATTCCGTCATAGACGGTAAGCGTCGTCAGAGCGGCTCCCTCGTGGGCAGTTGTAGGAATTTCTTCTGTGGCCAGGGACACAATCTGCTTTGGGGAAACCTTTTTGTCTCTCTGCTGAATCATTGCCTGGGTTAGCTTCTGTTTAAATCAACTCCTTTAAAGTGAGATTCTGACCAAGGCTGAGATCTAAGTGTTGCTAAACCTTCTTTATAATGCAGCCAGTATTGGAGAGCAGGTGGTGAACCCACAGGGGCTCATGTGGCTGGAGCAGGGATGGAGGACACGGTGATCCCTGCAGGGCGGCAGGCAAGGCCAGCCTGGAGCCTCAGAGTCACGGCCGGAGGACGCTTCCCTGGGGGAATCTGCCCTGTTGCTCCTCTGTTCGCTTCACCACAAAGGAAGATGGGAGTGAAGGCAGGGAGGTGCACATTTTGAAGTGGAAACTCAATGTCTCAAATGTCTTTCAAAGGAGAAGATCGAAGCCTGCGGCCTGCTGTTCGTTGGCCCAGTCCCTTCTAACCCTCGAATGTCAGGTTGGGCACGTGGTCAGTCAGGTGGTCAGGAGGCAGCCCCTGTGTGTGTTCCCACCTGCTGTGTCCTGATGGTACGGGGGGTGGGGAAAGGGGTTGAGGGGAGGGTTGTGGGGGAAGAGTGGGGAGAGAGGGCAAGTTGGCCGGGGCCCTGAGACCAGGCTTGGGCCTCTGTCTGTCTGAGCATCTGTGTGGGCCAAGCCCGGGATGGTGGGCTGTGTGTAAGGTCAGTGCCCGGGGGGCTCTGCTGCTGTCTCACCGCTGCCCCTGAGGCCTGTCCTTGCTGCTGGCGCTTCTGCTGCAAACCCGAATTCTTATGAAGCCCCTGCCGAGCACCCAGCCCTGCGTGTTGATCCTTCATCTGGCTCACAGGTGGGAATCTTCATCCTTAGAAAGAGGGGCTGCTGGGGGAGGTGATTTGCCCAGGCCACCCAGCTGGAGTGGCGGGGCAGGCCTGGAACCCAGGTCTGAGCTGCCTTGTCCCCATGGTGGCTGCCGGCACAGTGGAGACAGCTTCTGTCCGTGTGTGCTACTAGCATTTGTTTCTGGAGGAGACACCTTACCCAGGACCCCCCACTGCCGAGGGCACACACCTCGTTGATGAATTCACCGATGTCGCCTGGGTGTGGCACCACGGGCCTGACTGGGTACTGGGGCTCAGCGCCCACCGGCCGCTCATCCACGCGACGCACGCCGGGGGCTTTGCTTGGCACGTGCCCCATGGCTTCTGGCTGCTGTAGCTGGCTAAGGTCGTAGTCCTGGGGAAGGGAGCCGGGGGAGTCAGGGCACCAGAAGAATCCGCCAAGCCCCCCTTCCAGCCTGCACCCCGCTTCCAGCCCACACCCTGTTCTGTGACCGAGGCCATAGATGGGCCTGCTGCCCTGCGCCCTGGTCTCCAAGCACCCCACAGTCCCAAGCTGTCCCCTGCTGTGCCCTCCCACAGTGCTCCACTTCCTCACCCTTCACCCCAATCCCTCTGGCAGGGATGGGGTCTGTGCCTGGCTTCCTTCGATGGCCTGGGGCTCACTCCCAGTGACCCCACCGCCACGCTGCTCACCAACCACGCACCCCGAGTGCTCAGGTGGCCAGGAGCTGGGCCTCCGCAAGGCACATTCCTCACGCTTGTTATGGCTGTATTGTCAGAGGGGCAGGGCGGGGTCTGAGCTTTAGAGGGGCTAAGGATTTGCCCCAATTCCCCCAAAGGCTGGGGCAGACCCAGATTCCAACCAGCAGCTCTTGTATTGTACCCTCTCGGGCGCCCGGTGCACTGCCCCTGGTCACTCACAGCCCCCTGTGCACGGCAGCATCGGGAGAGTGGGCATTGGTGTCCTTGGCCAACCCAGAGCCCCCTCCCCTCCGGGGCACAGGGCAGCACTGGGCTGGGGTCAGCGGTGGGAGGGAGGGAGGTGAGGAATGGAGGGTCCCAGGATCCCTCTGGGGGATAGAGGTGCAGTGTGTGCAGTTCAGCCCAGGCCAGACCTGCAAACGTGGGCAGCGGAACCGGGCTGGGAAACCGGGCTCCCCTGCCTGGTGCCTTCATCGTGGAAAAGGCTGAAATGTCCTACCATTTTTGTTTGTTTGTTTTTTGAGATGGAGTCTTGCTCTGTCACCCAGGCTGGAGTGCAATGGCGCGACCTTGGCTCACTGCAACATCTGCCTCCCAGGTTCAAGCGATTCTCCTGCCTCAGCCTCCTGAGTAGCTGGGATTATAGGTGTACGCCACCCCTCTGGCTAAATTTTGTGCTTTTAGTAGAGATGGGGTTTCACCATGTGGGTCAAGCTAGTCTTGTGCACCTGACCTCGTGATCCGCCTTCCTTGGCCTCCCAAAGTGCTGGGATTACAGGGGTGAGCCCCTGCGCCCGGCCATGTCTTACTCTTAAAACCCAAGAGCAGGCCCTGCTGAGACACTGGTGCCCGTGAGAGCCGGCCTCCTGTGGGGCGGGGCGTGGGCGTGGCCTCACCTGGTCCTCCTCACCGCCGCCTTCCTCATCATACTTGAGGATGTTGTCACGCACGTCGTCCTCGGGGTCGATGAGCAGCTGCTTGGTGTGGCGCTCCTTCTCCCGCCGCTTCATCCACACGACAAACAGCAGGACCATGGCTGCGGGGGAGGGCGGGCGTGAGCAGGGAGTGTGGGTGTGCCGCGTGTGTGCCCACGCATGCCTCTGTGTCTGTGTGGGCATGTACATGTAGGTAGCACAGAAGCATGACTCCGTGTGTCCAGGTGTGCATGCCCACCTGTATTGCACATGCACACGTGTCTGTGCACATGCAGGCCTGGGTGTGCAAGCACACACATCTGTGCATATGTGCAGCCCATGTGCATTCGTGGATGCAGATGTTCCGTACATGTCTGTGTAGGCATGTATACATGTATCCACAGGAGTGTGTGCCTGTGGGTGAGCGTGTAGATCTGTGTATATGTGCACTCATGTGTTCGTGTGTGTACATGCACACAGAAGTCTGCACATGTCTGTGTGCGCATGTCTCTGTGCGTGTCTCTTCATGTGTGTCTGTGTGTGCTCATGCATACAGGTGTGGGTGTGTGTGAATGCACGTCTGCTCACGTGCCTATGCGTGCGTGCATGCCTGGGTGTGCCTCTGAGTGTCCATTCAGAGCCCTGCTAGCTCAGGTCCCTCCCCAGCTCACTGCCTGGGCACTGGGCTAGATTTTGAGACACTGATTTACATACTCCTCCTCCTCCTGCACTCCTTTTTGAGGAGGCCGCCAGCTCAGGGTGCCCCCCACCGCCTGGCGGCAGGAGGACGTGGGGAGCTGAGGGACCTACCCACAAGTCTTTCTGCGTCCCTCTTCTGAGCGGCAGGAGGGGAGATGGTTTTGATGGAGGTGGAAGTGAGGTTTTAGGCACACAGTGCTTGGAAGGAATCACTGAGTGGGGGAGATGGATTCTCCCATACTGAAAGAAGCTCTGTCTGCCCTGGGAGGGGTCAGGGAAGGAGCGGGGCCCAGAGCGGGGATCCAGGGATCCTGCTTCCTGAGGGCCCGTGGGGCGCAGTCAGTCCAGGGCTTTGCTGGACAGAAGGGCAGCCACACCCAGTACCCGGGGGGTCACTCAGAGGGGCTCTTTCCATCACCCAAAGGAACTGGGGTGCAGGTTCAGAAGTTCAGGTGCAGGTGGAAACTGAAGAGAGGTAAAGCCCCTTTGTGGGGTGGATGGAGGGACCCTGTCCCTGAAGCTGAACCGCCTCCCTGCCACCCTCCAAGGTCCGTGTCCTGGCCTGGCTCCCCTAAACAACCTTGCTCACTCTGGACCCCTGGCTGCCCCTGCTGCAGGGACAGCCTGGGCGCCCATCTGCAAGCCTCCCTCTTTGTCCGTTCTCTGTGCATTCGCTTCTCGGTTTCGCAGGGTGGGCGGTGCACCCAGCACGGGCTCCAGGAGCAGGTAATGTGGCCCGCACCTCCGGTAAATGCCTGCAGAAAGCACCCGACGCATCCTCCCAAAGCCTCTCGGCACCTCCCACGTCACGTGTGACAACGGAGGCCCAGAAGTCACAGGTGTGCCCCTGTGTACCGCAGAGGGTCAACCCAGAGGCAGGAGAAGACGGCCACCCCCAGTCAGAAGGGCCGTCCCTTGCCAACCTGATTAACTGGCTGTGGCTGCCTGAGTGCAGTGACAAGGCTTCCAAAGCTGAGTCTAGGCTTGGGAGGAGCTCTGTGGGTATTGGCAGCACCCCTGCTGCCTGCGGAGGGTGAGGTGACAGCCGGGGGACGCTTCCTGGCCTGGCCCAGATGGCAGAGAGGGAAGTGCAGGCAGAGGGAGGGGCCACCCACTGCAGGTGCAGCTCGGTGAGAACCGGGAACCTGGAGCCCGGGCCTGGTCTTGGCTTGACAGAAGCGGCAATGCCAAGAAGCACACTCACAGCCGGCACCCCAGGCTTGTCCAGGAGGACGAGTGTGGAGGAGCAGAGGCCACCCGGATGCCCGCCATGTACCCGACCAGGGCTGAGGTGCCCACGACTGGGCAGAACCAGGCAGCAGGTGGATGTGCTGTTGACCCCGGCCCCGGCCTCACTGTGGCTGCCCTTGAGAGTGGCCCGGGTCTCCTGCCCGCGACAGGCACCCAGCTGAGTCACGTCTCACAGCCTGGCCCACAGGGGGTGCTCTGGCCAGGGCCCGGCCCCTGTGTCTTCAGAGCAGGAGACATGGGTAAGAATGCCCCATCTTTGTTATGGAGACGCATCCCAACCTCTGTGGGGCCCTTTCTATTCCAGATCATACAAAGGACCCCATTACGCTGAATGGCTTTCAAAACAAGCCTCAGAAATAAAAAACAGCTTTTTGAGGGGGGATGGGTCCGGAAATGAGAAAAAAAACAGAGGCCTCATAACTGAGATGTCCTTTGGATGGGGCTCACGGTCCCTGGGGTCTGAAGTCAGCCAGAGGCCAGGTCTGCAGGAGGGCCTGCTGCTTGCTCCAGCTTGTTCTGGACGTGGTGGGGGACCCACCCGCTGGTTTGGATGTGAACTGGGGAGGTGGTGGCTGAACCCTTCCCCGCCCTGCCTCCCACTGGGGTCCCCGGGCTATCACAGACCAGGGCAACTGTCCATGAGGGATGATGGGAAGAAGGACCTCTGGGGTCATTTTCAAGCACCTTCCCTGGTGCCCCCCACAACCCTCACTCCTACTGGGGAACCCACATGGTTCTGGGAAACTCCAAAAACTGCTCGAGCATGTGATCTGGGCAGAGCTAATGAGAACACCCCATTCCTTGGCTGCTGATTGGCTCCAAGGTGTGCATCCCAAGCCAGTCCAATCAGACTGTCCCAGGACTTTGGACGGGGATGCTAATAGGCAGGCTGACCTTCCCCCTGCTAGGTCCACCTGGGAGCTGCCTGCAGGCACTGCAGGCCCTGGAGGAGAGCAGCTTCAGGACACGGCTCTCGGAGGCAGAGTGGAGCCGTGGAAAGGGGCCAGGCGATGGGAGATGCCTGGACCTCCGGATTTGAAAGCAACAGGGGGCTCCAATTTCCTACGTCATATGGGCCAGCTCAGCTGCGTTTCTGAAAAGCCCCTGGCCGATGGGGCTGCGCGATGCAGGCTGAGGGGTGAACGCGGGCCCCCCTTTGCCCACCATCCCTGGGACAGGCGCTCATACCCATAGTGCCCCGCCCGCCTTGGTGCTCAGCCACACTCACTCAGCAGGATGAGGATGCAGATGAGGATGGCCACGATGGCACCAGTGCCCAGACCAGCCGCTGCCACCGCGCCAATGGTAGTGCAGTCCCCGTTGTCGTCACATGGGCACACCTTGACTTTGATGATAGACATGTTGGACAGGGGAGGGTTTCCAGAGTCCGTGACGATGATGGGGACGTCATACACCCCGGCCTCCAGGTACAGGATGCGCAAGCTGAGTTGGGCATAGTCACCTGGCACAAAGCAAGAGTAAACGTTCAGCCCGAGCCTGGCCCTCCCTTCCAAGCAAGACGGCCAAAGGAAAAGACTAAGTCCAATGGCTTGGAAACTGGACATGTCTGCCTGGTTACGGCATGCACGCACACACTATGCTACACCATTACGTCAAAAGACATTGGAAGTCGGGCGCAGTGGCCCATGCCTGTAATCCCAGTACTTTGGGAGGCTGAGGTGGGCAGATCACTTGAGGTCAGGAGTTCACGACCAGACTGGTCAACATTGTGAAACGCTGTCTCTACTAAAAAATACAAAAATTAGCTAGGTGTGTGGTGAGAGCCTGTGATCCCAGCTACTTGGAAGGCTGAGGTGGGAGAATTGCTTGAACCTGGGAGGCAGAGGTTGCAGAGCTGAGATTGTGCCACTGCCCTCTAGCCTGGGCAACAGAGCAAGACTCCATCTCAAAAAAAAAAAAAAAGACATTGGAGACACAACCAAAAAGCAATTGCAACATGTAGGATGAATAAATAATTTCCTGAATATATAAAGAGTTTTACCAAATGAATAAAAAGAAACTCTCCAAAGAAAACATAGGCAAAGTCATTGAACAGACAAGTCACAGAAGAAATAAAAATGGTCAATAAATAGATAAAAAAATTTCCACTGGTAGTCAAGATATACAAATGGAAACAATGCCTTTGGCCGTAAAATTGGCAGAATAAAATACTGTTTTAAAACAATTATATTCAGTGTTGGTGGGGTTTGTGGAAACAGGTCCTCTCCCAATGGAAGGGGACATGTCTAGAGCACCTTGTCACTGTGCTGCCAAAACTTCAGAATTTTGATATCCTTTTATAACAAAAATCCACATCCAAGCAAGCATTCTAAGGAAACATATCGGTCACAGTGCAGCCAGCTGATCACCGGCATAGGAAGCTGTCATGGGTACACATGGGCGGGGCTGCAAGCACGTTCACGGCTGGGCTCCGTAAAGCAGCAAGAACTTGATTTTGACTTGGGGGCCTCCTCGGGGCCAGGTGAAGAAGGCTGAGCAGCCGAAGCGAGGCTGGTGTCCGCAGCCGAAGCGAGGCTGGTGTCCCCAGCCTTGGCGGGACAGTCCCCCTGGAGGGCTGTCGTCCCCCTCTGGTGCTCACTCTTCCAAGGCCAGCTGGGTCCCCCAGGGGCCTGCACCCCAGACTAGTCTGACCCTCCCCATGGCCCAGGACAGGCTCACCATTTAGGCGGGTGATGGTCCAGTTCTTCCGCACAGCCGCCGGGACGAAGGGCAGCTCGAAGACATAGGGGCCGATGTTGGGGTCGACGTCAGCGTCGGCCGCCGTGATGTTGATGGCGTTGAGGTTGGGCTTCTCGCAGATCTGCGCCTCCTTGGGCAGCAGCTCAGGTGCGTTGTCATTGATGTCGATGAGATAGATCTGGAGGGTCCCGGTGCCGCTGGCTGGGGGTATCCCTGCGGAACGGACACAGGTCAGCACTCAGCAGTCCTGGTACTCCGTGACCAGCCCGCCACTCCACACGGGGCACGCACACAGCAACCACACGTACATACACAGGGACATATGCGCAGCCCCTTAGCCGGACACAGGGCTGGCCACCCGCCCCACAGCTGCACAGGGACTGACCCATAGCCCAGCCATGACTCCTGACTGACACCCTGCCACAAGCCCTGGGCAGCCGCTGAAGAACGCATGGCCATGCCCACGGCCGCAGCTGCACACGGGCACACGGCGGGGCGTGGCATTCACCTGGAGCCTCGCAACACACCCTCCACTGATACACGGCTGAACTCAGAGCCACTGAGGTCACAGCCCGCATGGGGGACCCACTCCCCCTGGGGAGCCAGGGAGGGATTCTGAGGGCGCTGGGCTTTGCACCGGCCCCCAGGGCTGGGACCGGCCCACCATATCTTGCCCTCATCTGGGACTACTTGGGGCAAAACCTTTCCTTGCCTTCCTGTGTTTTGCTGACCCCAGCCAGCAGAGCCCCAGGAGGCTGGAAGTCCTGAGCCCAGATGCCTGAACCTAACGAAGAACTGCTGCTTTTGGAAGTGTCTTTGGGAAAGGCAGGAGGGGCTGGTCCAGATGAGCTTTGATGGAAGCTCCCTCCAGGCCTGGCAGGAGGCCTCCTTGGAGGACCCCATCACCTCTGGCCTCAGCGTGGAGGGAGGTGCTCTGCTGAGCCCCCAGAGCTCCTTAGGGGCATCCCTGTCCCTGGGGCCCTCACATGCTCAGCCCCTGCCTCTGCCCAGTCCAGCAGTGCTGGTGGATGCAGGCCAGGGGCTGGAATCTGGGGACAGAGAGACGCCCTGTCTGCTCGCCAGGCTTGGGGGCAGTGGCAGCATGTTCTGACTGTGGCTTTGCCCCTGACGGCGGCTCCTGACCTGACTTAACAACCACGTGTTTTGACTGAGGCGGACGAAGCATGTAAGAATATGTCCTATGGGATGTCTCTTTAATCTTCTGGAAGCTGCATCAAAACACATTTAAGGTGACACAGTGCGGCACTGCCTTTGAAAACTGCTTTGAGAAGTAGCTGATGACGCAGCACATGACGGGAGAAGCACAGAGGGCCCCGCTCCAGCCGGCACGCCCGGCTCACTCACACGGCGCCTGCCACGTGCGACCTCTGATGCTCCAGCTACGGCCTCACAATCACTTTCTGATCTAACCTCAGGGCTTTGGCTGCGGCAGGAGGGCCGACAAGGAGAGACGCTTCCCCCGACCAGGGCCCTGGGCTCACAGGCAGCTTCACAGCTCCATGGCCCGGGCTCTGTGGGTCCCAGGGGTGCGGTGATGGCTGGGGAGGCTGGCAGGGCAGTGGTCGCATCCCAGCTTTCGCCTGCTACAGGACAAGCATTTGTGCAGTGGCTACTCTTGCCCATGAGGCTTCATGCTCGTCCATTCCAAGAGCCACCAGGCGTGGCCCTGCCTTGGGGCCTTGCCGCCACCCTCTCTGGACTCCTAGGGTCCTGGAGGGTCTCTTGCCCCCCTGCTGTGACTGAGGGTCACAGGGGTCTGTGTTGTGGGTCAGAGATGTGACCGGGGGCTGCTGACCAGTGGGGCTGGGCCTTCCTCGCAGGATGGGGTCTGTGGCAAGGGCTGCTGGCTAAAAGCATTTGAAAACTGTGGACCTGGTTCCAGTGGCTCAGTTCATAGGCAGCAAAACTGAGCAAGGACAGGGTTGGGATGACTGGCGCCCTAACGCCCCCACGGGTGAGTGACACTGGGGGGATGCGCCCGGCGTAACTTCCGGCAAGTGAATGCTGGGGAGGGGACAGAATAAATGAATGAAGTAGGAGAGGGCGGAATGAATGAGTGGGAGGTGGCAGAATGAATGAATGCTGGACAGGTAGCGGAATGAATGGGGGTGGAATGAATGAAGTGGGAGGGGGTGGAATGAATGAAGTGGGAGGGGGCAGAATGAATGAGTGAAAGGGGGCGGAA
>NW_022437036.1:2246966-2250238 GCF_009761245.1 Sapajus apella
TGAATGAGTGGGAGGGGGCAGAATGAAGTGGGAGGGGGCGGAATGAAGTGGGAGGGGGCGGAATGAAGTGGGAGGGGGTGGAATGAATGAGTGGGAGGGGGCGGAATGAAGTGGGAGGGGGCAGAAGAATGAGTGGGAGGGGGCAGAATGAAGTGGGAGGGGGCAGAATGAATGAGTGAAAGGTGGTGGAATGAAGTGGGAGGGGGCGGAATGAAGTGGGAGGGGGTGGAATGAAGTGGGAGGGGGCAGAATGAATGAGTGGGAGGGGGAGGAATGAAGTGGGAGGGGGAGGAATGAATGAGTGGGAGGGGGCAGAATGAAGTGGGAGGGGGCAGAATGAATGAGTGGGAGGGGGCAGAATGAATGAGTGAAAGGTGGTGGAATGAAGTGGGAGGGGACGGAATGAATGAGTGAAAGGGGGCGGAATGAAGTGGGAGGGGGCGGAATGAAGTGGGAGGGGGCGGAATGAATTAAGTGGGAGAGGGTGGAATGAATGACTGATATGGGAATGGGTGGAGGGGAAGCATGGCCTGGGGGCCCTGAGATGGCCCACCCTGATCACTGCTGTCTGTGCAGACACCCCCTCAGCCTTTCTGAGTGGCCCTCTGAATGCCTCCTGGCTCTTGGGGTCTCCCTGGCCAGCGCCCTCCCTTGCCCACTGAACCAGGATGTGGGAAGGCCACGTCGACATCTGCCCCTAGAGGTGGGCCGCACCATTGTCAGCTGCCAGGAAGGTAGCCTCGTAGACGTTGTTTTTGGTGTAGAGGGACTCACGGTCCAGCACGGCTGCCGTGGTGATCTGGCCATTGGTGGTGTTGACGTGCAGCCAGTTCGCCGGGTCTGACAGCTTGGAGTATCTGTAGAGACAGCAAGTGCAGGGGGAGGTGAGGTGGGGGTGGGCGGGGCTGCCCCGGATCCCAGGCCTCCTTGCCCAGATGGGGCAGCTGCACCGGCCACGCCTGCAGGGCCTGGGCCTGGGCCAGAGTCTCTGATTCCTTGGAGCCCCCAGGCCCTGTCCTCCTCTGGGGCTTCCCCTCCACCTTGGACTGCGCCCCTCACCACAGGACAGGCCACACAGTGACTCCGGACACAGAGCACATACAGTGGTGGGTGGTCGCAACTCACAAGGACCCTGTGAGCAGACACCCTCATCGTCCCCATCGCATGGACAAGGACGCTGAAGAACAGAGAGAGCAGGTGATTAGCCGAGTCTCATGGCCAGTGGCTAGTGAGACTGCAGCTGGGATTGGGGGCCACCTCCCCATGCTGGGAATCATCACAGCGCTCAGTCGGCCACCTCCCCATGCTGGGGATCATCACAGCGCTCAGTCGGCCACCTTCCCGTGCTGGGAATCATCACAGCGCTCCGTTGGTCAGGGGCTGCGTCTGGCTATCTGGGACTAAGGCATTGCTGCTCCCTCCTGGAAGGATGCCTCAGGTCGGGGATGTCCCTGACCACCCATCTGGGGGACTCCTGGGCTGGCTGTGGGTTTCATGGGGAGTTTCTGGACCCTTCTGTATGGACCCCGGGGAGCATGTCCTGCGGGCCCACCTCACAGCCTGCTGCATGAAGCGGTCAGGGTCCACAGCTGAAAACGTGGTCAGCACAGTGCCGGGGGGCATGCCCTCCTCCAGGCGGATCAGCTTGTGGTTTGAGGGGAAGAAGGGGGCCTCATTGATGTCCATGATGGAGATGGTCACCCCTGCCGTGGACTGGAAGGACATCTGGATCCCGCTGGCCAGGGGCGCCTGGTTGGACACCATCACTGTCAGCATGAAGGCTCTGTTGAGTTCGTAGTCGACGGCCTGGAATAACAGATTGGGGCTGGGAGTGACCTGGCAAAGCCCCTGTGGGAGTGGGCACAGGGGCACACGGGGGCACATTGGTCTCTACCCCTCCCCAATCCTTGCCCAGCTCTTCTCGGTGCTGTGTTTTAGCTGGGAGGCCCCAAATGGCCCCATCTCCCAGGCGTCCTTATCTTCCATCTTCCTGCTGGGTTTGGCCAATGGGAGGGGAGAGGGAGGGGGTCTAGGCCTCCCAGCCCGTCCCATGCTGTGCTGAGGCAGAAGCTGGACTCCTCCTGGGTGGCTGCAGCCTCTGCTGGGCAGCCCCTCTTCCTGGCCTGGGAACCCCATCCCTACCTTCCTCCTTTGAGCCTAGCATGGGGGAGGCTCCTGACATTGTTGGCCAGGGGGAGCTTCACCAGGTGCGGGGAGTCAAATGGTGGCCCCCAAAAGACATGTCCACCTGGGACCTGTGAACAGGGCCTTATTTAGAAAGACGGTCTTTTGCACATGTAAGTTAAAGACAGAGGCCCTCATAAGAGAATAGGCAGGGCTGGGTGACAGAGGCCCTCATAAGACAGGCAGGGCTGGGTGACAGAGGCCATCCTAAGAGACATACAGGGCTGGGTAACAGAGGCCCTCATGAGACAGGCAGGGCTGGTGACAGAGGCCCTCAGAAGACAGCCAGGGCTGGGTGCAGAAGCTTGAGGCTGCAAGTGCAGTGTGATTGCACCATTGCACTCCAGCCTGGGTGACAGAGAGAGGCTCTCTAAAATTTCAAAACAGGGAGAAAGGGAGAGGGATATTTAAGACACACGGGTGCAGGGAGGAGCCACATGGCGATGGAGCCATGTGGTGTCTGGAGTGAGGCAGCTACAGGCCAAGGAACAAGAGAGAGGCAGGGGGCGGGTTCTCCTCTAGAACCTCCCAAGGGAGCCCATTCCTGCCGGCACCTTGATTTTACGTCTCTGACTCCCAAAGCTGGGACAGAAGACAGTTCTATGTTGTAACCCACCTGGTTTGTGATAATTTGTTACCACAGCCCCAGACACCAACATGCCAGGTCTGCCGCTCCCATCACTGGTGCATGTGGCCCCTGCAGTCACACAATTCTCTTGTGCCCTTCTGGTGTACCAGGACCCTGGCTGATAAACGCTGGAGTGGGTCTCTAGGGCTACGGTTCCGCAGTGATGCTGCATCATCAGAAGAGCTTTGCTCAAGCCTTTCTGACACATTTTGGGGAGGGAGGGAAGTTACATGGGAACAGCTTGGAGTCCTGAGACAGTCCATGGCAAAGCTTGCAACAGTTTCACTGGAAAAAAGCTGCACCATAATGAATTGCAGTTGCATTAGAAAATGCTGCTTAGACACAAGCACAGTAACGTATGCATACGAGTAGTATTTGTAGAGTATTTCACTGTGTAGTATCATTTGTGGAGCATTTCACTGTGGAGCATCACTTGTGGAGTATTTCACTGTGGAGCATC
>NW_022437036.1:2250248-2265502 GCF_009761245.1 Sapajus apella
TTGTGGAGTATTTCACTGTGGAGTATCATTTGTGGAGTATTTCAACGTGGAGTATTATTTGTGGAGACAATATGCTGGTACGACCCGAACAGCCGTCAGCAACGGCCGGCCGCATGGGGAGACGTCTGCAGCTGTAAGGAGGAATGAGGACAAGCTCTGGGGCTGAAGAGGAGCGGTTTCCAGGATCTACTGGGAGGCGGAAAAGCAACCCACAGAGCGTGCACCTTTTGTGCAAAAGAGGGAGAAAAATTTGGCTTTGTGTATGTATTTGATCATATTTGCAGAAGGAAACACCGCAGGATAGACCAAAAAGTAATAGAAAGGGTCGTTATTATCAGAGGAAGGAGTGGGTCAAGGTTAGAGCCGGGAGCCTGAGTTTTCTATCTATTTCTTATCATATAGCTTTGATTTTCTTTATTATTTTTTTAGACAGAGTGTCCCTCCATTGCCCAGGCTGGAATGCAGTGGTGTGATTTTGGCTCACTGCAGCCTCCGCCTCCAGGGTTCAAGTGATTCTCCTGCCTCTGCCTCCCCAGTAGCTGGGATTACAGGCACCCACCACCATGCCTGGCTAATTTTTATATTTTTAGTAGAGATGGGGTTTACCCACGTTGGCCAGGCTGGTCTTGAACTCCTGACCTCAGGTGATCCGCCTGTCTCGGCCTCCCAAAGTGCTGGGATGACAGGCGTGAGCCACTGCGCCTTGCCCAAAATGTGCTTTTGAGGGAGATGCATTCTGACAGCTTTAGGAGTGGAGAAGCATGAGGTCTGGTAATTAAAAAAGGTACTCCTGGCAGCAGCGTGCCCATCACTATGAGATTTACATGACACGTCACTTCCACAGTCACACCCGCTCCTCCTACTTCTAGGAATGCCTGGAAGCCTTCATGGTAAACAGTGTAACACATTTCCACATAGAGAGGAACTTATCTGCTGGAGGAACCCGCCAGCTTTCCCCAAGAAGCACGAGGGCACCGGGCCCCCCACACTGATGTGATCTCCCCACATTCCCACCACTCGTGGGCCTCCTGCAGGCAGGCAGGCTGGGCACTGCCCATGGGGAAGTGGAAAAGGCCAGTTTGTGGCTGGAGCTTCATAAGCTGAGGGCCATGTGCGAGACAGGAAGGAATCTGGGGTGTTTCATCCTCAAGGTCCTGTTGCCCTGAACCCCAGGCTCCATGCTGGGGGCTGGCTGTGAAGCACCTGAGGCTGGACAGATCTGACCCACCAGTCCCTCAGCATCTGATCTTCCTGAACAGGAACAGCCTCTTACCTGGTGTGCCACACCCAGGATTCTCAGCATTGCTACTGACTAAGATATTTCTGAACAAAACCAAGAAACTTAAAAATTGCACCAGGAAGGCCAGGTGCAGTGTCATCCCAGCAGTTTGGGAGGCTGAGGCAAAAGGATTGCTTTCGCCCAGGAGTTCGAGAGCAGCCTGGGCAGGATAGCAAGATGCCATCTCCACAAAAAAAGAAATGAGCTGGGTGTGGTGGCGCACACCTGTAGTCCCAGCTACTCAGGAGGCTGAAGTGGGAACATTGCTTGAGCCTGGGAGGTGGAGGCTGCAGTGAGCTGTGATTGCACCACCGCACTTCAGCCTGGGCAACAGAGTAAGACCTTGTCTCAAAAAAAAAAAAAAAAAAAAAAGCCCAAATAAGCATGGAAGGAAAACTGAGATGCCCGCCTCCAGGAGGGTCTGCTGGAGTGGCAGAGATCACAGTTCTGGTTTTGGGCCCCTACTGTCTCCCACTGCCCCTGGGTGACCTTAGGTGAGCCCTCATCCTCCCCAGGGTAGTCTCCTTGTCCATCTGAAGGACGGTGTGGTCCCTGCAAGCCTCCCTGAGTCCCGACTGAGATGCCTGTGGCTCTGCAATGCACGCTGTCACCTCTCATTGCTGCTTGTGCACGAGTCCCACCCTGACTCTGCCACCCCTGGGGCAGGGGCTGTGCCTTGTACCTCTGCCTCCCCAGTGCCCAGCACAGCGCCAGTGTGGACCGTCTGTATCCCCTGTGTGCCTGGGAGATGTGGGGGGCTGGGCACCCCCTTCTTCACCACCATTGCCCAGCACCCATCTCGAGGCTGTGTGCACCACACAGGGGTCTCACACCCGCAGCTGTCACCCTGCAGGACCTTCCACAGCCCAAGCTGACTACAAGCCTGATGGGATGCCAGATCCAGAATAACCCAGTACCCTCCTCTGAAAGGTTCCACCAGGGCCCTCAGGCTCCCCCAGGTCTGGCCCTGCTTCCTCCATCTCTGCACTCCAGATGGCCCTGAGCTCCCAGTACCACCTGCACCCACATCGTATTGGGGTCCCCCCCAGAGCTGACCATGCCAACGCCGGCAGCTGTTCACCCAGGCCCTCCAGGCGTCAGCTGGGGTGGGGCCACTCGTGTAGCTTGACTGTTCGATCATGTGGTGCTGGTGGCACTGTCTAGGTCTTTCTCCCATATTTATTGGCTTGTGTCCCTGGGGGACATGGAATAATGCTGCATGCCATGTGTTAAAAAATCGTGTCACTGCTCTGAGCAAGGAGGCCTTCCAGAAAGATGATTATGGCCAATAAAAGCCCGTAGGAAGGTAAAATAAAACACATTTGTAATGGAGAAATCAATAGGTAATTTGCGCCAGCAGTTTCGATTAGGGTGGCTGGATATACTTGCCGGGCTCAGCATGGCTGCCGCCCACAAGTGGCTGTGACCCTTCACTTGGAGATGAGCAGCAGCCCCAGCACCCGCTGGGCAGAGTGGGGAGGGCCGGGTTGAGCAGGCAGGGCTGGGTGGGGGACATACCAGGATGCCTGCCCTGCTCCCCTCTGATGGGAGGCTCAGGGCCTGTGGCTTCCACTCAAAGTCCCACTCTGTGCGCCTGTCTTGGGAAGAGTTGCCTGAACTGAGGGCACCAGGTCCCCATTACTGACCTGCTCTCCCCGGAATTCCCACCTTCTCTCCCTGGAATTCTCGCCACCTGTGAGCCTCCCACAGGAAGGCCAGTTCTGTGGCTGCCCAAAACGGAAGTGGCAGAGGCTGGTTCTTGGCTTTTGAGCTTTAAAGCTGAGGGCCACGGTCGAGCCATGAAAGGACCTGAGATGAGCCTGTGCCTGTGCCTTGCTCCTTTGAGATGAGATTCTGCAGCTGGAGGAGGGAGACAAGAGGCCGTGCCGGGCTCCTAGGAGGGTGCGATGGTCACAGATGGCTTATTTGGGTTTGGGGACCCGAGAGCAGAGAAGCTGTGTGCCCACCTCAGGTAGAGGTCCCATTTGTCTATTTCGGCTTTTGTTGCCAATGCTTTTGGTGTTTCGGTCATGAAGTCCTTGCCTATGCCTATGTCCTGAATGGTTTTGCCTAGGTTTTCTTCTAGGGTTTTTATGCTGTTAGGTCTTATGTTTAAGTCTTTAATCCATCTGGAGTTAATTTTAGTGTAAGATGTCAGGAAGGGGTCCAGTTTCTGCTTTCTGCATGTGGCTAGCCAGTTTTCCCAACACCATTTATTAGACAGGGAATCCTTTCCCCATTGCTTATTTTTGTCAGATTTGTCAAAGATCAGATGATTATAGATGTGTGGTGTTGCCTTCAGGGCCTCTGTTCTATTCCATTGGTCTATATCTCTGTTTTGGTACCAGTACCATGCTGTTTTGATTACTGTAGCCTTGTAGTATAGTTTGAAATCAGGTAGCGTGATGCCTCTGACTTTGTTCTTTTTGCTTAGGACTGTCTTGGCTATGTGGGCTCTCTTTTGGTTCCATATGAAGTTTAAGGTTGTTTTGTCCAGTTCTGTGAAGAAGGTCACTGGTAGCTTGATGGGGATAGCACTGAATCTATAAGTTACTTTGGGCAGTATGGCCATTTTCATGATATTGATTCTTTCTAACCATGAACATGGAATGTTTCTCCATCTGTTTGTGTCCTCTCTTATTTCCTTGAGCAGTGGTTTGTAGTTCTACTCGAAGACGGCCTTCACATCCTTTGTTAGTTGTATTCCTAGGTATTTTTATTCTCTTTGTAGCAATTGTGAACGGGAGTTTGCTCATGATTCGGCTGTTAGTCTGTTATTGGTGTATAGAAATGCCTGTGATTTCTGCACACTGATTTCGTATCCTGAGACTTTGCTGAATTTGCTTATCAGTTATGGGAGAATTTGGGCTGAGATGATGGGGTCTTCTAAATATACAATCATGTCATCTGCAAATAGAGACAATTTGACTTCCCCTTTTCCTAACTGAATAACTCCCCCCTTTTTTTTTCTTGCCTAATTGCTCTGGATAGAACTTCCAATACTATATTGAATAGGAGTGGTGAGAGAGGACATACTTGTCTAGTGCTGGATTTCAAAGGGAATTCTTCCAGCTTTTGCCTGTTCAGTTTGATATTGGCTATAGGTTTGTTGTAAACAGCTTTTATTGTTTTGAGATATGTTCCTTTGATACCTAGTTTATTGAGAGTTTTTAGCATAAAGGGCTGTTGAATTTTGTTGAAGGCCTTCTCTGCATCTATTGAGAAAATCATGTGGTTTTTGTCTTTGGTTCTGTTTATATGGTGAATTATGTTTATAGACTTGTGTATGTTGAACCAGACTTGCATCCCCGGGATGAATCCTACTTGATCATGATGGATAAGTTTTTGATGTGCTATTGCAATCCATTTGCAATATTTTATTGAAGATTTTTGCATCTATGTTCATCATGGATATTGGCTTGAAGTTTTCTTTTTTTGTTGAGTCTCTGCTGGGTTTTGCTATCAGGATGATGTTGGTCTTATAAAATGATTTGGAAAGGAGTCCTTCTTTTTGTATTGTTTGGAATAGCTTCTGAAGGAATGATGCCAGCACCTCTTTGTATGTCTGGTAGAATTCAGCTGTGAACCCATCTGGACCTGGACTTTTTTTGGTTGGTAAGCTATTAATTGCTGCCTCAAATTCAGCCCTTGTTATTGGTGTATTCAAGGTTTCAACTTCTTCCTGGTTTAGGCTTGGGAGGGTGCAAGTGTCCAGGAATTTATCCATTTCTTTCAGGTTTACTGGTTTATGTGCATAGAATTGTTTGTAGTGATCTCCGATTGTAGTTTGTATTTCTGTGGAATCAGAGGTGATATCCCCCTTAGCATTTGTTATTGCATCGATTTGATTCTTCTCCTTTTTCTTTTTTATTAATTTGGCTAGCAGTCTGTCTATCTTGTTGATTTTGTAAAAAAAAAATCAGCTCCTGGATTTATTGATTTTTTGAAGGGTTTTTTTGTGTCTCTATCTCCTTCAGTTCTGCTCTGATCTTAGTTATTTCTTGTCTTCTGCTAGATTTTGAGTTTTTTTTTTTTTTTATCTTGCCCCGCTCCTCTAGCTCTTTCAATTTTGACGGTAGCGTGTCGACTTTAGATCTTTCCTGACTTCCCATGCGGGCATTTATTGCTATAACTTTCCCTCTAGACACTACTTTAAATGTGTGCCAGAGATTCTGGTACATTGTGTCTTTGTTCTCGTTGGTTTCAAAGAACATCTTTAATTCCGCCTTCATTTCATTGTTTATCCAGTTGACGTTCAGGAGCCGGTTGTTCAGTTTCCATGAAGTTGTGCAGTTATGAGTTAGTTTCTTAATTCTGAGTTCTAATTTGATTGCCCCGTAGTCTGAGAGACTGTTTGTTATGATTTCCAATCTTCTGCATTTGCTGAGGAGTGGTTTACTTCCAATCATGTGGTCAATTTTAGAGTAGGTGCAATGCGGTGCTGAGAAGAATGTATATTCTGTGGATTTGGGGTGGAGAGTTCTGTAAAAGTCTATTAGGTCTACCTGGTCTAGATCTGAATTCAAGTCCTGGATATCCTTGTTAATTTTCTGTCTGGTTGATCTGTCTAATACTGACAGTGGAGTGTTAAAGTCTCCCACTGTTATTGTGTGGGAGTCTAATACTCTTTGTAAGTCATTAAGAACTTGCTTTATGTATCTGGTTGCTCCTGTATTGGGTGCATATATATTTAGGATCATTAGCTCTTCTTGATGCATTGACCTTTTTACCATTATGTAATGTCCTTCTTTGTCTCTTTTGATCTTTGTTGGTTTAAAGTCTAATTTATCAGAGATGATGAGAATTGCAACTCCTGCTATTTTTTGCTCTCCATTTGCTTGGTAAATCTTCCTCCATCCCTTTATTTGGAGCTTATGTGTGTCCTTGCATGTGAGATGGGTTTCCTGGATACAGCACACCGATGGGTTTTGACTTTTTATCCAATTTGCCAGTCTGTGTCTTTTGATTGGGGCATTTAGCCCATTTACATTTAAGGTTAATATTGTTATGTATGAATTTGATCCTGCCATTTTGATGCTAGCTGAGTGTTTTGCCCGTTAGTTGATGAATTTTTTTCATTGTATCGATGGTCTTTGCCATTTGGTATGTTTTTGGAGTGGCTGGTACTGGTTGTTCCTTTCTATGTTTAGTGCTTCTTTCAGGGGCTCTTGTAAGGCAGGCCTGGTGGTGACGAAATTTCTCAGCAATTGCTTGTCCATAAAGGATTTTCTTTCTCCTTTGCTTATGAAGCTTAGTTTGGCTGGATATGAAATTCTAGGTTGAAAGTTCTTTTCTTTACTGATGTTGAATATTGGCCCCCACTCTCTTCTGGCTTGTAGGGTTTCTGCTCAGAGATCTGCTGTGAGTCTGATGGGCTTCCCTTTGTGGGTGGCCCGACATTTCTCTCTGGCTGCCCTTAGCATTTTCTCCTTCATTTCAACCCTGGTGAATCTGACGATTATGTGCCTTGGGGTTGCTTTTCTTGAGGAATATCTTTGTGGTGTTCTCTGTATTTCCTGGACTTGAATATTGGCCTGACTTGCTAGGTTGGGGAAGTTCTCCTGGATAATATCCTGAAGAGTGTTTTCCAGCTTGGATTCATTCTCTCCATGACATTCAGGTACGCCTATCAAATGTAGATTAGGTCTTTTCACATAATCCCATATTTCTTGGAGGCTTTGTTCATTTCTTTTCACTCCTTTTTTCTCTATTCTTGCCTTCTACTTTTATTTTATTGAGTTGATCTTCAATCTCTGATATCCTTTCTTCTGCTTGGTCAATTTGGCTACTGAAACTTGTGTATGCTTCGCAAAGTTCTTGTGCTGTGCTTTTCAGCTCCATCAAGTCATTTATATTCTTCTCTAAGCAGTTTATTCTAGTTAGCATTTTGTCAAACCTTTTTTCAAGGTTCTTAGTTTCTTTGCATTGGGTTAGGACATGTTCTTTTAGCTCTGAGAAGTTTGTTATTACCCACCTTCTGAAGCCTGTTTCTATTAATTATCAGATTCATTCTCCAACCATCTTTGATCCCTAGCTGGTGAGGAGTTGTGATCCCTTGGAGGAGAGGTGTTCTGGTTTTGGGTGTTTTCATCCTTTTTGTACTGGTTTCTTCCCATCTTAGTGGTTTTATCTACCTATGGTCTTTGTAGTTGGTGACTTTCGGATGGGATCTCTGAGTGGACGTCCAGTTTGTTGATGATGAAGTTATTTCTTTCTGTTTGTTAGTTTTCCTTCTAACAGTCAGGCCCCTCTGCTGCAGGACTGCTGGAGGGCCACTCCAGACCCTGCTTGCCTGGGGATCACCCGTGGGGGCTGCAGAACAGTAAGGGTTGCTGCTGGTTTCTTCTGTTATCTTCGTCCCAGAAGGGTACCTGCCAGATGTTGGTGTGAGCTGTCTTTCAAGAGGTGTTTCTTTGGGTATACGGGGGACAGGGAGTTGCTTGAGGAGACAGTCTGTCCCTTATAGGAGCTCAAGTGCTGTGCTGGGAGCTCCGTTGTTCCATGCAGAGCTGCTGGGCAGGAACTTTTAAGTCTGCTGCAGGGGAACTCATAACCGTCTCTTTTCCCAGGTGTTCTGTCCTAGGAAGGTGGGCTTTATTTATAAATTCCTGTCATGTTGCTGCCTTTTTTCGTAGATGCCTTGCCCTGCATGGAGTAGTCTAGTCACAGTCTGCCAGCAGAGGCATTGCTGAGCTGCTGCAGGCTCTGCCCAGCTGCCAGGCGAACTGCCTTGGTAGTGGCGAACTGCCTCGGGAGTGGTGGTCACCCTTCCCCCCACTGAGCTGGACTGTCCTGGGTCCAGCTGCGCTTGCTGCAAAACACTTCATCCAGAGCGTTTCAGATTGCTTGTTTTGTGGGGGTGGTACCCGCTGAGCCAGATTGCCTGGCTCCCTGTCTCAGCCCCCCCCTTTCAGTTGAATGGGCGGCTCTGTCTCCCAGGCATTCCAGGTGCCAGTTGAAACAGTCACGCAGATTTGTGTGAGTTTCTGTGGCCAACCTGGCACTGGCTGAAACTGCCGTGCTGAAAACTTGTGGTGATTTTCTGCCTGGGAATCTCCTGGTCTGTGGACAGTGAAAATTTGTTTGGAAATGTGGTGGGCACTCACCCTCTGTGTTGTTCTTGCTGGGAGCTGCACTCTGGAGCTGTTCCTATTCGGCCATCTTGGATCCTCCCTCCCAAATCTTTTATATCCAGAGTCTATTTCAATGTGATTCATAAGCCTCTGAGCATAGGCCCCACAATTTGCCTTATTTTATGTTTGAGGTAAATGAGGTACAGAGATTTAAGTGGCTGGTCCATGCCAGGGGTAAGTGAGCAAAGAGCTAGTGTGGGAATCCAAGAACAGATGCCCGCAAGATACTGGGCATCTCCTGTGGGCTGGGCCACAGGGTCCCTGCACTGCCCATCTGCCTCCCATACCACCTGCCCCTCCCCAGCCCCTCCTCTCCACCCTGCTCCCCTGCTCTGAAAGAGAATGTCTGAAAAGATGAAGATGTGTCTACCAGTGAATGCAAAACCAGTTTGGGAAATGTTTTCTAAGGTGAAGTCTCCCCAGACTAAATACGCACCTTACACAGACTCTAAATGGAAACTTCAGAGAAAAGCACAATGTGGAATAAAAACAAAAATGAAAAAAAGGAAAAAGTGTTTCTGCTGTTGAATTCTTCCTAGGATACCATGACCCATGACTCTGCGGGGACACTGTGGCTGTGAGTCTGTGCTCTCAGCTTCTCAAATTTTAAGATTTATTTGAAAATTGGCCTGCAGTAAGAGTAACTCTCAGGAATGTTAACAAGCGTATGGAAGCATGGCCAGCCCCGCGGTCCACGTGCAGGAGAGCCCCGCCCTGTCTCCGCCACGCTGCCCTCGCGCTGCGCCTTTGCAGTCCCGTCCGCTCCACCCGCTGGCAAACCACTGAAGCATTTCCCATCCCCACAGTCTTGTCTTTTCCTGGTCATTCTGCAGATGGGGACATGCGACCTGCCACCTTTAGGTTCTGACTCATGTCACTTAGCGCCATGCATTGGAGATCCATCGCATGTCACATGGATCTCCTGTTTGTTCCTTTTGATGGCTGAGTGGCTTCCTGTTGTGGGACTATTGGACCTACATCATGGGGTCTCCGGGCCCCTGGGCTGGGGACCCTCAGCTGGGCCAGAGTTTCATGCTGCCTCAGGTCTTGGACTCCTCCCCAAGCCTCCATGTCCCCTCCTCATGGCACTAGGAGGGTTTCAGGCTGGTCAGACAGTGGCATCTGGCCATGTCAGGATGCCCTGGACGATGCCTGAGTCCTGAGCAGACACAGCCCAGCCAGCTCTCAGACGCAGCTTCAAACCTGTGGAACCTTTTCCCGAACACACACAGACACCTTGGCTCAGACAGGCAGGGACAGCGAGGAACTGGACAGTTAACAGATGGCTTTATGGCAGAGGGAGCCGGTTCCCGCCCCAGCTTGTAACGTCTCTGGCTGTGTGATCCTGCGTGCGGGCCCCCGTTATGCCATCTGTGAAACGGGACAAGAAGAGCTCCTCCTTGGTGGGCGTGAGGACCAAGTGAGATGAGGGGTGAGGATGGCACAGCTGGCACTGGTGCCCGATCAATGTCTGCTGCAATGATCACTGTAGCTGATCACTCTGGGGCCTGGCCTGAGGTTCCCTGGCAGTTTCGAGGTGCTGGAGATCTGGGGATGTGCAGCAAAAGTAGGGGTGGTGCTAGTTCTCTGGGTCATGAAGGCTCGAGCCAGTCACAGCCCTTCTGGGACCTCCCCTGGCCTGAGCGCCCCTTCCCTCCAGGGCACGTGAAGTAGGTGGTGCTGTAGGAACCTGGTTTGCTCCTCCTGGTGCCCGGTGGGGGAGACGGCGGCTGTGAAAAGGCAAAATGCACCCCAAGCCCCAAATCTGAAAATCTGCAGACTTTCGCCTCTGGGTTTCGGCCGGTGGGCCAGCCTGCCTGTGGGAGAGGCGTGGCAGGCACCTTTCTAGCTTCTGTGGCTCTCGTGGGAGAAGCGGGTCACCAGGCAGGGGATATGTTTGTTCCACTGAGCATGGCAGGTCTCTACGTGTCCCAGGCCTGAGGGGATGGGGTTGCAAGATCTGAGTCAATCCCAGAGTTGTTCTGCAGAGGCCGAGCCCGCACCGAGCTCAGTCGATTCGAGGGTTATTCTGCCAAGGCTGAGTCCGCACGGACCTCAGTTGATTCGAGGATTATTCTGCTGAGCCTGAGTCCTCACCCAGGAAAAAGAAGCACACGTCCCAGTGGGATCTGTGCCCTGTGCTTTTCCCAAAGAGGGTTTTGAGGGCTTCACTATTTAAAGAGCAAAGAGTAGGTAGGAGGGGAAGGAGGAAGAGAAGAAAAAGCAGGGGCTGGGTGGGCAACAAGACACTGTCTACGTCCTTGTGAGGCTCTGCTCAGCACTCAGGGGATCTGCATTTCACAGAAGTCAGGGTGGAGGTGTGAACTCCAGCTCCTGTGTGGCCACAGAAGGGAGACAGCACCGTGAGACTCAGTCCCCAAGCTCCGCTGCCCTTTGGCATAGTGGGTTTGGGGTCCCGAGAGTCTATCTTCCTTTCACAGGCCCCTCAGAGGCCTCAGTGCCACTGATGACCGGCTGTCGGGGGCAGGAGGCACAGGTGACAGGGAGACTTTAGCCATGAATGTGGACCTTGCAGGCAGCGCTTGCCAACACCCTGAGAATCAGCATTCTGTGAACATGCTTTGGGAAACGCCACTCTTACTGTGTAGACAGAGGCCTGACGAGGAGAGGGTGTAGCCAGGCAGGAGACCCTGATAGCTTGGGGAGGGGACATGGCACAAACTCAGCAGAGGGGGCTGGCCGCCAAGCTGCCACATGACAGAAAGTCAGTGAATGTGCCCGGCTGTGCCCACCTGGCCGCCATCAGCGCCTCCTCTGCTGCCTTCTAATTCCTGCTCACCTGCCTGCTGGACAGGGCCTTTCTGCTGGGGAAGATGGCTGCCAAGCAGCTGAGCCTTGAGAGAGTCAGTCACCTGCAGCCTTCTCATGAGCACCCCCAGCTAGAGGAAGAACCCGAAGGGGATGATTCTCCACCTCAGGAATCAGTTCCCGGGGTGGTGGCCTCCAGGCCCTCCTGGGACTCTCCGACCATGCCTCACAGACTAGTCTGCTGCACGCCTGGATCCAGTGGCTTCTGTGGCCTGTAGAGGGCTTTGTGGGCCTGCAGAGGGGCTCTGTGGCCTGCATAGGGGTTCCATGGGCCTGTTGAGGGGCCCATGGGCCTGCAGAGGGCCTGCCCCGGGCCTGCCCCCGTGCCATGAGGTCCATGTAGTTCCAGGACGCTGGTGCTTCCCTGCAGCTTGCTGTGCTGTTCACCTTCTATGGCTGTGAAGCTCTGCACAGATAGGGCCAGGCAGGTGCAAGACGGCTGAGGCCACCAGCCCTGTTATGGGCTGGGCAGGCAGGAAGCCACCTTCCCTGGAGTCTTTAGGGGTCAGGTTTCCACACCATACCCAGCCAGGCTTCTTCTTCTGTTCTGGCCCTTTCTGATCTATGTTGGGCTGATGAAAGTGGCAGGCTGTGTGTTCTCCAGCTGCAGAAGTGGCACTCCAGGCGCAGGACAGGCGAGCCAGGTGCTGCTCTCCTGGGGTTGAGGGGTGTCCTTGGTGCTCCCCGTGAAGGCCACAGAATCCGAGCTGTGGGAGTCAGAGAGGCCTCCCTGGAATCACAAGCAGGAGGTGGGCCGAGGCTCACTGCTCCCTGAGGAAGGCCCAATAGCCCTGGGCTCACGGCTCATCCCTCTCCTCTGCCTGCATGTCACCTCCAGTCTCCGTCACCTTCCCATGAGCAACGTTGCCAGCAAAGCCGCTGATGGTTCACCTTGTGGTTTCTAGGGGCCGGAGCTACAACACTAGCTCAAGGTCAAATGCATCCAGAGAAAAGGAGAAAGGGTTTGTCGCAGCTTCCCTCGCCATGTCCCGTCCCTGCGCACACAGATCTGACTTTGCCACTGGGGTGCGACCGTGCTAACGCCCCACTCTGAAAATTCGTAATTAGAGGAGAAGTGAAATGTGTATTTTGCCTCTTCTCTAAGAACTATCTTTCAGGTGAAAAAATAGCCTCTCTTGGAGAAGAAAGCTTATACTGTTAGGGTTGGAATGCTGTGACATATTAATTTATTTTCAAACACATCAGCCAAAATAAAAAGATTTAGTAAATGCAGCAAAATATTAATGAAATCTAGGTGATGGGTGTATGGAAGTTCATTTTACTATTATTTCTGCTTGTCTGTATGTTTGAATATTTCATAAAGTAAAAATGATGGAGACATTTCTAAGATTTTTCAGCAGAACTGGTCTTCATCAGGTTGCTTGGAAAAAGGGTTATTAAGAAAAGGAAGAAGATGACTTTGGGTGTTGGGAAAAGACACAGATCCCGGAGAGCCTCCTTTCCTCCACCGTGGCCTCCTGACGTCTAGCTCCCCTCTTCCTCAGGAGAAGTTTGGGAGATGTGCCCATCACTGTCGTGCAGTATCTCCTCTGGCTAAGAATGGCCATGTGACTAAACGCTGCCCAATAAGATGTGAACAGGTGTTCTGGGAAGGTTCCTTAATAAAGGAGGGGCAAACTATTCTTCCCCATTTTTGATTTTCTAATGCTTGTAAAAGTCTTGTAATGGCTGGTGCTCTAGCAGCCATTTTGGACCATGAAGCTGAAGGGTGTGCACAGCAGAGCAGAGGATAGAAGGGGCCAGAGTTTCTGCTGATTGTGCAGCTGTGACATCAACCCCAACTGCCCACCTCAGCACTCCTCTCACTTGAGAGAACAAAGTTCTTGAGTATTGAGGCCTTCTGTGGTCAAGTCTCTGCTCCCGGCAGCTGAAGGAATTTCTAAATGATCCAACCCAAAATTAAACCTGCTTTTTCTTATGCGTTGGCGTAGCCTATCCAGCTTTAAGCTCACCTTCCTGTTACCCTCTTTTCTCTAACTGTGTCTGCTGTGCTCTTGTGCTTTTCGTCTTAGTCCTATTCAGAATTGCTCTGGGACAATGGCTGCAAACTGCTTCACACTACATTGTAAATGAACGCTAAGTGTTATTATATAATTTACAATCTGCCCTTCTGGGGGAATATGAATTATAAGTGTAGAAAAAGACTTAGGTTAGAAGACTGAATCACCGCTACTATAATGACAGGACTAGGACTTTATAAGTCCATTTGAAAATTTAGATTAAATGGACACTTTTCTAGAAAAACATATCTGACCAAAACCATCAAAAGAAATTGAACCAGCAGTTACAAACCGATCTCGCTCCAAAACAGAAAGAAGCACAATAAAAAAGACAAAATCTACAGCTAGTCAATGGCTTCACGGCACAGTGTGACCAAAATTCCAGACAGATGATTACAGCATCCCGTGACCCGACTCCGGGACAGAGAACAAAGGGACACTTCCCAGCACATCTCTTGAGATAGTCTGTAACCTCGATAGCAAAACTCAGATGAGGACGCTATGGGAAAGGAAAGCCATAAGCCTAAATCACCCAGAAAAGTACACGAAAAACTTTAAATATCAGCAAAACAAATTCTTCTATATGTTACAAAAGATTACCTCACTACTCAGTGGGCTCTATCTCAGGAATGTAAAGATGGTTTAACATTGGGAATTATAATAGTGAAATTCACTCATTACTAGATTAAGGGGCAGGGGCAAATATATAGATGTCAGAAAGGGAATAGGAGAGTATTTTGGGGGACTCTGCCAAGCCCCTGAAGGTCACACGACTGGTCCTTGTGAAGGTTGTCTTTGACTCCAGCGGTTGGGTTACCTGCTTCTGCCCTTGGATATTAGGGGCACACTAACTTTATACCAAGTATCACTCCTGTTTGGTCCCAGGGAGTGTGCAGGTGGCAGAACTTCGGGTGCCTGGCAGGGTGTGAGAAAAGTACGCACCTTCACCACAGTGACCATGCCTTCGTTGGTGACGGGGTCTGTGCGGACGCTGAAGTGGCCGGAGGGATCCCCGCTGATGATGCGGTAAACGGCATTCCAGTTTGGTGAGTGTGGCTGATCTCGGTCCATCACGGTGAGGTTTGCGACCACGGTCTCCACACGGTTTTCGGGGACCTCCCCTGCAAACTGCAAAATGGAAGGAAAGAATGTTCCAAGCCTGCGTTAAGTGTAAATATGCACAGAGGAGTGCACGTAGCACATGTGTGCAGCTCAGTGAACGTTCACAAACAGAACACACCATGCAAGCAGCTCCCAGATCAGGACTCAGAGATGACAGGCTGTTTGGGGGTGCATAGGAGCGTGCACCTCATATGTAGCACAGCCACGCGGGGCCCATGGAGGCAGGTGTTCAAGCCTGCCCGATAGGCACGTCAGCCCATGGCCACGGCAGAGTGCCACTGATGGAGCAGCTTCAACAATGGGCACTTATTTTCATTCCCAGTCCCCACCCCAGACCCCTTCCAGGTCCTAAAGTTTCCACCTGTCCTGGCTTGATGGTGGCCCCAAAGATGTGGCCACATCTCAGTCCTTGGAAATGCCACCTTACAGGGAGAAGAGGTGATGGAGGTAAGGGTTCTGAGATGGAAGGTTTTTCTGGATTATCCAGGTGGGAGCTGAGTGCCACCACATGCATCTTTAGAAGAGGCAGAGGGGATTTCACAAAGCAGAAAAGACACGGACACGTTCAGAGGGAAGGCCGTGGGAGATGGGGCAGAGGCTGGAGCAGTGCAGCCACAACCCCAGGAAACCAGGGTGGACCCAGAACCTGGAAGAGGCAGGGAGGGTTCTCCCTGGATTCTTTAGAGGGAGCAAGACCCTGCTGATTTCAGACTGACGGAATAAATTCCTGGTGATTTCAGACTGACAGAATAAATTCCCATGATTTCAGACTGACGGAATAAATTCCCGGTGATTTCGGACTGAGGGAATAAATTCCCGGTGATTTCGGACTGGCGGAATAAATTCCCGGTGATTTCGGACTGGCGGAAT